>NC_064645.1:86276262-86580715 GCF_023864345.2 Schistocerca serialis cubense
ATACAGTAAACCTGAAGTGAAGCATCGGAATCTTAAACTGGACTCACAGGAGAGGTTCAAATCATCGAAAGTCAGAGTGTGACTCCTCTTGTACTTATGTCGGCATTGTGCCTTTTGTATTAATTTTGGATGCAATTTCTGTGTTTCATCGTCAATATGAAGGTATAAGGGATACAGTAAACCTGAAGTGAAGCATCGGATTATAAAACTGGACTCACAGGAGAGGTTCAAGTCATAGAGAGTTAGAGTGTCAGTCCTTTTGTACTTAAGTCGGCATTGTGCTTTTTCTATAAAATTCGGATACAATTTCTGGGTTTCATCGTCAATACGAAGGGCCAAGGGATACAGTAAACCTAAAGTGAAGCATCGGAATCTAAAACTGGTCTCACAGGAGAGGTTCAAATCATAGAGATTTAGAGTGTCAGTCCTCTTGTACTTAAGTCGGCATTGTGCCTTTTGTATTAAATTCGGACGCAATTTCTGTGTTTCATCGTCAATAAGGAGGTCCAAGGGATACAGTAAACCTGAAGTGAAGCATCGGAATCTAAAACTGGACTCACAGGAGAGGTTCAAATCGTAGAGAGTTAGAGTGTCAGTACTGTTGTATTTAAATCGGCATTGTGTCTTTTGTATTAAATTTGGATGCAATTTCTGTGATTCATCGTCAATAAGAAGGTCAAAGGAATAGAGTAAACCTGAAGTGAAGCATCGGAATCTAAAACTGAACTCACAAGAGAGGTTCAAATCATAGAGAGTTAGAGTGTCAGTCCTCTTGTACTTAAGTGGGTATTGTGCCTTTTGTATTGAATTCGGATGTAATTTCTGTGTTACATCATCTATAAGAAGGTCCATGGGATACAGTAATCCTAATGTGAAGCATCGGAATCTAAAACTGGACCCACAAAAGAGGTTCAAATCATAGAAATTTAGAGTGTCAGTTCTCTTGTACTTAAGTCGGCATTGTGCCTTTTGTATTAAATTCGGAGGTAATTTCTGTGTTTCATCGTCACTACGAAGGTCCAAGGGATACAGTAAACCTGAAGTGAAGCATCGGAATCTAAAACTGGACTCACAGCAGAGGTTCAAATCATCGGAAGTTTGAGTGTCAGTCCTCTTGTACTTAAGTCGGCATTGTGCCTTTTGTATTAAATTCGGATGCAATTTCTGTGTTTCATCGTCAATAAGAAGGTCCATGGGATACAGTAAACCTGAAGTGAAGCATCGGAATCTAAAACTGGACTCACAGGAGAGGTTCAAATCATAGAGAGTTAGAGTGTCAGTCCTCTTGTACTTAAGCCGGCATTGTGCGTTTTGTATTAAATTCGGATGCAATTTCTGTGTTTCATCGACAATAAGAAGGTCCAAGGGATACAGTAAACCTGAAGTGAAGCTTCGGAATCTAAAACTGGACTCACAGGAGAGGTTCAAATCATAGAAAGTTAGAGTGTCAGTCCTCTTGTACTTAAGTCGGCATTGTGCCTTTTGTATTAAATTCGGATGCAATTTCTGTATTTCATCGTCAATAAGAAGGTCCAAGGGATACAGTAAACCTGAAGTGAAGCATCGGAATCTTAAACTGGACTCACAGGAGAGGTTGAAATCATAGAAAGTTAGAGTGTCAGTCCTCTTGTACATAAGCCGGCATTGTGCGTTTTGTATTAAATTCGGATGCAATTTCTGTGTTTCATCGTCAATAAGAAGGTCCAAGGGATACAGTAAACCTGAAGTGAAGCATCGGAATCTAAAACTGGTCTCACAGGAGAGGTTCAAATCATAGAGAGTTAGAGTGTCAGTCCTCTTGTACTTAAGTCGGCATTGTGCCTTTTGTATCAAATTCGGATGCAATTTCTGTGTTTCATTGTCAATAAGAAGGTCCAAGGGATACAGTAAACCTGAAGTGAAGCATCGGAATCTAAAACTGGACTCACGGGAGAGGTTCTAATCGTAGAGAGTTTGAGTGTCAGTACTCTTGTATTTAAATCGGCATTGTGTCCTTTGTATTAACTTTGGATGCAATTTCTGTGATTCATCGTCAATAAGAAGGTCCAAGGAATAGAGTAAACCTGAAGTGAAGCATCGGAATCTAAAACTGAACTCACATTAGAGGTTCAAATCATAGTAAGTTAGAGTGTCAGTCCTCTTGTACTTAAGTCGGTATTGTGCCTTTTGCATTGAATTCGGATGTAATTTCTGTGTTTCATCATCTATAAGAAGGTCCAAGGGATACAGTAAACCTGAAGTGAAGCTTCGGAATCTAAAACTGGACTCACAGGAGAGGTTCATATCATAGAATGTTAGAGTGTCAGGCCTCTTGTACTTAAGTCGGCATTGTGCATTTGTATTAAATTTGGATGCAATTTCTGTGTTTCATCGTCAATAAGAAGGTCCAAGGGATAGAGTAAACCTGAAGTGAAGCATCGGAATCTAAGACTGGACTCACAGGAGAGGTTCAAAGCATAGTAAGTTAGAGTGTCAGTCCTCTTGTACTTATGTCGGCATTGTGCCTTTAGTATTATATTTGGAAGCAATTTCTGTGTTTCATCGTCAATATGAAGGTATAAGGGATACAGTAAACCTGAAGTGAAGCATCAGATTCTAAAACTGGACTCACAAGAGAGGTTCAAATCATAGAGAGTTTGAGTGTCAGTCCTCTCGTACTTAAGTCGGCATTGTGCTTTTTGTATAAAATTCTGATGCAATTTCTGTGTTTCATCGTCAATAAGAAGGTCCAAGGGATACAGTAAACCTGAAGTGAAGCATCGGAATCTAAAACTGGTCTCACAGGAGAGGTTCAAATCATAGAGAGTTAGAGTGTCAGTCCTCTTGTACTTAAGTCGGCATTGTGCCTTTTGTATTAAATTCAGATGCAATTTCTGTGTTTCATCGTCAATAAGAAGGTCCAAGGGATACAGTAAACCTGAAGTGAAGCATCGGAATCTAAAACTGGACTCACAGGAGAGGTTCAAATCGTAGAGAGTTAGAGTGTCAGTACTCTTGTATTTAAAACGGCATTGTGTCTTTTGTATTAAATTTGGATGCAATTTTTGTGATTCATCGTCAATTAGAAGGTCCAAGGAATAGAGTATATCTGAAGTGAAGCATCGGAATGTAAAACTGAACTCACAGGAGAGGTTCAAATCATAGAGAGTTAGAGTGTCAGTCCTCTTGTAGTTAAGTCGGTATTGTGCCTTTTGTATTGAATTCGGATGTAATTTCTGTGTTTCATCATCTATAAGAAGGTCCATGGGATACAGTAAACCTGATGTGAAGCATCGGAATCTAAAACTGGACTCACAAAAGAGGTTCAAATCATAGAAATTTAGAGTGTCAGTCCTCTTGTACTTAAGTCGGCATTGTGCCTTTTGTATTAAATTCGGAGGTAATTTCTGTTTTTCATCGTCAATAAGAAGGTCCAAGGGATACAGTAAACCTGAAGTGAAGCATCGTAATCTAAAACTGGACTCACAGGAGAGGTTAAAATCATAGAAAGTTAGAGTGTCAGTCCTCTTGTACTTATGTCGGCATTGTGCCTTTTGTATTAAATTCGGAGGTAATTTCTGTGTTTCATCGTCAATAAGAAGGTCCAAGGGATGCAGTAAACCTGAAGTGTGGCTTCGGAATCTAAAACTGGACTCACAGGAGAGTTTCAAATCATAGAGAGTTAGAATGTCAGTCCGCTTGTACTTAAGTCGGTGTTGTGCCTTTTGTAATGAATTCGGATGTAATTTCTGTGTTGCATCATCAATGAGAAGGTCCAAGGGATACAGTAAACCTGATGTGAAGCATCGGAATCTGAATCTGAACTCACAGGAGAGGTTCAAATCATAGAAAGTTAGGGTGTCAGTCCTCTTGTACTTAAGTCGGCATTGTGCTTTTTGTATTAAATTCGGATGCAATTTCTGTGTTTCATCGTATATAAGAAGGTCCAAGGGATACAGTAAACCTGAAGTGATGCATCGGAATCTAAAACTGGACTCACAGGAGAGGTTCAAATCATAGAGAGTTAGAGTGTCAGTATTCTTGTACTTAAGTCGGCATTATTCCTTTGGTATTAAATTTGGATGGAATTTATGTGTTTCATTTTCAATAAGAAGGTCCAAGGGATACAGTAAACCTGAAGTAAAGCATCGGAATCTAAAACTTGACTCACAGGAGAGGTTCAAATCATAGAAATTTAGAGTGTCAGTCCTCTGGTACTGAAGTCTCCATTGTGCCTTTTGTATTAAAATTGGATGCAATTTCTGTGTTTCATCGTCAATATGAAGGTCCAAGGGATACAGTAAACCTGAAGTGAAGAATCGGAATCTAAAAATGGACTCACAGGAGAGGTTCAAATCGCAGAGGGTTAGAATGTCAGTCCTCTTGTACTTAAGTCGGCATTGTGCTTTTTGTATTAAATTCGGATGCAATTTCTGTGTCTCATCGTCAATAAGAAGGTCCAAGGGATACAGTAAACCTTAAGTGAAGCATCGGAATCTAAAACTGGACTCACAGGAGAGGTTCAAATCATAGAGAGTTAGAGTGTCAGTCCTCTCGTACTTAAGTCGGCATTGTGCTTTTTGTATAAAATTCGGATGCAGTTTCTGTGTTTCATCGTCAATAAGAAGGTCCAAGGGATACAGTAAACCTGAAGTGAAGCATCGGAATCTAAAACTGGTCTCACAGGAGAGGTTCAAATCATAGAGAGTTAGAGTGTCAGTCCTCTTGTACTTAAGTCGGCATTGTGCCTTTTGTATTAAATTCGGATGCAATTTCTGTGTTTCATCGTCAATAAGAAGGTCCAAGGGATACAGTAAACCTGAAGTGAAGCATCGGAATCTAAAACTGGACTCACAGGAGAGGTTCAAATCGTAGAGAGTTAGAGTGTCAGTACTCATGTATTTAAATCGGCATTGTAACTCTTGTATTAAATTTGGATGCAATTTCTGTGATTCATCGTCAATAAGAAGGTCCAAGGAATAGAGTAAACCTGAAGTGAAGCATCGGAATCTAAAACTGAACTCACAGGAGAGGTTCAAATCATAGAGAGTTAGAGTGTCAGTCCTCTTGTACTTAAGTCGATTTTGTGCCTTTTGTATTGAATTCGGATGTAATTTCTGTGTTTCATCATCTATAAGAAGGTCCATGGGATACAGTAAACCTGATGTGAAGCATCGGAATCTAAAATTGGACTCAAAAAAGAAATTCAAATCATAGAAATTTAGAGTGTCAGTCCTCTTGTACTTAAGTCGGCATTGTGCTTTTTGTATTAAATTTGGATGCAATTTCTGTGTTTCGTCGTCAATAAGAAGGTCTAAGGGATACAGTAAACGTGAAGTGAAGCATCGGAATCTAAAACTGGACTCACAGGAGAGGTTCAAATCATTGAAAATTAGAGTGTCAGTCCTCTTGTACTTCAGTCGGCATTGTGCCTTTTGTATTAAATTTGGATGCAATTTCTGTGTTTCATCGTCAAAAAGAAGGTCTAAGGGATACAGTAAACCTGAAGTGAAGCATCGGTAACTAAAAGTGGACTCCCAGGAGAGGTTCAAATCATAGAGAGTTAGAGTGTCAGTTACTTGCACTTAAGTCGGTATTGTGCTTTTGTATTAAATTCGGATACAATTTCTGTGTTTCATCGTCAATAAGAAGGTCCAAGGGATACAGTAAACCTGAAGTGAAGCATCGGAATCTAAAACAGGACTCACAGGAGAGGTTCAAATCATAGAAAATTTGAGTGTCAGTCCTCTTGTACTTAAGTCGGCATTGTGACCTTTTGTATTAAATTTGGATGCAATTTCTGTGTTTCATCTTCAATAAGAAGGTCCTAGGGATACAGTGAACCTGAAGTGAAGCATCGGAATCTAAAACTAGACTCACAGGAGAGGTACAAATCATAGAGAGTTAGAGTGTCAATCCTCTTGTACTTAAGTCGGCATTGTGCTTTTTGTATAAAATTCAGATACAATTTCTGGGTTTCATCGCCAATACGAAGGTCCATGGGATACAGTAAACCTGAAGTGAAGCATCGGAATCTAAAACTGGTCTCACAGGAGAGGTTCAAATCATAGAGAGTTAGAGTGTCAGTCCTCTTGTACTTAAGTCGGCATTGTGCCTTTTGTATTAACTTCGGACGCAATTTCTGTGTTTCATCGTCAATAAGGAGGTCCAAGGAATACAGTAAACCAGAAGTGAAGCATCGGAATCTAAAACTGGACTCACAGGAGAGGTTCAAATCGTAGAGAGTTAGAGTGTCAGTACTGTTGTATTTAAATCGGCATTGTGTCTTTTGTATTAAATTTGGATGCAATTTCTGTGATTCATCGTCAATAAGAAGGTCCAAGGAATAGAGTAAACCTGAAGTGAAGCATCGGAATCTAAAACTGAACTCACAGGAGAGGTTCAAATCATAGAGAGTTAGAGTGTCAGTCGTCTTGTTCTTAAGTGGGTATTGTGCCTTTTGTATTGAATTCGGATGTAATTTCTGTGTTACATCATCTATAAGAAGGTCCATGGGATACAGTAATCCTGATGTGAAGCATCGGAATCTAAAACTGGACTCACAAAAGAGGTTCAAATCATAGAAATTTAGAGTGTCAGTTCTCTTGTACTTAAGTCGGCATTGTGCCTTTTGTATTAAATTCGGAGGTAATTTCTGTGTTTCATCGTCAATACGAAGGTCCAAGGGATACAGTAAACCTGAAGTGAAGCATCGGAATCTAAAACTGGACTCACAGGAGAGGTTCAAATCATCGAAAGTTTGAGTGTCAGTCCTCTTGTACTTAAGTCGGCATTGTGCCTTTTGTATTAAATTCGGATGCAATTTCTGTGTTTCATCGTCAATAAGAAGGTCCAAGGGATACAGTAAACCTGAAGTGAAGCATCGGAATCTAAAAATGGACTCACAGGAGAGGTTCAAATCATAGAGAGTTAGAGTGTCAGTCCTCTCGTACTTAAGTCGGCATTGTGCCTTTTGTATTAAATTCGGATGCAATTTCTGTGTTTCATCGTCAAAAAGAAGGTCTAAGGGATACAGTAAACCTGAAGTGAAGCATCGGAAACTAAAAGTGGTCTCACAGGTGAGGTTCAAATCATAGAGAGTTAGAGTGTCAGTCACTTGCACTTGAGTCAGTATTGTGCTTTTGTATTAAATTCGGATGCAATTTCTGTGTTTCATCGTCAATAAGAAGGTCCAAGGGATACAGTAAAGCATAAGTGAAGCATCGGAATCTAAAACTGGACTCACAGGAGAGGTTCAAATCATAGAGAGTTAGAGTGTCAGTCCACTTGTACTTAAGTCGGCATTGTGCTTTTTGTATTAAATTTGGATGCAATTTCTGTGTTTCGTCGTCAATAAGAAGGTCTAAGGGATACAGTAAACCTGAAGTGAAGCATCAGAATCTAAAAGTGGACTCACAGGAGAGGTTCAAATCGCAGAGGTTTAGAGTGTCAGTCCTCTTGTGCTTAAGTCGGCATTGTGCTTTTTGTATTAAATTCGGATGCAATTTCTGTGTTTCATCGTCAATAAAAAGGTCCAAGGGATACAGTAAACCTGAAGTGAAGCATCGGAATCTAAAACTGGACTCGGAGGAGAGGTTCAAATCATTTAGAGTTAGAGTGTCAGTCCTCTTGTACTTAAGTCGGCATTGTGCCTTTTGTATTAAATTTGGATGCCATTTCTGTGTTTCATCTTCAATAAGAAGGTCCAAGGGATACAGTAAACCTGAAGTGAAGCATCGGAATCTAAAACTGGTCTCACAGGAGAGGTTCAAATCGTACAGAGTTAGAGTGTCAGTACTCTTGTATTTAAATCGGCATTGTGTCCTTTGTATTAAATTTGGATGCAATTTCTGTGATTCATCGTCAATAAGAAGGTCCAAGGAATAGAGTAAACCTGAAGTGAAGCATCAAATCTAAAACTGAACTCTCAGGAGAGGTTCAAATCATAGTGAGTTAGTGTGTCAGTCCTCTTGTACTTAAGTCGGTATTGTGCCTTTTGTATTGAATTCGGATGTAATTTCTGTGTTTCATCATCTATAAGAAGGTCCATGGGATACAGTGAACCTGATGTGAAGCATCGGAATCTAAAACTGGACTCACAAAAGAGGTCAAATCATAGAAACGTAGAGTGTCAGTCCTCTTGCACTTAAGTCGGCATTGTGCCTTTTGTATTAAATTCGGAGGTAATTTCTGTGTTTCATCGTCAATAAGAAGGTCCAAGGGATACAGTAAACCTGAAGTGAAGCATCGTAATCTAAAACTGGACTCACAGGAGAGGTTCAAATCATAGAGAGTTAGAGTGTCAGTCCTCTTGTACTTAAGTCGGCATTATTCCTTTTGTATTAAATTCGGAGGTAATTTCTGTGTTTCATCGTCAATAAGAAGGTCCAAGGGATACAGTAAACCTGAAGTGAAGCATCGGAATCGAAATCTGGACTAACTGGAGAGGATCAAATCATAGAGAGTTAGAGTGTCAGCCCTGTTGTACTTAAGTCGGCTTTGTAACTTTTGTATTAAATTTGGATGCAGTTTCCATGTTTCATCTTCAATAAGAAGGTCCAAGGGTTACAGTAAACCTGAAGTGAAGCATCGGAATCTAAAACAGGACTCACAGGAGAGATTCAAATCATAGAGAGTTAGAGTGTCAGTCTCTTGCACTTAAGTCGGTATTGTTCCTTTTGTATTAAATTCGGATGCAATTTCTGTGTTTCATCGTCAATAAGAAGGTCCAAGGGATACAGTAAACCTGAAGTGAAGCATCGGAATCTAAAACTGGACTGACAGGAGAGGTTCAAATCATAGAGAGTTTTGAGTGTCAGTCCTCTTGTACTTAAGTCGGCATTGTGCCTTTTGTATTAAATTTGGATGCAATTTCTGTGTTTCATCTTCAATAAGAAGGTCCTAGGGATACAGTAAACCTGAAGTGAAGCATCGGAATCTAAAACTGGACTCACAGGAGAGGTTCAAATCATAGAAAGTCAGAGTGTGACTCCTCTTGTACTTATGTCGGCATTGTGCCTTTTGTATTAAAATTGGATGCAATTTCTGTGTTTCATCGTCAATATGAAGGTATAAGGGATACAGTAAACCTGAAGTGAAGCATCGGATTATAAAACTGGACTCACAGGAGAGGTTCAAATCATAGAGAGTTAGAGTGTCAGTCCTCTTGTACTTAAGTCGGCATTGTGCTTTTTGTATAAAATTCGGATACAATTTCTGGGTTTCATCGTCAATACGAAGGTCCAAGGGATACAGTAAACCTGAAGTGAAGCATCGGAATCTAAAACTGGTCTCACAGGAGAGGTTCAAATCATAGAGAGTTAGAGTGTCAGTCCTCTTGTACTTAAGTCGGCATTGTGCCTTTTGTATTAAATTCGGACGCAATTTCTGTGTTTCATCGTCAATAAGGAGGTCCAAGGGATACAGTAAACCTGAAGTGAAGCATCGGAATCTAAAACTGGACTCACAGGAGAGGTTCAAATCGTTGAGAGTTAGAGTGTCAGTACTGTTGTATTTAAATCGGCATTGTGTCTTTTGTATTAAATTTGGATGCAATTTCTGTGACTCATCGTCAATAAGAAGGTCAAAGGAATAGAGTAAACCTGAATTGAAGCATCGGAATCTAAAACTGAACTCACAGGAGAGGTTCAAATCATAGAGGGTTAGAGTGTCAGTCCTCTTGTACTTAAGTGGGTATTGTGCCTTTTGTATTGAATTCGGATGTAATTTCTGTGTTACATCATCTATAAGAAGGTCCATGGGATACAGTAATCCTAATGTGAAGCATCGGAATCTAAATCTGGACCCACAAAAGAGGTTCAAATCATAGAAATTTAGAGTGTCAGGTCTCTTGTACTTAAGCCGGCATTGTGCCTTTTGTATATAATTCGGAGGTAATTTCTGTGTTTCATCGTCAATACGAAGGTCCAAGGGATACAGTAAACCTGAAGTGAAGCATCGGAATCTTAAACTGGACTCACAGGAGAGGTTCAAATCATCGAAAGTCAGAGTGTGACTCCTCTTGTACTTATGTCGGCATTGTGCCTTTTGTATTAATTTTGGATGCAATTTCTGTGTTTCATCGTCAATATGAAGGTATAAGGGATACAGTAAACCTGAAGTGAAGCATCGGATTATAAAACTGGACTCACAGGAGAGGTTCAAGTCATAGAGAGTTAGGGTGTCAGTCCTTTTGTACTTAAGTCGGCATTGTGCTTTTTCTATAAAATTCGGATACAATTTCTGGGTTTCATCGTCAATACGAAGGGCCAAGGGATACAGTAAACCTAAAGTGAAGCATCGGAATCTAAAACTGGTCTCACAGGAGAGGTTCAAATCATAGAGATTTAGAGTGTCAGTCCTCTTGTACTTAAGTCGGCATTGTGCCTTTTGTATTAAATTCGGACGCAATTTCTGTGTTTCATCGTCAATAAGGAGGTCCAAGGGATACAGTAAACCTGAAGTGAAGCATCGGAATCTAAAACTGGACTCACAGGAGAGGTTCAAATCGTAGAGAGTTAGAGTGTCAGTACTGTTGTATTTAAATCGGCATTGTGTCTTTTGTATTAAATTTGGATGCAATTTCTGTGATTCATCGTCAATAAGAAGGTCAAAGGAATAGAGTAAACCTGAAGTGAAGCATCGGAATCTAAAACTGAACTCACAAGAGAGGTTCAAATCATAGAGAGTTAGAGTGTCAGTCCTCTTGTACTTAAGTGGGTATTGTGCCTTTTGTATTGAATTCGGATGTAATTTCTGTGTTACATCATCTATAAGAAGGTCCATGGGATACAGTAATCCTAATGTGAAGCATCGGAATCTAAAACTGGACCCACAAAAGAGGTTCAAATCATAGAAATTTAGAGTGTCAGTTCTCTTGTACTTAAGTCGGCATTGTGCCTTTTGTATTAAATTCGGAGGTAATTTCTGTGTTTCATCGTCAATACGAAGGTCCAAGGGATACAGTAAACCTGAAGTGAAGCATCGGAATCTAAAACTGGACTCACAGGAGAGGTTCAAATCATCGGAAGTTTGAGTGTCAGTCCTCTTGTACTTAAGTCGGCATTGTGCCTTTTGTATTAAATTCGGATGCAATTTCTGTGTTTCATCGTCAATAAGAAGGTCCATGGGATACAGTAAACCTGAAGTGAAGCATCGGAATCTAAAACTGGACTCACAGGAGAGGTTCAAATCATAGAGAGTTAGAGTGTCAGTCCTCTTGTACTTAAGCCGGCATTGTGCGTTTTGTATTAAATTCGGATGCAATTTCTGTGTTTCATCGACAATAAGAAGGTCCAAGGGATACAGTAAACCTGAAGTGAAGCTTCGGAATCTAAAACTGGACTCACAGGAGAGGTTCAAATCATAGAAAGTTAGAGTGTCAGTCCTCTTGTACTTAAGTCGGCATTGTGCCTTTTGTATTAAATTCGGATGCAATTTCTGTATTTCATCGTCAATAAGAAGGTCCAAGGGATACAGTAAACCTGAAGTGAAGCATCGGAATCTTAAACTGGACTCACAGGAGAGGTTGAAATCATAGAAAGTTAGAGTGTCAGTCCTCTTGTACATAAGCCGGCATTGTGCGTTTTGTATTAAATTCGGATGCAATTTCTGTGTTTCATTGTCAATATGAAGGTATAAGGGATACAGTAAACCTGAAGTGAAGCATCGGATTATAAAACTGGACTCACAGGAGAGGTTCAAATCATAGAGAGTTAGAGTGTCAGTCCTCTTGTACTTAAGTCGGCATTGTGCTTTTTGTATAAAATTCGGATACAATTTCTGGGTTTCATCGTCAATACGAAGGTCCAAGGGATACAGTAAACCTGAAGTGAAGCATCGGATTATAAAACTGGACTCACAGGAGAGGTTCAAATCATAGAGAGTTAGAGTGTCAGTCCTCTTGTACTTAAGTCGGCATTGTGCTTTTTGTATAAAATTCGGATACAATTTCTGGGTTTCATCGTCAATACGAAGGTCCAAGGGATACAGTAAACCTGAAGTGAAGCATCGGAATCTAAAACTGGACTCACAGGAGAGGTTCAAATCGTAGAGAGTTAGAGTGTCAGTACTGTTGTATTTAAATCGGCATTGTGTCTTTTGTATTAAATTTGGATGCAATTTCTGTGACTCATCGTCAATAAGAAGGTCAAAGGAATAGAGTAAACCTGAATTGAAGCATCGGAATCTAAAACTGAACTCACAGGAGAGGTTCAAATCATAGAGGGTTAGAGTGTCAGTCCTCTTGTACTTAAGTGGGTATTGTGCCTTTTGTATTGAATTCGGATGTAATTTCTGTGTTACATCATCTATAAGAAGGTCCATGGGATACAGTAATCCTAATGTGAAGCATCGGAATCTAAATCTGGACCCACAAAAGAGGTTCAAATCATAGAAATTTAGAGTGTCAGGTCTCTTGTACTTAAGCCGGCATTGTGCCTTTTGTATATAATTCGGAGGTAATTTCTGTGTTTCATCGTCAATACGAAGGTCCAAGGGATACAGTAAACCTGAAGTGAAGCATCGGAATCTAAAACTGGACTCACAGGAGAGGTTCAAATCATAGAGAGTTAGAGTGTCAGTCCTCTTGTACTTAAGCCGGCATTGTGCGTTTTGTATTAAATTCGGATGCAATTTCTGTGATTCATCGACAATAAGAAGGTCCAAGGGATACAGTAAACCTGAAGTGAAGCTTCGGAATCTAAAACTGGACTCACAGGAGAGGTTCAAATCATAGAAAGTTAGAGTGTCAGTCCTCTTGTACTTATGTCGGCATTGTGCCTTTTGTATTAATTTTGGATGCAATTTCTGTGTTTCATCGTCAATATGAAGGTATAAGGGATACAGTAAACCTGAAGTGAAGCATCGGATTATAAAACTGGACTCACAGGAGAGGTTCAAGTCATAGAGAGTTAGAGTGTCAGTCCTTTTGTACTTAAGTCGGCATTGTGCTTTTTCTATAAAATTCGGATACAATTTCTGGGTTTCATCGTCAATACGAAGGGCCAAGGGATACAGTAAACCTAAAGTGAAGCATCGGAATCTAAAACTGGTCTCACAGGAGAGGTTCAAATCATAGAGATTTAGAGTGTCAGTCCTCTTGTACTTAAGTCGGCATTGTGCCTTTTGTATTAAATTCGGACGCAATTTCTGTGTTTCATCGTCAATAAGGAGGTCCAAGGGATACAGTAAACCTGAAGTGAAGCATCGGAATCTAAAACTGGACTCACAGGAGAGGTTCAAATCGTAGAGAGTTAGAGTGTCAGTACTGTTGTATTTAAATCGGCATTGTGTCTTTTGTATTAAATTTGGATGCAATTTCTGTGATTCATCGTCAATAAGAAGGTCAAAGGAATAGAGTAAACCTGAAGTGAAGCATCGGAATCTAAAACTGAACTCACAAGAGAGGTTCAAATCATAGAGAGTTAGAGTGTCAGTCCTCTTGTACTTAAGTGGGTATTGTGCCTTTTGTATTGAATTCGGATGTAATTTCTGTGTTACATCATCTATAAGAAGGTCCATGGGATACAGTAATCCTAATGTGAAGCATCGGAATCTAAAACTGGACCCACAAAAGAGGTTCAAATCATAGAAATTTAGAGTGTCAGTTCTCTTGTACTTAAGTCGGCATTGTGCCTTTTGTATTAAATTCGGAGGTAATTTCTGTGTTTCATCGTCAATACGAAGGTCCAAGGGATACAGTAAACCTGAAGTGAAGCATCGGAATCTAAAACTGGACTCACAGCAGAGGTTCAAATCATCGGAAGTTTGAGTGTCAGTCCTCTTGTACTTAAGTCGGCATTGTGCCTTTTGTATTAAATTCGGATGCAATTTCTGTGTTTCATCGTCAATAAGAAGGTCCATGGGATACAGTAAACCTGAAGTGAAGCATCGGAATCTAAAACTGGACTCACAGGAGAGGTTCAAATCATAGAGAGTTAGAGTGTCAGTCCTCTTGTACTTAAGCCGGCATTGTGCGTTTTGTATTAAATTCGGATGCAATTTCTGTGATTCATCGACAATAAGAAGGTCCAAGGGATACAGTAAACCTGAAGTGAAGCTTCGGAATCTAAAACTGGACTCACAGGAGAGGTTCAAATCATAGAAAGTTAGAGTGTCAGTCCTCTTGTACTTAAGTCGGCATTGTGCCTTTTGTATTAAATTCGGATGCAATTTCTGTATTTCATCGTCAATAAGAAGGTCCAAGGGATACAGTAAACCTGAAGTGAAGCATCGGAATCTTAAACTGGACTCACAGGAGAGGTTGAAATCATAGAAAGTTAGAGTGTCAGTCCTCTTGTACATAAGCCGGCATTGTGCGTTTTGTATTAAATTCGGATGCAATTTCTGTGTTTCATCGTCAATAAGAAGGTCCAAGGGATACAGTAAACCTGAAGTGAAGCATCGGAATCTAAAACTGGTCTCACAGGAGAGGTTCAAATCATAGAGAGTTAGAGTGTCAGTCCTCTTGTACTTAAGTCGGCATTGTGCCTTTTGTATCAAATTCGGATGCAATTTCTGTGTTTCATTGTCAATAAGAAGGTCCAAGGGATACAGTAAACCTGAAGTGAAGCATCGGAATCTAAAACTGGACTCACGGGAGAGGTTCTAATCGTAGAGAGTTTGAGTGTCAGTACTCTTGTATTTAAATCGGCATTGTGTCCTTTGTATTAACTTTGGATGCAATTTCTGTGATTCATCGTCAATAAGAAGGTCCAAGGAATAGAGTAAACCTGAAGTGAAGCATCGGAATCTAAAACTGAACTCACATTAGAGGTTCAAATCATAGTAAGTTAGAGTGTCAGTCCTCTTGTACTTAAGTCGGTATTGTGCCTTTTGCATTGAATTCGGATGTAATTTCTGTGTTTCATCATCTATAAGAAGGTCCAAGGGATACAGTAAACCTGAAGTGAAGCTTCGGAATCTAAAACTGGACTCACAGGAGAGGTTCATATCATAGAATGTTAGAGTGTCAGTCCTCTTGTACTTAAGTCGGCATTGTGCATTTGTATTAAATTTGGATGCAATTTCTGTGTTTCATCGTCAATAAGAAGGTCCAAGGGATAGAGTAAACCTGAAGTGAAGCATCGGAATCTAAGACTGGACTCACAGGAGAGGTTCAAAGCATAGTAAGTTAGAGTGTCAGTCCTCTTGTACTTATGTCGGCATTGTGCCTTTAGTATTATATTTGGATGCAATTTCTGTGTTTCATCGTCAATATGAAGGTATAAGGGATACAGTAAACCTGAAGGGAAGCATCAGATTCTAAAACTGGACTCACAAGAGAGGTTCAAATCATAGAGAGTTTGAGTGTCAGTCCTCTCGTACTTAAGTCGGCATTGTGCTTTTTGTATAAAATTCTGATGCAATTTCTGTGTTTCATCGTCAATAAGAAGGTCCAAGGGATACAGTAAACCTGAAGTGAAGCATCGGAATCTAAAACTGGTCTCACAGGAGAGGTTCAAATCATAGAGAGTTAGAGTGTCAGTCCTCTTGTACTTAAGTCGGCATTGTGCCTTTTGTATTAAATTCAGATGCAATTTCTGTGTTTCATCGTCAATAAGAAGGTCCAAGGGATACAGTAAACCTGAAGTGAAGCATCGGAATCTAAAACTGGACTCACAGGAGAGGTTCAAATCGTAGAGAGTTAGAGTGTCAGTACTCTTGTATTTAAAACGGCATTGTGTCTTTTGTATTAAATTTGGATGCAATTTTTGTGATTCATCGTCAATAAGAAGGTCCAAGGAATAGAGTATATCTGAAGTGAAGCATCGGAATGTAAAACTGAACTCACAGGAGAGGTTCAAATCATAGAGAGTTAGAGTGTCAGTCCTCTTGTAGTTAAGTCGGTATTGTGCCTTTTGTATTGAATTCGGATGTAATTTCTGTGTTTCATCATCTATAAGAAGGTCCATGGGATACAGTAAACCTGATGTGAAGCATCGGAATCTAAAACTGGACTCACAAAAGAGGTTCAAATCATAGAAATTTAGAGTGTCAGTCCTCTTGTACTTAAGTCGGCATTGTGCCTTTTGTATTAAATTCGGAGGTAATTTCTGTTTTTCATCGTCAATAAGAAGGTCCAAGGGATACAGTAAACCTGAAGTGAAGCATCGTAATCTAAAACTGGACTCACAGGAGAGGTTAAAATCATAGAAAGTTAGAGTGTCAGTCCTCTTGTACTTATGTCGGCATTGTGCCTTTTGTATTAAATTCGGAGGTAATTTCTGTGTTTCATCGTCAATAAGAAGGTCCAAGGGATGCAGTAAACCTGAAGTGTGGCTTCGGAATCTAAAACTGGACTCACAGGAGAGTTTCAAATCATAGAGAGTTAGAATGTCAGTCCGCTTGTACTTAAGTCGGTGTTGTGCCTTTTGTAATGAATTCGGATGTAATTTCTGTGTTGCATCATCAATGAGAAGGTCCAAGGGATACAGTAAACCTGATGTGAAGCATCGGAATCTGAATCTGAACTCACAGGAGAGGTTCAAATCATAGAAAGTTAGGGTGTCAGTCCTCTTGTACTTAAGTCGGCATTGTGCTTTTTGTATTAAATTCGGATGCAATTTCTGTGTTTCATCGTATATAAGAAGGTCCAAGGGATACAGTAAACCTGAAGTTATGCATCGGAATCTAAAACTGGACTCACAGGAGAGGTTCAAATCATAGAGAGTTAGAGTGTCAGTATTCTTGTACTTAAGTCGGCATTATTCCTTTTGTATTAAATTTGGATGCAATTTATGTGTTTCATTTTCAATAAGAAGGTCCAAGGGATACAGTAAACCTGAAGTAAAGCATCGGAATCTAAAACTTGACTCACAGGAGAGGTTCAAATCATAGAAATTTAGAGTGTCAGTCCTCTGGTACTGAAGTCTCCATTGTGCCTTTTGTATTAAAATTGGATGCAATTTCTGTGTTTCATCGTCAATATGAAGGTCCAAGGGATACAGTAAACCTGAAGTGAAGAATCGGAATCTAAAAATGGACTCACAGGAGAGGTTCAAATCGCAGAGGGTTAGAATGTCAGTCCTCTTGTACTTAAGTCGGCATTGTGCTTTTTGTATTAAATTCGGATGCAATTTCTGTGTCTCATCGTCAATAAGAAGGTCCAAGGGATACAGTAAACCTGAAGTGAAGCATCGGAATCTAAAACTGGACTCACAGGAGAGGTTCAAATCATAGAGAGTTAGAGTGTCAGTCCTCTCGTACTTAAGTCGGCATTGTGCTTTTTGTATAAAATTCGGATGCAGTTTCTGTGTTTCATCGTCAATAAGAAGGTCCAAGGGATACAGTAAACCTGAAGTGAAGCATCGGAATCTAAAACTGGTCTCACAGGAGAGGTTCAAATCATAGAGAGTTAGAGTGTCAGTCCTCTTGTACTTAAGTCGGCATTGTGCCTTTTGTATTAAATTCGGATGCAATTTCTGTGTTTCATCGTCAATAAGAAGGTCCAAGGGATACAGTAAACCTGAAGTGAAGCATCGGAATCTAAAACTGGACTCACAGGAGAGGTTCAAATCGTAGAGAGTTAGAGTGTCAGTACTCATGTATTTAAATCGGCATTGTAACTCTTGTATTAAATTTGGATGCAATTTCTGTGATTCATCGTCAATAAGAAGGTCCAAGGAATAGAGTAAACCTGAAGTGAAGCATCGGAATCTAAAACTGAACTCACAGGAGAGGTTCAAATCATAGAGAGTTAGAGTGTCAGTCCTCTTGTACTTAAGTCGATTTTGTGCCTTTTGTATTGAATTCGGATGTAATTTCTGTGTTTCATCATCTATAAGAAGGTCCATGGGATACAGTAAACCTGATGTGAAGCATCGGAATCTAAAATTGGACTCAAAAAAGAAATTCAAATCATAGAAATTTAGAGTGTCAGTCCTCTTGTACTTAAGTCGGCATTGTGCTTTTTGTATTAAATTTGGATGCAATTTCTGTGTTTCGTCGTCAATAAGAAGGTCTAAGGGATACAGTAAACGTGAAGTGAAGCATCGGAATCTAAAACTGGACTCACAGGAGAGGTTCAAATCATTGAAAATTAGAGTGTCAGTCCTCTTGTACTTCAGTCGGCATTGTGCCTTTTGTATTAAATTTGGATGCAATTTCTGTGTTTCATCGTCAAAAAGAAGGTCTAAGGGATACAGTAAACCTGAAGTGAAGCATCGGAAACTAAAAGTGGACTCCCAGGAGAGGTTCAAATCATAGAGAGTTAGAGTGTCAGTTACTTGCACTTAAGTCGGTATTGTGCTTTTGTATTAAATTCGGATACAATTTCTGTGTTTCATCGTCAATAAGAAGGTCCAAGGGATACAGTAAACCTGAAGTGAAGCATCGGAATCTAAAACAGGACTCACAGGAGAGGTTCAAATCATAGAAAATTTGAGTGTCAGTCCTCTTGTACTTAAGTCGGCATTGTGACCTTTTGTATTAAATTTGGATGCAATTTCTGTGTTTCATCTTCAATAAGAAGGTCCTAGGGATACAGTGAACCTGAAGTGAAGCATCGGAATCTAAAACTAGACTCACAGGAGAGGTACAAATCATAGAGAGTTAGAGTGTCAATCCTCTTGTACTTAAGTCGGCATTGTGCTTTTTGTATAAAATTCAGATACAATTTCTGGGTTTCATCGCCAATACGAAGGTCCATGGGATACAGTAAACCTGAAGTGAAGCATCGGAATCTAAAACTGGTCTCACAGGAGAGGTTCAAATCATAGAGAGTTAGAGTGTCAGTCCTCTTGTACTTAAGTCGGCATTGTGCCTTTTGTATTAACTTCGGACGCAATTTCTGTGTTTCATCGTCAATAAGGAGGTCCAAGGAATACAGTAAACCTGAAGTGAAGCATCGGAATCTAAAACTGGACTCACAGGAGAGGTTCAAATCGTAGAGAGTTAGAGTGTCAGTACTGTTGTATTTAAATCGGCATTGTGTCTTTTGTATTAAATTTGGATGCAATTTCTGTGATTCATCGTCAATAAGAAGGTCCAAGGAATAGAGTAAACCTGAAGTGAAGCATCGGAATCTAAAACTGAACTCACAGGAGAGGTTCAAATCATAGAGAGTTAGAGTGTCAGTCGTCTTGTTCTTAAGTGGGTATTGTGCCTTTTGTATTGAATTCGGATGTAATTTCTGTGTTACATCATCTATAAGAAGGTCCATGGGATACAGTAATCCTGATGTGAAGCATCGGAATCTAAAACTGGACTCACAAAAGAGGTTCAAATCATAGAAATTTAGAGTGTCAGTTCTCTTGTACTTAAGTCGGCATTGTGCCTTTTGTATTAAATTCGGAGGTAATTTCTGTGTTTCATCGTCAATACGAAGGTCCAAGGGATACAGTAAACCTGAAGTGAAGCATCGGAATCTAAAACTGGACTCACAGGAGAGGTTCAAATCATCGAAAGTTTGAGTGTCAGTCCTCTTGTACTTAAGTCGGCATTGTGCCTTTTGTATTAAATTCGGATGCAATTTCTGTGTTTCATCGTCAATAAGAAGGTCCAAGGGATACAGTAAACCTGAAGTGAAGCATCGGAATCTAAAACTGGACTCACAGGAGAGGTTCAAATCATAGAAAGTTAGAGTGTCAGTCCTCTTGTACTTAAGCCGGCATTGTGCGTTTTGTATTAAATTCGGATGCAATTTCTGTGTTTCATCGTCAATATGAAGGTATAAGGGATACAGTAAACCTGAAGTGAAACATCAGATTCTAAAACTGGACTCACAAGAGAGGTTCAAATCATAGAAAATTAGAGTGTCAGTCCTCTTGTACTTAAGTCGGCATTGTGCCTTTTGTATTAAATTCAGAGGTAATTTCTGTGTTTCATCGTCAATAAGAAGGTCCAAGGGATACAGTAAACCTGAAGTGAAGCATCGTAATCAAAAACTGGACTCACAGGAGAGGTTAAAATCATAGAAAGTTAGAGTGTCAGTCCTCTTGTACTTAAGTCGGCATTGTGCCTTTTGTATTAAATTCGGAGGTAATTTCTGTGTTTCATCGTCAATAAGAAGGTCCAAGGGATGCAGTAAACCTGAAGTGTGGCTTCGGAATCTAAAACTGGACTCACAGGAGAGTTTCAAATCATAGAGAGTTAGAATGTCAGTCCTCTTGTACTTAAGTCGGTGTTGTGCCTTTTGTATTGAATTCGGATGTAATTTCTGTGTTACATCATCAATGAGAAGGTCCAAGGGATACAGTAAACCTGTTGTGAAGCATCGGAATCTGAATCTGAACTCACAGGAGAGGTTCAAATCATAGAAAGTTAGGGTGTCAGTCCTCTTGTACTTAAGTCGGCATTGTGCTTTTTGTATTAAGTTTGGATGCAATTTCTGTGTTTCATCGTATATAAGAAGGTCCAAGGGATACAGTAAACCTGAAGTGATGCATCGGAATCTAAAACTGGACTCACAGGAGAAGTTCAAATCATAGAGAGTTAGAGTGTCAGTCCTCTTGTACTTAAGTCGGCATTATTCCTTTTGTATTAAATTTGGATGCAATTTCTGTGTTTCATCTTCAATAAGAAGGTCCAAGGGATACAGTAAACCTGAAGTAAAGCATCGGAATCTAAAACTGGACTCACAGGAGAGGTTCAAATCATAGATATTTAGAGTGTCAGTGCTCTGGTACTGAAGTCTGCATTGTGCCTTTTGTATTAAAATTGGTTGCAATTTCTGTGTTTCATCGTCAATATGAAGGTCCAAGGGATACAGTAAACCTGAAGTGAAGCATCGGAATCTAAAAATGGACTCACAGGAGAGGTTCAAATCGAAGAGGGTTAGAATGTCAGTCCTCTTGTACTAAAGTCGGCATTGTGCTTTTTGTATTAAATTCGGATGCAATTTCTGTGTCTCATCGTCAATAAGAAGGTCCAAGGGATACAGTAAACCTGAAGTGAAGCATCGGAATCTAAAACTGGACTCACAGGAGAGGTTCATATCATAGAGAGTTAGAGTGTCAGTCCTCTTGTACTTAAGTCGGCATTATTCCTTTTGTATTAAATTTGGATGCAATTTCTGTGTTTCATCTTCAATAAGAAGGTCCAAGGGATACAGTAAACCTGAAGTAAAGCATCGGAATCTAAAACTGGACTCACAGGAGAGGTTCAAATCATAGATATTTAGAGTGTCAGTGCTCTGGTACTGAAGTCTGCATTGTGCCTTTTGTATTAAAATTGGATGCAATTTCTGTGTTTCATCGTCAATATGAAGGTCCAAGGGATACAGTAAACCTGAAGTGAAGCATCGGAATCTAAAAATGGACTCACAGGAGAGGTTCATATCATAGAGAGTTAGAGTGTCAGTCCTCTCGTACTTAAGTCGGCATTGTGCCTTTTGTATTAAATTCGGATGCAATTTCTGTGTTTCATCGTCAAAAAGAAGGTCTAAGGGATACAGTAAACCTGAAGTGAAGCATCGGAAACTAAAAGTGGACTCACAGGTGAGGTTCAAATCATAGAGAGTTAGAGTGTCAGTCACTTGCACTTGAGTCAGTATTGTGCTTTTGTATTAAATTCGGATGCAATTTCTGTGTTTCATCGTCAATAAGAAGGTCCAAGGGATACAGTAAAGCATAAGTGAAGCATCGGAATCTAAAACTGGACTCACAGGAGAGGTTCAAATCATAGAGAGTTAGAGTGTCAGTCCACTTGTACTTAAGTCGGCATTGTGCTTTTTGTATTAAATTTGGATGCAATTTCTGTGTTTCGTCGTCAATAAGAAGGTCTAAGGGATACAGTAAACCTGAAGTGAAGCATCAGAATCTAAAAGTGGACTCACAGGAGAGGTTCAAATCGCAGAGGTTTAGAGTGTCAGTCCTCTTGTGCTTAAGTCGGCATTGTGCTTTTTGTATTAAATTCGGATGCAATTTCTGTGTTTCATCGTCAATAAAAAGGTCCAAGGGATACAGTAAACCTGAAGTGAAGCATCGGAATCTAAAACTGGACTCGGAGGAGAGGTTCAAATCATTTAGAGTTAGAGTGTCAGTCCTCTTGTACTTAAGTCGGCATTGTGCCTTTTGTATTAAATTTGGATGCCATTTCTGTGTTTCATCTTCAATAAGAAGGTCCAAGGGATACAGTAAACCTGAAGTGAAGCATCGGAATCTAAAACTGGACTCACAGGAGAGGTTCAAATCATAGAGAGTTAGAGTGTCAGTCCTCTCGTACTTAAGTCTGCATTGTGCTTTTTGTATAAAATTCGGATGCAATTTCTGTGTTTCATCGTCAATAAGAAGGTCCAAGGGATACAGTAAATCTGAAGTGAAGCATCGGAATCTAAAACTGGACCCATAGGAGAGGTTCAAATCATAGAGAGTAAGAGTGCCAGTCCTCTTGTACTTAAGTCGGCATTGTGCCTGTTGTATTAATTTTGGATGCAATTTCTGTGTTTCATCGTCAATAAGAAGGTCCAAATGATACAGGAAACCTGAAATGAAGCATCGGAATCTAAAACTGGACTCACAGGAGAGGTTCAAATCATAGAGAGTTAGAGTGTCAGCCCTCTTGTACTTAAGTCCGCATTGTGGCTGTTGTATTAAATTCGGATGCAATTTCTATGTTTCATCGTCAATAGGAAGGTCGAAGGGGTAAAGTAAACCTGAAGTGAAGCATCGGAATCTAAAACTGAACTCACAGGAGAGGTTCAAATCATAGAGAGTTAGACTGTCATTCCTCTTGTACTTAAGTCGGTGTTGTGCCTTTTGTATTGAATTCGGATGTATTTTCTGTGTTTCATCATCAATGAGAAGGTCCTTGGGATACAGTAAACCTGATGCGAAGCATCGGAATCTAAAACTGGACTCACAAAAGAGGTTCAAATCATAGAAATTTAGAGTGTCAGTCCTCATGTAGTTAAGTCGGCATTGTGCCTTTTGTATTAAATTCAGAGGTAATTTCTGTGTTTCATCGTCAATAAGAAGGTCCAAAGGATACAGTAAACCTGAAGTGAAGCATCGTAATCTAAAACTGGACTCACAGGAGAGGTTAAAATCATAGAAAGTTAGAGTGTCAGTCCTCTTGTACTTATGTCGGCATTGTGACTTTTGTATTAAATTCGGAAGTCATTTCTGTGTTTCATCGTCAATAAGAAGCTCCAAGGGATACAGTAAACCTGAAGTGAGGCTTCGGAATCTAAAACTGGACTCACAGGAGAGGTTCAAATCATAGAGAGTTAGACTGTCAGTCCTCTTGTACTTAAGTCGGTGTTGTGCCTTTTGTATGGAATTCGGATGTATTTTCTGTGTTTCATCATCAATGAGAAGGTCCAAGGGAAACAGTAAACCTGATGTGAAGCATCGGAATCTGAAACTGGACTCACAGGAGAGGTTCAAATCATAGAAATTTAGTGTGTCAGTCCTCTTGTACTTAAGTCGGCATTGTGCTTTTTGTATTAAATTCGGATGCAATTTCTGTGTTTCGTCGTCTATAAGAAGGTCCAGGGGATATAGTGAACCTGAAGTGAAGCATCGGAATCTAAAACTGGACTCACAGGAGAGGTTCAAATCACAGAGAGTTAGAGTGTCAGTCCTCTTGTACTTAAGTCAGCATTATTCCCTTTGTATTAAATTTGGATGCAATTTCTGTGTTTCATCTTCAATAAGAAGGTCCAAGGGATACAGTAAACCTGAAGTGAAGCATCGGAATCTAAAACTGGACTCACAGGAGAGGTTCAAATCATAGAAAGTTAAAGTGTCAGTCATCTTGTACTGAAGTCTGCATTGTACCGTTTGTATTAAAATTGGATGCAATTTCTGTTTTTCATCGTCAATATCAAGGTCCAAGGGATACAGTAAACCTGAAGTGAAGCATCGGAATGTAAAGCTGGACTCACAGGAGAGATTGAAATCAAACAGAGTTAGAGTGTCAGTCCTCTTGTACATAAGTCGGCATTGTGCTTTTTGTATTAAATTTGGATGCAATTTCTGTGTTTCATCGTCAATAAGAAGGTCTAAGGGATACAGTAAACCTGAAGTGAAGCATCGGAATCTAAAAGTGGACTCACAGGAGAGGTTCAAATCGCAGAGGGTTAGAGCGTCAGTCCTCTTGTACTTAAGTCGGCATTGTGCCTTTTGTATTAAATTCGGATGCAATTTCTGTGTTTCATCGTCAATAAGATGTTCCAAGGGATACAGTAAACCTGAAGTGAAGCATCGGAATCTAAAACTGGTTTCACAGGAGAGGTTCAAATCATAGGGTCTTAGAGTGTCAGTCCTCTTGTACTTAAGTCGGTATTGTGCCTTTTTTATTGAATTCGGGTGTAATTTCTGTGTTTCATCATCAATGAGAAGGTCCAAGGGATACAGTAAACCTGATGTGAAGCATCGGAATTTAAAACTGGACTCACAGGAGAGGTTCAAATCATAGAAAGTTAGAGTGTCAGTCCTCTTGTACTTAAGTCGGCATTGGGCCTTTTGTATAAAATTCGGATGCAATTTCTTTGTTTCATCGTCAATAAGAAGGTCTAAGGGATAAAGTAAACCTGAAGTGAAGCATCGGAATCTAAAACTGGACCCATAGGAGAGGTTCAAATCATAGAGAGTAAGAGTGCCAGTCCTCTTGTACTTAAGTCGGCATTGTGCCTGTTGTATTAATTTCGGATGCAATTTCTGTGTTTCATCGTCAATAAGAAGGTCCAAGGGATACAGGAAACCTGAAGTGAAGCATCGGAATCTAAAACTGGACTCACAGGAGAGGTTCAAATCATAGAGAGTTAGAGTGTCAGCCCTCTTGTACTTAAGTCCGCATTGTGGCTGATCTATTAAATTCGGATGCAATTTCTGTGTTTCATCGTCAATAGGAAGGTCGAAGGGCTAAAGTAAACCTGAAGTGAAGCATCGGAATCTAAAACTGAACTCACAGGAGAGGTTCAAATCATAGAGAGTTAGAGTGTCAGTCCTCTTGTACTTAAGTCGGTATTGTGCCTTTTGTATTGATTTCGGATGTAATTTCCGTGTTTCATCATCTATAAGAAGGTCCATGGGATACAGTAAACCTGATGTGAAGCATCGGAATCTAAAAATGGACTCACAAAAGAGGTCAAATCATAGAAATTTAGAGTGTCAGTCCTCTTGTACTTAAGTCGGCATTGTGCCTTTTGTATTAAATTCGGAGGTAATTTCTGTGTTTCATCGTCAATAAGAAGGTCCAAGGGATACAGTAAACCTGAAGTGAGGCTTCGGAATCTAAAACTGGACTCACAGGATAGGTTCAAATCATAGAGAGTTAGACTGTCAGTCCTCTTGTACTTAAGTCGGTGTTGTGCCTTTTGTATTGAATTCGGATGTATTTTCTGTGTTTCATCATCAATGAGAAGGTCCAAGGGAAACAGTAAACCTGATGTGAAGCATCGGAATCTGAAACTGAACTCACAGGAGAGGTTCAAATCATAGAAAGTTAGTGTGTCAGTCCTCTTGTACTTAAGTCGGCATTGTGCTTTTTGTATTAAATTCGGATGCAATTTCTGTGTTTCTTCGTCTATAAGAAGGTCCAAGGGATATAGTGACCCTGAAGTGAAGCATCGGAATCTAAAACTGGACTCACAGGAGAGGTTCAAAACATAGAGAGTTAGAGTGTCAGTCCTCTTGTACTTAAGTCGGCATAATTCCCTTTGTATTAAATTTGGATGCAATTTCTGTGTTTCATCTTCAATAAGAAGGTCCAAGGGGTACAGTAAACCTGAAGTGAAGCATCGGAATCTAAAACTGGACTCACAGGAGAGGTTCAAATCATTGAAAGTTTCAGTGTCAGTCCTCTTGTACTGAAGTCTGCATTGTGCCTTTTGTATTAAAAGTGGATGCAATTTCTGTGTTTCATCGTCAATATGAAGGTCCAAGGGATACAGTAAACCTGAAGTGAAGCATCGGAATCTAAAGCTGGACTCACAGGAGAGATTGATATCATACAGAGTTAGAGTGTCAGTCCTCTTGTACTTAAGTCGGCATTGTGCCTTTTGTATTAAATTCGGAAGCAATTTCTGTGTTCCATCGTCAATAAGATGGTCCAAGGGATACAGTAAACCTGAAGTGAAGCATCGGAATTGAAATCTGGACTAACTGGAGAGGATCAAATCATAGAGAGTTAGAGTGTCAGTCCTCTTGTACTTAAGTCGGCTTTGTAACTTTTGTATTAAATTTGGATGCAATTTCTGTGTTTCATCTTCAATAAGAAGGTCCAAGGGATACAGTAAACCTGAAGTGAAGCATCGGAATCTAAAAGTGGACTCACAGGAGAGGTTCAAATTATAGAGAGTTAGAGTGTCAGTCTCTTGCACTTAAGTCGGTATTGTGCCTTTTGTATTAAATTCGGATGCAATTTCTGTGTTTCATCGTCAATAAGAAGGTCCAAGGGATACTGTAAACCTGAAGTGAGGCATCGGTATCTAAAACTGGACTCAAAGGAGGGGTTCAAATCATAGAGAGTTAGAGTGTCAGTCCTCTTGTACTTAAGTCGGCATTGGGCCTTTTGTATAAAATTCGGATCCAATTTCTGTGTCTCATCGTCAATAAGAAGGTCTAAGGGATAAAGTAAACCTGAAGTGAAGCATCGGAATCTAAAACTGGACCCATAGGAGAGGTTCAAATCATAGAGAGTAAGAGTGCCAGTCCTCTTGTACTTAAGTCGGCATTGTGCCTGTTGTATTAATTTTGGATGCAATTTCTGTGTTTCATCGTCAATAAGAAGGTCCAAATGATACAGGAAACCTGAAGTGAAGCATCGGAATCTAAAACTGGACTCACAGGAGAGGTTCAAATCATAGAGAGTTAGAGTGTCAGCCCTCTTGTACTTAAGTCCCCATTGTGGCTGTTGTATTAAATTCGGATGCAATTTCTGTGTTTCATCGTCAATAGGAAGGTCGAAGGGGTAAAGTAAACCTGAAGTGAAGCATCGGAATCTAAAACTGAACTCACAGGAGAGGTTCAAATCATAGAGAGTTAGAGTGTCAGTCCTTTTGTACTTAAGTCGGTATTGTGCCTTTTGTATTGAATTCGGATGTAATTTCTGTGTTTCATCATCTATAAGAAGGTCCATGGGATACAGTAAACCTGATGTGAAGCATCGGAATCTAAAACTGGACTCACAAAAGAGGTTCAAATCATAGAAATTTAGGGTGTCAGTCCTCTTGTACTTAAGTCGGCATTGTGCCTTTTGTATTAAATTCGGAGGTAATTTCTGTGTTTCATCGTCAATAAGATGGTCCAAGGGATACAGTAAACCTGAAGTGAAGCATCGTAATCTAAAACTGGACTCACAGGAGAGGTTAAAATCATAGAAAGTTAGAGTGTCAGTCCTCTTGTACTTATGTCGGCATTGTGCCTTTTGTATTAAATTCGGAGGTAATTTCTGTGTTTCATCGTCAATAAGATGGTCCAAGGGATACAGTAAACCTGAAGTGAGGCTTCGGAATCTAAAACTGGACTCACAGGAGAGGTTCAAATCATAAAGAGTTAGACTGTCAGTCCTCTTGTACTTAAGTTGGTGTTGTGCCTTTTGTATTGAATTCGGATGTATTTTCTGTGTTTCATCATCAATGAGAAGGTCTAAGGGAAACAGTAAACCTGATGTGAAGCATCGGAATCTGAAACTGAACTCACAGGAGTGGTTCAAATCATAGAAAGTTAGTGTGTCAGTCCTCTTGTACTTAAGTCGGCATTGTGCTTTTTGTATTAAATTCGGATGCAATTTCTGTGTTTCATCGTCTATAAGAAGGTCCAAGGGATATAGTGAACCTGAAGTGAAGCATCGGAATCTAAAACTGGACTCACAAAAGAGGTTCAAATCATAGAAATTTAGAGTGTCAGTCCTCTTGTACTTAAGTCGGCATAATTCCCTTTGTATTAAATTTGGATGCAATTTCTGTGTTTCATCTTCAATAAGAAGGTCCAAGGGGTACAGTAAACCTGAAGTGAAGCATCGGAATCTAAAACTGGACTCACAGGAGAGGTTCAAATCATTGAAAGTTTCAGTGTCAGTCCTCTTGTACTGAAGTCTGCATTGTGCCTTTTGTATTAAAATTGGATGCAATTTCTGTGTTTCATCGTCAATATGAAGGTCCAAGGGATACAGTAAACCTGAAGTGAAGCATCGGAATCTAAAGCTGGACTCACAGGAGAGATTGATATCATACAGAGTTAGAGTGTCAGTCCTCTTGTACTTAAGTCGGCAATGTGCTTTTTGTATAAAATTCGGATGCAATTTCTGTGTTTCATCGTCAATAAGAAGGTCCAAGGGATACAGTAAACCTAAAGTGAAGCATCGGAATCTAAAACTGGACTCACAGGAGAGGTTCAAATCATCGAGAGTTAGAGTGTCAGTCCTCTTGTACTTAAGTCGGCATTGTGCCTTTTGTATTAAATTCGGAAGCAATTTCTGTGTTCCATCGTCAATAAGATGGTCCAAGGGATACAGTAAACCTGAAGTGAAGCATCGGAATTGAAATCTGGGCTAACTGGAGAGGATCAAATCATAGAGAGTTAGAGTGTCAGTCCTCTTGTACTTAAGTCGGCTTTGTAACTTTTGTATTAAATTTGGATGCAATTTCTGTGTTTCATCTTCAATAAGAAGGTCCAAGGGATACAGTAAACCTGAAGTGAAGCATCGGAATCTAAAACTGGACTCACAGGAGAGGTTCAAATCATAGAAAATTCGAGTGTCAGTCCTCTTGTACTTCAGTCGGCATTGTGCCTTTTGTATTAAATTTGGATGCAATTTTTGTGTTTCATCTTCAATAAGAAGGGCCAAGGGATACAGTAAACCTGAAGTGAAGCATCGGTATCTAAAAGTGGACTCACAGGAGAGGTTCAAATCATAGAGAGTTAGAGTGTCAGTCTCTTGCACTTAAGTCGGTATTGTGCCTTTTGTATTAAATTCGGATGCAATTTCTGTGTTTCATCGTCAATAAGAAGGTCCAAGGGATACTGTAAACCTGAAGTGAGGCATCGGTATCTAAAACTGGACTCAAAGGAGGGGTTCAAATCATAGAGAGTTAGAGTGTCAGTCCTCTTGTACTTAAGTCGGCATTGGGCCTTTTGTATTAATTTTGGATGCAATTTCTGTGTTTCATCGTCAATAAGAAGGTCCGAATGATACAGGAAACCTGAAGTGAAGCATCGGAATCTAAAACTGGACTCACAGGAGAGGTTCAAATCATAGAGAGTTAGAGTGTCAGCCCTCTTGTACTTACGTCCGCATTGTGGCTGTTGTATTAAATTCGGATGCAATTTCTGTGTTTCATCGTCAATAGGAAGGTCGAAGGGGTAAAGTAAACCTGAAGTGAAGCATCGGAATCTAAAACTGAACTCACAGGAGAGGTTCAAATCATAGAGAGTTAGAGTGTCAGTCCTTTTGTACTTAAGTCGGTATTGTGCCTTTTGTATTGAATTCGGATGTAATTTCTGTGTTTCATCATCTATAAGAAGGTCCATGGGATACAGTAAACCTGATGTGAAGCATCGGAATCTAAAACTGGACTCACAAAAGAGGTTCAAATCATAGAAATTTAGGGTGTCAGTCCTCTTGTACTTAAGTCGGCATTGTGCCTTTTGTATTAAATTCGGAGGTAATTTCTGTGTTTCATCGTCAATAAGATGGTCCAAGGGATACAGTAAACCTGAAGTGAAGCATCGTAATCTAAAACTGGACTCACAGGAGAGGTTAAAATCATAGAGAGTTAGAGTGTCAGTCCTCTTGTACTTATGTCGGCATTGTGCCTTTTGTATTAAATTCGGAGGTAATTTCTGTGTTTCATCGTCAATAAGATGGTCCAAGGGATACAGTAAACCTGAAGTGAGGCTTCGGAATCTAAAACTGGACTCACAGGAGAGGTTCAAATCATAAAGAGTTAGACTGTCAGTCCTCTTGTACTTAAGTAGGTGTTGTGCCTTTTGTATTGAATTCGGATGTATTTTCTGTGTTTCATCATCAATGAGAAGGTCCAAGGGAAACAGTAAACCTGATGTGAAGCATCGGAATCTGAAACTGAACTCACAGGAGTGGTTCCAATCATAGAAAGTTAGTGTGTCAGTCCTCTTGTACTTAAGTCGGCATTGTGCTTTTTGTATTAAATTCGGATGCAATTTCTGTGTTTCATCGTCTATAAGAAGGTCCAAGGGATATATTGAACCTGAAGTGAAGCATCGGAATCTAAAACTGGACTCACAAAAGAGGTTCAAATCATAGAAATTTAGAGTGTTAGTCCTCTTGTACTTAAGTCGGCATTATTCCCTTTGTATTAAATTTGGATGCAAGTTCTGTGTTTCATCTTCAATAAGAAGGTCCAAGGGATACAGTAAACCTGAAGTGAAGCATCGGAATCAAAAACTGGACTCACAGGAGAGGTTCAAATCATAGAAAGTTACAGTGTCAGTCCTCTTGTACTGAAGTCTGCATTGTGCCTTTTGTATTAAAATTGGATGCAATTTCTGTGTTTCATCATCAATATGAAGGTCCAGGGGATACAGTAAACCTGAAGGGAAGCATCGGAATCTTAAGCTGGACTCACAGGAGAGATTGAAATCATACAGAGTTAGAGTGTCAGTCTTCTTGTACTTAAGTCGGCATTGTGCTTTTTGTATAAAATTCGGATGCAATTTCTGTGTTTCATCGTCAATAAGAAGGTCCAAGGGATACAGTAAACCTGAAGTGAAGCATCGGAATCTAAAACTGGACTCGCCGGAGAGGTTCAAATCATCGAGAGTAAGAGTGTCAGTCCTCTTGTACTTAAGTCGGCATTGTGCCTTTTGTATTAAATTCGGATGCAATTTCTGTGTTCCATCGTCAATAAGATGGTCCAAGGGATACAGTAAACCTGAAGTGAAGCATCGGAATCGAAATCTGGACTAACTGGAGAGGATCAAATCATAGAGAATTAGAGTGTCAGTCCTCTTGTACTTATGTCGGCTTTGTAACTTTTGTATTAAATTTGGATGCAATTTCTGTGTTTCATCTTCAATAAGAAGGTCCAAGGGATACAGTAAACCTGAAGTGAAGCATCGGAATCTAAAACTGGACTCACAGGAGAGGTTCAAATCATAGAAAATTAGAGTGTCAGTCCTCTTGTACTTCAGTCGGCATTGTGCCTTTTGTATTAATTTTGGAAGCAATTTCTGTGTTTCATCGTCAATAAGAAGGTCCAAGGGATACAGGAAACCTGAAGTGAAGCATCGGAATCTAAAACTGGACTCACAGGAGAGGTTCAAATCATAGAGAGTTAGATTGTCAGCCCTCTTGTACTTAAGTCCGCATTGTGGCTGTTCTATTAAATTCGGATGCAATTTCTGTGTTTCATCGTCAATAGGAAGGTCGAAGGGGTAAAGTAAACCTGAAGTGAAGCATCGGAATCTAAAACTGAACTCACAGGAGAGGTTCAAATCATAGCGAGTTAGAGTGTCAGTCCTCTTGTACTTAAGTCGGTATTGTGCCTTTTGTATTGATTTCGGATGTAATTTCCGTGTTTCATCATCTATAAGAAGGTCCATGGGATACAGTAAACCTGATGTGAAGCATCGGAATCTAAAACTGCACTCACAAAAGAGGTTCAAATCATAGAAATTTAGAGTGTCAGTCCTCTTGTACTTAAGTCGGCATTGTGCCTTTTGTATTAAATTCGGAGGTAATTTCTGTGTTTCATCGTCAATAAGAAGGTCCAAGGGATACAGTAAACCTGAAGTGAGGCTTCGGAATCTAAAACTGGACTCACAGGATAGGTTCAAATCATAGAGAGTTAGACTGTCAGTCCTCTTGTACTTAAGTCGGTGTTGTGCCTTTTGTATTGAATTCGGATGTATTTTCTGTGTTTCATCATCAATGAGAAGGTCCAAGGGAAACAGTAAACCTGATGTGAAGCATCTGGATCTGAAACTGAACTCACAGGAGAGGTTCAAATCATAGAAAGTTAGTGTGTCAGTCCTCTTGTACTTAAGTCGGCATTGTGCTTTTTGTATTAAATTCGGATGCAATTTCTGTGTTTCATCGTCTATAAGAAGGTCCAAGGGATATAGTGAACCTGAAGTGAAGCGTCGGAATCTAAAACTGGACTCACAGGAGAGGTTCAAAACATAGAGAGTTAGAGTGTCAGTCCTCTTGTACTTAAGTCGGCATAATTCCCTTTGTATTAAATTTGGATGCAATTTCTGTGTTTCATCTTCAATAAGAAGGTCCAAGGGGTACAGTAAACCTGAAGTGAAGCATCGGAATCTAAAACTGGACTCACAGGAGGGGTTCAAATCATTGAAAGTTTCAGTGTCAGTCCTGTTGTACTGAAGTCTGCATTGTGCCTTTTGTATTAAAATTGGATGCAATTTCTGTGTTTCATCGTCAATATGAAGGTCCAAGGGATACAGTAAACCTGAAGTGAAGCATCGGAATCTAAAGCTGGACTCACAGGAGAGATTGATATCATACAGAGTTAGAGTGTCAGTCCTCTTGTACTTAAGTCGGCATTGAGCTTTTTGTATAAAATTCGGATGCAATTTCTGTGTTTCATCGTCAATAAGAAGGTCCAAGGGATACAGTAAACCTGAAGTGAAGCATCGTAATCTAAAACTGGACTCACAGGAGAGGTTCAAATCATCGAGAGTTAGAGTGTCAGTCCTCTTGTACTTAAGTCGGCATTGTGCCTTTTGTATTAAATTCGGATGCAATTTCTGTGTTCCATCGTCAATAAGACGGTCCAAGGGATACAGTAAGCCTGAAGTGAAGCATCGGAATTGAAATCTGGACTAACTGGAGAGGATCAAATCATAGAGAGTTAGAGTGTCAGTCCTCTTGTACTTAAGTCGGCTTTGTAACTTTTGTATTAAATTTGGATGCAATTTCTGTGTTTCATCTTCAATAAGAAGGTCCAAGGGATACAGTAAACCTGAAGTGAAGCATCGGAATCTAAAACTGGACTCACAGGAGAGGTTCAAATCATAGAAAATTAGAGTGTCAGTCCTCTTGTACTTCAGTCGGCATTGTGCCTTTTGTATTAAATTTGGATGCAATTTTTGTGTTTCATCTTCAATAAGAAGGTCCAAGGGATACAGTAAACCTGAAGTGAAGCATCGGAATCTAAAAGTGGACTCACAGGAGAGGTTCAAATCATAGAGAGTTAGAGTGTCAGTCTCTTGCATTTAAGTCGGTATTGTGCCTTTTGTATTAAATTCGGATGCAATTTCTGTGTTTCATCGTCAATAAGAAGGTCCAAGGGATACTGTAAACCTGAAGTGAGGCATCGGTATCTAAAACTGGACTCACAGGAGGGGTTCAAATCATAGAGAGTTAGAGTGTCAGTCCTCTTGTACTTAAGTCGGCATTGGGCCTTTTGTATAAAATTCGGATGCAATTTCTGTGTCTCATCGTCAATAAGAAGGTCTAAGGGATAAAGTAAACCTGAAGTGAAGCATCGGAATCTAAAACTGGACCCATAGGAGAGGTTCAAATCATAGAGAGTAAGAGTGCCAGTCCTCTTGTACTTAAGTCGGCAATGTGCCTGTTGTATTAATTTTGGATGCAATTTCTGTGTTTCATCGTCAATAAGAAGGTCCAAATGATACAGGAAACCTGAAGTGAAGCATCGGAATCTAAAACTGGACTCACAGGAGAGGTTCAAATCATAGAGAGTTAGAGTGTCAGCCCTCTTGTACTTAAGTCCGCATTGTGGCTTTTGTATTAAATTCGGATGCAATTTCTGTGTTTCATCGTCAATAGGAAGGTCGAAGGGGTAAAGTAAACCTGAAGTGAAGCATCGGAATCTAAAACTGAACTCACAGGAGAGGTTAAAATCATAGAGAGTTAGAGTGTCAGTCCTTATGTACTTAAGTCGGTGTTGTGCCTTTTGTATTGAATTCGAATGTAATTTCTGTGTTTCATCATCTATAAGAAGGTCCATGGGATACAGTAAACCTGATGTGAAGCATCGGAATCTAAAACTGGACTCACAAAAGAGGTTCAAATCATAGAAATTTAGAGTGTCAGTCCTCTTGTACTTAAGTCGGCATTGTGCCTTTTGTATTAAATTCGGAGGTAATTTCTGTGTTTCATCGTCAATAAGAAGGTCCAAGGGATACAGTAAACCTGAAGTGAGGCTTCGGAATCTAAAACTGGACTCACAGGATAGGTTCAAATCATAGAGAGTTAGACTGTCAGTCCTCTTGTACTTAAGTCGGTGTTGTGCCTTTTGTATTGAATTCGGATGTATTTTCTGTGTTTCATCATCAATGAGAAGGTCCAAGGGAAACAGTAAACCTGATGTGAAGCATCTGGATCTGAAACTGAACTCACAGGAGAGGTTCAAATCATAGAAAGTTAGTGTGTCAGTCCTCTTGTACTTAAGTCGGCATTGTGCTTTTTGTATTAAATTCGGATGCAATTTCTGTGTTTCATCGTCTATAAGAAGGTCCAAGGGATATAGTGAACCTGAAGTGAAGCGTCGGAATCTAAAACTGGACTCACAGGAGAGGTTCAAAACATAGAGAGTTAGAGTGTCAGTCCTCTTGTACTTAAGTCGGCATAATTCCCTTTGTATTAAATTTGGATGCAATTTCTGTGTTTCATCTTCAATAAGAAGGTCCAAGGGGTACAGTAAACCTGAAGTGAAGCATCGGAATCTAAAACTGGACTCACAGGAGGGGTTCAAATCATTGAAAGTTTCAGTGTCAGTCCTGTTGTACTGAAGTCTGCATTGTGCCTTTTGTATTAAAATTGGATGCAATTTCTGTGTTTCATCGTCAATATGAAGGTCCAAGGGATACAGTAAACCTGAAGTGAAGCATCGGAATCTAAAGCTGGACTCACAGGAGAGATTGATATCATACAGAGTTAGAGTGTCAGTCCTCTTGTACTTAAGTCGGCATTGAGCTTTTTGTATAAAATTCGGATGCAATTTCTGTGTTTCATCGTCAATAAGAAGGTCCAAGGGATACAGTAAACCTGAAGTGAAGCATCGTAATCTAAAACTGGACTCACAGGAGAGGTTCAAATCATCGAGAGTTAGAGTGTCAGTCCTCTTGTACTTAAGTCGGCATTGTGCCTTTTGTATTAAATTCGGATGCAATTTCTGTGTTCCATCGTCAATAAGACGGTCCAAGGGATACAGTAAGCCTGAAGTGAAGCATCGGAATTGAAATCTGGACTAACTGGAGAGGATCAAATCATAGAGAGTTAGAGTGTCAGTCCTCTTGTACTTAAGTCGGCTTTGTAACTTTTGTATTAAATTTGGATGCAATTTCTGTGTTTCATCTTCAATAAGAAGGTCCAAGGGATACAGTAAACCTGAAGTGAAGCATCGGAATCTAAAACTGGACTCACAGGAGAGGTTCAAATCATAGAAAATTAGAGTGTCAGTCCTCTTGTACTTCAGTCGGCATTGTGCCTTTTGTATTAAATTTGGATGCAATTTTTGTGTTTCATCTTCAATAAGAAGGTCCAAGGGATACAGTAAACCTGAAGTGAAGCATCGGAATCTAAAAGTGGACTCACAGGAGAGGTTCAAATCATAGAGAGTTAGAGTGTCAGTCTCTTGCATTTAAGTCGGTATTGTGCCTTTTGTATTAAATTCGGATGCAATTTCTGTGTTTCATCGTCAATAAGAAGGTCCAAGGGATACTGTAAACCTGAAGTGAGGCATCGGTATCTAAAACTGGACTCACAGGAGGGGTTCAAATCATAGAGAGTTAGAGTGTCAGTCCTCTTGTACTTAAGTCGGCATTGGGCCTTTTGTATAAAATTCGGATGCAATTTCTGTGTCTCATCGTCAATAAGAAGGTCTAAGGGATAAAGTAAACCTGAAGTGAAGCATCGGAATCTAAAACTGGACCCATAGGAGAGGTTCAAATCATAGAGAGTAAGAGTGCCAGTCCTCTTGTACTTAAGTCGGCAATGTGCCTGTTGTATTAATTTTGGATGCAATTTCTGTGTTTCATCGTCAATAAGAAGGTCCAAATGATACAGGAAACCTGAAGTGAAGCATCGGAATCTAAAACTGGACTCACAGGAGAGGTTCAAATCATAGAGAGTTAGAGTGTCAGCCCTCTTGTACTTAAGTCCGCATTGTGGCTTTTGTATTAAATTCGGATGCAATTTCTGTGTTTCATCGTCAATAGGAAGGTCGAAGGGGTAAAGTAAACCTGAAGTGAAGCATCGGAATCTAAAACTGAACTCACAGGAGAGGTTAAAATCATAGAGAGTTAGAGTGTCAGTCCTTATGTACTTAAGTCGGTGTTGTGCCTTTTGTATTGAATTCGAATGTAATTTCTGTGTTTCATCATCTATAAGAAGGTCCATGGGATACAGTAAACCTGATGTGAAGCATCGGAATCTAAAACTGGACTCACAAAAGAGGTTCAAATCATAGAAATTTAGAGTGTCAGTCCTCTTGTACTTAAGTCGGCATTGTGCCTTTTGTATTAAATTCGGAGGTAATTTCTGTGTTTCATCGTCAATAAGATGGTCCAAGGGATACAGTAAACCTGAAGTGATGCATCGTAATCTAAAACTGGACTCACAGGAGAGGTTAAAATCATAGAAAGTTAGAGTGTCAGTCCTCTTGTACTTATGTCGGCATTGTGACTTTTGTATTAAATTCGGAGGTAATTTCTGTGTTTCATCGTCAATAAGAAGATCCAAGGGATACAGTAAACCTGAAGTGAGGCTTCGGAATCTAAAACTGGACTCACAGGAGAGGTTCAAATCATAGAGAGTTAGACTGTCAGTCCTCTTGTACTTAAGTAGGTGTTGTGCCTTTTGTATTGAATTCGGATGTATTTTCTGTGTTTCATCATCAATGAGAAGGTCCAAGGGAAACAGTAAACCTGATGTGAAGCATCGGAATCTGAAACTGAACTCACAGGAGTGGTTCAAATCATAAAAAGTTAGTGTGTCAGTCCTCTTGTACTTAAGTCGGCATTGTGCTTTTTGTATTAAATTCGGATGCAATTTCTGTGTTTCATCGTCTATAAGAAGGTCCAAGGGATATAGTGAACCTGAAGTGAAGCATCGGAATCTAAAACTGGACTCACAAAAGAGGTTCAAATCATAGAAATTTAGAGTGTCAGTCCTCTTGTACTTAAGTCGGCATTATTCCCTTTGTATTAAATTTGGATGCAATTTCTGTGTTTCATCTTCAATAAGAAGGTCCAAGGGATACAGTAAACCTGAAGTGAAGCATCGGAATCTAAAACTGGACTCACAGGAGAGGTTCAAATCATAGAAAGTTACAGTGTCAGTCCTCTTGTACTGAAGTCTGCATTGTGCCTTTTGTATTAAAATTGGATGCAATTTCTGTGTTTCATCGTCAATATGAAGGTTCCAGGGGATACAGTAAACCTGAAGTGAAGCATCGGAATCTAAATCTGGACTCACAGGAGAGATTGAAATCATACAGAGTTAGAGTGTCAGTCCTCTTGTACTTAAGTCGGCATTGTGCTTTTTGTATAAAATTCGGATGCAATTTCTGTGTTTCATCGTCAATAAGAAGGTCCAAGGGATACAGTAAACCTGAAGTGAAGCATCGGAATCTAAAACTGGACTCACAGGAGAGGTTCAAATCATAGAAAGTTACAGTGTCAGTCCTCTTGTACTGAAGTCTGCATTGTGCCTTTTGTATTAAAATTGGATGCAATTTCTGTGTTTCATCTTCAATAAGAAGGTCCAAGGGATTCAGTAAACCTGAAGTGAAGCATCGGAATCTAAAAGTGGACTCACAGGAGAGGTTCAAATCATAGATAGTTAGAGTGTCAGTCTCTTGCACTTAAGTCGGTATTGTGCCTTTTGTATTAAATTCGGATGCAATTTCTGTGTTTCATCGTCAATAGGAAGGTCCAAGGGATACTGTAAACCATAAGTGAGGCATCGGTATCTAAAACTGGACTCACAGGAGAGGTTCAAATCATAGAAAGTTAGAGTGTCAGTCCTCTTGTACTTAAGTCGGCATTGGGCCTTTTGTATAAAATTCGGATGCAATTTCTGTGTTTCATCGTCAATAAGAATGTCTAAGGGATAAAGTAAACCTGAAGTGAAGCATCGGAATCTAAAACTGGACCCATAGGAGAGGTTCAAATCATAGAGAGTTAGAGTGCCAGTCCTCTTGTACTTAAGTCGGCACAGTGCCTGTTGTATTAATTTTGGATGCAATTTCTGTGTTTCATCGTCAATAAGAAGGTCCAAGGGATACAGGAAACCTGAAGTGAAGCATCGGAATCTAAAACTGGACTCACAGGAGAGGTTCAAATCATTGAGAGTTAGAGTGTCAGCCCTCTAGTACTTAAGTCCGCATTGTGGCTGTTATATTAAATTCGGATGCAATTTCGGTGTTTCATCATCAATAAGAAGGTCGAAGGGGTAAAGTAAACCTGAAGTGAAACATCGGAATCTAAAACTGGACTCACCGGAAAGGTTCAAATCAACGAAAGTTAGAGTGTCAGTCCTCTTGTGCTTAAGTCGGCATTGTGCCTTTTGTATTAAATATGGATGCAATTTCTGTGTTTCATCGTGAATACGAAGGTCCAAGGGATACAGTAAACCTGAAGTGAAGCATCGGAATCTAAAACTGGACTCACAGGAGAGGTTCAAATCATAGAAAATTAGAGTGTCAGTCCTCTTGTACTTCAGTCGGCATTGTGCCTTTTGTATTAAATTTGGATGCAATTTTTGTGTTTCATCTTCAATAAGAAGGTCCAAGGGATACAGTAAACCTGAAGTGAAGCATCGGAATCTAAAAGTGGACTCACAGGAGAGGTTCAAATCATAGAGAGTTAGAGTGTCAGTCTCTTGCATTTAAGTCGGTATTGTGCCTTTTGTATTAAATTCGGATGCAATTTCTGTGTTTCATCGTCAATAAGAAGGTCCAAGGGATACTGTAAACCTGAAGTGAGGCATCGGTATCTAAAACTGGACTCACAGGAGGGGTTCAAATCATAGAGAGTTAGAGTGTCAGTCCTCTTGTACTTAAGTCGGCATTGGGCCTTTTGTATAAAATTCGGATGCAATTTCTGTGTCTCATCGTCAATAAGAAGGTCTAAGGGATAAAGTAAACCTGAAGTGAAGCATCGGAATCTAAAACTGGACCCATAGGAGAGGTTCAAATCATAGAGAGTAAGAGTGCCAGTCCTCTTGTACTTAAGTCGGCAATGTGCCTGTTGTATTAATTTTGGATGCAATTTCTGTGTTTCATCGTCAATAAGAAGGTCCAAATGATACAGGAAACCTGAAGTGAAGCATCGGAATCTAAAACTGGACTCACAGGAGAGGTTCAAATCATAGAGAGTTAGAGTGTCAGCCCTCTTGTACTTAAGTCCGCATTGTGGCTTTTGTATTAAATTCGGATGCAATTTCTGTGTTTCATCGTCAATAGGAAGGTCGAAGGGGTAAAGTAAACCTGAAGTGAAGCATCGGAATCTAAAACTGAACTCACAGGAGAGGTTAAAATCATAGAGAGTTAGAGTGTCAGTCCTTATGTACTTAAGTCGGTGTTGTGCCTTTTGTATTGAATTCGAATGTAATTTCTGTGTTTCATCATCTATAAGAAGGTCCATGGGATACAGTAAACCTGATGTGAAGCATCGGAATCTAAAACTGGACTCACAAAAGAGGTTCAAATCATAGAAATTTAGAGTGTCAGTCCTCTTGTACTTAAGTTGGCATTGTGCCTTTTGTATTAAATTCGGAGGTAATTTCTGTGTTTCATCGTCAATAAGATGGTCCAAGGGATACAGTAAACCTGAAGTGATGCATCGTAATCTAAAACTGGACTCACAGGAGAGGTTAAAATCATAGAAAGTTAGAGTGTCAGTCCTCTTGTACTTATGTCGGCATTGTGACTTTTGTATTAAATTCGGAGGTAATTTCTGTGTTTCATCGTCAATAAGAAGATCCAAGGGATACAGTAAACCTGAAGTGAGGCTTCGGAATCTAAAACTGGACTCACAGGAGAGGTTCAAATCATAGAGAGTTAGACTGTCAGTCCTCTTGTACTTAAGTAGGTGTTGTGCCTTTTGTATTGAATTCGGATGTATTTTCTGTGTTTCATCATCAATGAGAAGGTCCAAGGGAAACAGTAAACCTGATGTGAAGCATCGGAATCTGAAACTGAACTCACAGGAGTGGTTCAAATCATAAAAAGTTAGTGTGTCAGTCCTCTTGTACTTAAGTCGGCATTGTGCTTTTTGTATTAAATTCGGATGCAATTTCTGTGTTTCATCGTCTATAAGAAGGTCCAAGGGATATAGTGAACCTGAAGTGAAGCATCGGAATCTAAAACTGGACTCACAAAAGAGGTTCAAATCATAGAAATTTAGAGTGTCAGTCCTCTTGTACTTAAGTCGGCATTATTCCCTTTGTATTAAATTTGGATGCAATTTCTGTGTTTCATCTTCAATAAGAAGGTCCAAGGGATACAGTAAACCTGAAGTGAAGCATCGGAATCTAAAACTGGACTCACAGGAGAGGTTCAAATCATAGAAAGTTACAGTGTCAGTCCTCTTGTACTGAAGTCTGCATTGTGCCTTTTGTATTAAAATTGGATGCAATTTCTGTGTTTCATCGTCAATATGAAGGTCCAGGGGATACAGTAAACCTGAAGTGAAGCATCGGAATCTAAATCTGGACTCACAGGAGAGATTGAAATCATACAGAGTTAGAGTGTCAGTCCTCTTGTACTTAAGTCGGCATTGTGCTTTTTGTATAAAATTCGGATGCAATTTCTGTGTTTCATCGTCAATAAGAAGGTCCAAGGGATACAGTAAACCTGAAGTGAAGCATCGGAATCTAAAACTGGACTCACAGGAGAGGTTCAAATCATAGAAAGTTACAGTGTCAGTCCTCTTGTACTGAAGTCTGCATTGTGCCTTTTGTATTAAAATTGGATGCAATTTCTGTGTTTCATCTTCAATAAGAAGGTCCAAGGGATTCAGTAAACCTGAAGTGAAGCATCGGAATCTAAAAGTGGACTCACAGGAGAGGTTCAAATCATAGATAGTTAGAGTGTCAGTCTCTTGCACTTAAGTCGGTATTGTGCCTTTTGTATTAAATTCGGATGCAATTTCTGTGTTTCATCGTCAATAGGAAGGTCCAAGGGATACTGTAAACCATAAGTGAGGCATCGGTATCTAAAACTGGACTCACAGGAGAGGTTCAAATCATAGAAAGTTAGAGTGTCAGTCCTCTTGTACTTAAGTCGGCATTGGGCCTTTTGTATAAAATTCGGATGCAATTTCTGTGTTTCATCGTCAATAAGAATGTCTAAGGGATAAAGTAAACCTGAAGTGAAGCATCGGAATCTAAAACTGGACCCATAGGAGAGGTTCAAATCATAGAGAGTTAGAGTGCCAGTCCTCTTGTACTTAAGTCGGCACAGTGCCTGTTGTATTAATTTCGGATGCAATTTCTGTGTTTCATCGTCAATAAGAAGGTCCAAGGGATACAGGAAACCTGAAGTGAAGCATCGGAATCTAAAACTGGACTCACAGGAGAGGTTCAAATCATTGAGAGTTAGAGTGTCAGCCCTCTAGTACTTAAGTCCGCATTGTGGCTGTTATATTAAATTCGGATGCAATTTCGGTGTTTCATCATCAATAAGAAGGTCGAAGGGGTAAAGTAAACCTGAAGTGAAACATCGGAATCTAAAACTGGACTCACCGGAAAGGTTCAAATCAACGAAAGTTAGAGTGTCAGTCCTCTTGTGCTTAAGTCGGCATTGTGCCTTTTGTATTAAATATGGATGCAATTTCTGTGTTTCATCGCGAATACGAAGGTCCAAGGGATACAGTAAACCTGAAATGAAGCATCGTGACCTAAAACTGGACTCACAGGAGAGGTTCAAATCATAGAGAATCAGAGTGTCAGCCCACTTGTACTTAAGTCGGTATTGTGCCTTTTGTATTGAATTCGGATGCAATTTCTGTGTTTCATCATCAATGAGAAGGTCCAAGGGATACAGTAAACCTGAAATGAAGCATCGGAACCTAAAACTGGACTCACAGGAGAGGTTCAAATCATAGAGAATCAGAGTGTCAGTCCTCTTGTACATAAGTCGGCATTGTGCCTTTTGTATTATATTTGGATGCAATTTCTGTGTTTCATCTTCAATAAGAAGGTCCAAGGGATACAGTAAACCTGAAGTGAAGCATCGGAAACAAAAACAGGACTCACAGGAGAGGTTCAAGTCATAGAAAGTTCGAGTATCAGTCCTCTTGTACTTAAGTCGGCATTGTGCCTTTTGTATTAAATTCGGATGCAATTTCTGTGTTTCATCGTCAATAAGAAGGTCCAAGGTATACAGTAAACCTGAAGTGAAGCGTTGGAATCTTAATCTGGACTCTCAGGAGTGATTCAAATCATAGATAGTTAGAATGTCAGACCTCTTCTACATACGTCGGCATTGTGCCTTAAGTAGTAAATTCGGATGCAATTTCTGTGTTTCATCGTCAATAAGAAGGTCCAAGGGAAACAGGAAACCTGAAGTGAAGCATCGGAATCTAAAACTGGACTCACAGGAGAGGTTCAAATCATAGAGAGTTAGAGTGTCAGCCCTCTTGTACTTAAGTCCGCATTGTATCTGTTGTATTAAATTCGGATGCAATTACTGTGTTTCATCGTCAATAAGAAGGTCCAAGGGGTAAAGTAAACCTGAAGTGAAGCATCGGAATCTAAAACTGGACTCACAGGAGAGGTTCAAATCAGTGAAAGTTAGAGTGTCAGTCCTCTTCTACTTAAGTCGGCATTGTGCCATTTGTATTAAATTCGGATGCAATTTCTGTGTTTCATCGACAATAAGAAGGTCCAAGTGATACAGTAAACCTGAATTGAAGCATCGGAATCTAAAACTAAACTCACAGGAGAGGTTCAAATCATCGCAAGTTAGAGTGTCAGTCCACTTGTGCTTAAGTGGGCATAGCGCTTTTTGTATTAAATATGAATGCAATTTCTGTGTTTCATCGTGAATACGACGGTCCAAGGGATACAGTAAACCTGAAGTGAAGCATCGGAAACAAAAACAGGACTCACAGGAGAGGTTCAAGTCATAGAAAGTTCGAGTATCAGTCCTCTTGTACTTAAGTCGGCATTGTGCCTTTTGTATTAAATTCGGATGCAATTACTGTGTTTCATCGTCAATAAGAAGGTCCAAGGTATACAGTAAACCTGAAGTGAAGCGTTGGAATCTTAATCTGGACTCTCAGGAGTGATTCAAATCATAGATAGTTAGAATGTCAGACCTCTTCTACATACGTCGGCATTGTGCCTTAAGTATTAAATTCGGATGCAATTTCTGTGTTTCATCGTCAATAAGAAGGTCCAAGGGAAACAGGAAACCTGAAGTGAAGCATCGGAATCTAAAACTGGACTCACAGGAGAGGTTCAAATCGCAGAGTGTTAGAGTGTCAGTCCTCTTGTACTTAAGTCGGCATTGTGCCTTTTGTATTAAATTCGGATGCAATTTCTGTGTTTCATCGTCATTAAGAAGGTCCAAGGGATACAGTAAACGTGAAGTGAAGCATCGGAATCTAAAACTAGACTCACAGGAGAGGTTCAAATCATAGAGAGTTAGGGTGACAGTCCCCTTGTACTTAAGTTGGTATTGTGCCTTTTGTTTGAATTCGGTTGTAATTTCTGTGTTTCATCATCAATGAGTTGGTCCAAGGGATACAGTAAACCTGATGTGAAGCATCGGAATCTAAAACTGGACTCACAGGCGAGGTTCCAATCATAGAGAGTTAGAGTGTCAGTCCTCTTGTACTTAAGTCGGCATTGTGCCTGTTGTATTAATTTCGGATTCAATTTCTGTGTTTCATCTTCAATAAGAAGGTCCAAGGGATACAGTAAACCTGAAGTTAGGCATCGGAATCTAAAACTGGACTTACAGGAGAGGTTCAAATCATAGAGAGTTAGAGTGTCAGTCCTCTTGTACATAAGTCGGCATTGTGCCTTTTGTATTTTATTTGGATGCAATTTCTGTGTTTCATCTTCAATAAGAAGGTCCAAAGGATACAGTAAACCTGAAGTGAAGCATCGGAAACAAAAACAGGACTCACAGGAGAGGTTCAAGTCATAGAAAGTTCGAGTATCAGTCCTCTTGTACTTAAGTCGGCATTGTGCCTTTTGTATTAAATTCGGATGCAATTTCTGTGTTTCATCGTCAATAAGAAGGTCCAAGGTATACAGTAAACCTGAAGTGAAGCGTTGGAATCTTAATCTGGACTCTCAGGAGTGATTCAAATCATAGATAGTTAGAATGTCAGACCTCTTCTACATACGTCGGCATTGTGCCTTAAGTATTAAATTCGGATGCAATTTCTGTGTTTCATCGTCAATAAGAAGGTCCAAGGGAAACAGGAAACCTGAAGTGAAGCATCGGAATCTAAAACTGGACTCACAGGAGAGGTTCAAATCATAGAGAGTTAGAGTGTCAGCCCTCTTGTACTTAAGTCCGCATTGTGTCTGTTGTATTAAATTCGGATGCAATTACTGTGTTTCATCGTCAAAAAGAAGGTCCAAGGGGTAAAGTAAACCTGAAGTGAAGCATCGGAATCTAAAACTGGACTCACAGGAGAGGTTCAAATCATTGAAAGTTAGAGTGTCAGTCCTCTTCTACTTAAGTCGGCATTGTGCCATTTGTATTAAATTCGGATGCAATTTCTGTGTTTCATCGACAATAAGAAGGTCCAAGTGATACAGTAAACCTGAATTGAAGCATCGGAATCTAAAACTAAACTCACAGGAGAGGTTCAAATCATCGCAAGTTAGAGTGTCAGTCCACTTGTGCTTAAGTCGGCATAGCGCTTTTTGTATTAAATATGAATGCAATTTCTGTGTTTCATCGTGAATACGAAGGTCCAAGGGATACAGTAAACCTGAATTGAAGCATCGGAATATAAAACTGGACTCACAGGAGAGGTTCAAATCATAGAGAGTTAGAGTGTCAGTCCTCTTGTACTTAAGTCGGCATTGTGCCTTTAGTATTGAATTCGGATGTAGTTTCTGTGTTTCATCATCAATAAGAAGGTCCAAGAGATACAGTAAACCTGATGTGAAGCATCGGAATCTAAAACTGGACTCACAGGAGAGGTTCAAATCGCAGAGTGTTAGAGTGTCAGTCCTCTTGTACTTAAGTCGGCATTGTGCCTTTTCTATTAAATTCGGATGCAATTTCTGTGTTTCATCGTCATTAAGAAGGTCCAAGGGATACAGTAAACGTGAAGTGAAGCATCGGAATCTAAAACCAGACTCACAGGAGAGGTTCAAATCATAGAGAGTTAGGGTGACAGTCCCCTTGTACTTAAGTTGGTATTGTGCCTTTTGTTTGAATTCGGTTGTAATTTCTGTGTTTCATCATCAATGAGTTGGTCCAAGGGATACAGTAAACCTGATGTGAAGCATCGGAATCTAAAACTGGACTCACAGGCGAGGTTCCAATCATAGAGAGTTAGAGTGTCAGTCCTCTTGTACTTAAGTCGGCATTGTGCCTGTTGTATTAATTTCGGATTCAATTTCTGTGTTTCATCGTCAATAAGAAGTTCCAAGGGATACAGTAAACCTGAAGTGAAGCATCGGAATCTAAAACTGGACTCACAGGAGAGGTTCAAATCATAGAGAGTTAGAGTGTCAGTCCTCTTGTACTTATGTATGCATTGTGCCTTTTATATTACATTTGGATGCAGTTTCTGTGTTTCATCTTCAATAAGAAGGTCCACGGGATACAGTAAACCTGAATTTAAGCTTCGGAATCTAAAACTGGACTCACAAGAGAGGTTCAAGTCATAGAAAGTTAGAGTGTCAGTCCTCTTGTACTTAAGTCACCATTGTGAATTTTGTATTAAATTTGGATGCAATTTCTGTGTTTCATGGTCAATAAGAAGGTCTAAGGGATACAGTAAACCTGAAGTGAAGCATCGGAATCTAAAACTGGACTCACAGGAGAGTTTCAAATCATAGAGAGTTAGAGTGTCAGTCCTCTTGTACTTTAAGTCAGCATTGTGCCTGTTGTATTAAATTCGGATGCAATTTCTGTGTTTCATCGTCAATAAGAAGGTCTTAGGGATACAGTAAACCTGAAGTGAAGCATCGGAATCTAAAACTGGACTCACAGGAGAGGTTCAAAACACAGAGAGTTAGAGTGACAGTCCTCTTGTACTTAAGTCGGCATTGTGCTTTTTGTATAAAATTCGGATGCAATTTCTGTGTTTCATCGTCAATAAGAAGGTCCAAGGGATACAGTAAACCTGAAGTGAAGCATCGGAATCTAAAACTGGACTCACAGGACAGGTTCAAATCATCGAGAGTTAGAGTTTCAGTCCTCTTGTACTTAAGTCGGCATTGTGCCTTTTGTATTAAATTCGGATGCAATTTCTGTGTTTCATCGTCAATAAGATGGTCCAAGGGATACAGTAAACCTGAAGTGAAGCATCGGAATCGAAATATGGACTAACTGGAGTGGATCAAATCATAGAGAGTTAGAGTGTCAGTCCTCTTGTACTTAAGTCGGCTTTGTAACTTTTGTATTAAATTTGGATGCAATTTCTGTGTTTCATCTTCAATAAGAAGGTCCAAGGGATACAGTAAAACTGAAGTGAAGCATCGGAATGTAAAACTGGACTCACAGGAGAGGTGCAAATCATAGAAAATTAGAGTGTCAGTCCTCTTGTACTTAAGTCGGAATTGTGCCTTTTGTATTAAATTCGGATGCAATTTCTGTGTTTTATCGTCAATAAGAAGGTCCAAGGGATACAGTAAACCTGAAGTTAAGCATCGGTATCTAAAACTGGACTCACAGGAGAGGTTCAAATCATAGAGAGTTAGAGTATCAGTCCTCTTGTACTTAAGTCGGCATTGTGCATTTTGTATTAAATTGGGATGCAATTTCTGTGTTTCATCGTCAATAAGAAGGTCCAAGGTATACAGTAAACCTGAAGTGCAGCGTTGGAATCTTAATCTGGACTCTCAGGAGTGATTCTAATCATAGAAAGTTAGAATGTCAGACCTCTTCTACATACGTCGGCATTGTGCCTTAAGTATTAAATTCGGATGCAATTTCTGTGTTTCATCGTCAATAAGAAGGTCCAAGGGATACAGGAAACCTGAAGTGAAGAATCGGAATCTAAAACTGGACTCACAGGAGAGGTTCAAATCATAGAGAGTTAGAGTGTCAGCCCTCTTGTACTTAAGTCGGTGTTGTGCCTTTTGTATTGAATTCGGATGCAATTTCTGTGTTTCATCGTCAATAAGAAGGTCCAAGGGGTAAAGTAAACCTGAAGTGAAGCATCGGAATCTAAAACTGGACTCACAGGAGAGGTTCAAATCATAGAAAGTTAGAGTGTCAGTCCTCTTGTACTTAAGTCGACATTGTGCCATTTGTATTAAATTCGGATGCAATTTCTGTGTTTCATCAACAATAAGAAGGTCCAAGAGATACAGTAAACCTGAATTGAAGCATCGGAATCTAAAACTAAACTCACAGGAGAGGTTCAAATCATCGCAAGTTAGAGTGTCATTCCACTTGTGCTTAAGTCGGCATAGCGCTATTTGTATTAAATATGGATGCAATTTCTGTGTTTCATCGTGAATACGAAGGTCCAAGGGATACAGTAAACCTGAAGTGAAGCATCGGAATCGAAATCTGGTCTAACTGGAGAGGATCAAATCATAGAGAGTTAAAGTGTCAGTCCTCTTGTACTTAAGTCGGCTTTGTAACTTTTGTATTAAATTTGGATGCAATTTCTGTGTTTCATCTTCAATAAGAAGGTCCAAGGGATACAGTAAACCTGAAGTGAAGCATCGGAATCGAAATCTGGACTAACTGGAGAGGATCAAATCATAGAGAGTTAGAGTGTCAGTCCTCTTGTACTTAAGTCGGCTTTGTAACTTTTGTATTAAATTCGGATGTAGTTTCTGTGTTTCATCATCAATAAGAAGGTCCAAGACATACAGTAAACCTGATGTGAAGCATCGGAATCTAAAACTGGACTCACAGGAGAGGTTCAAATCGCAGAGTGTTAGAGTGTCAGTCCTCTTGTACTTAAGTCGGCATTGTGCCTTTTGTATTAAATTCGGATGCAATTTCTGTGTTTCATCGTCATTAAGAAGGTCCAAGGGATACAGTAAACGTGAAGTGAAGCATCGGAATCTAAAACTGGACTCACAGGAGAGGTTCAAATCATAGAGAGTTAGGGTGTCAGTCCCCTTGTACATAAGTCGGTATTGTGCCTTTTGTTTGATTTCGGTTGTAATTTCTGTGTTTCATCATCAATGAGTTGGTCCAAGGGATACAGTAAACCTGATGTGAAGCATCGGAATCGAAAACTGGACTCACAGGAGAGGTTCAAATCATAGAGAGTTAGAGTGTCAGTCCTCTTGTACTTAAGCCGGCATTGTGCCTGTTGTATTAATTTCGGATTGAATTTCTGTGTTTCATCGTCACTAAGAAAGTCCAAGTGATACAGTAAACCTGAAGTGAAGCATCAGAATCTAAAACTGGACTAACAGGAGAGGTTCAAATCATACAGAGTTAGAGTGTCAGTCCTCTTGTACTTATGTATGCATTGTGCCTTTTATATTACATTTGGATGCAGTTTCTGTGTTTCATCTTCAATAAGAAGGTCCACGGGATACAGTAAACCTGAAGTCAAGCATCGGAATCTAAAACTGGACTCACAAGAGAGGTTCAAGTCATAGAAAGTTCGAGTGTCAGTCCTCTTGTACTTAAGTCGGCATTGTGCCTTTTGTATTAATTTTGGATGCGATTTCTGTGTTTCATCGTCAATAAGAAGGTCCAAGGGATACAGTAAACCATAAGTGAAGAATCGGTATCCAAAACTGGACTCACAGGAGAGGTTCAAATCATCGAGAGTTAGAGTGTCAGTCCTCTTGTACTTAAGTCGGCATTGTGCCTTTTGTATTAAATTCGGATGCAATTTCTGTGTTTCATTGTCAATAAGAAGGTCCAAGGGATACAGTAAACCTGAAGTGAAGCATCGGAATCGAAATCTGGTCTAACTGGACAGGATCAAATCATAGAGAGTTAAAGTGTCAGTCCTCTTGTACTTAAGTCGGCTTTGTAACTTTTGTATTAAATTTGGATGCAATTTCTGTGTTTCATCTTCAATAAGAAGGTCCAAGGGATACAGTAAACTTGAAGTGAAGCATCGGAATCTAAAACTGGACTCACAGGAGAGGTGCAAATCATAGAAAATTAGAGTGTCAGTCCTCTTGTACTTCAGTCGGCATTGTGCCTTTTGTACTAAATTTGGATGCAATTTCTGTGTTTCATCGTCAAAAAGAAGGTCTAAGGGATACAGTAAACCTGAAGTGAAGCATCGGAATCTAAAAGTGGACTCACAGGAGAGGTTCAAATCATAGAGAGTTAGAGTGTCAGTCTCTTGCACTTAAGTCTGAATTGTGCCTTTTGTATTAAATTCGGATGCAATTTCTGTATTTCATCGTCAATAAGAAGGTCCAAGGGATACAGTAAACCATAAGTGAAGCATCGGTATCTAAAACTGGACTCACAGGAGAGGTTCAAATCATAGAGAGTTAGAGTGTAAGTCCTCTTGTACTTAAGTCGGCATTGTGCTTTTTGTATTAAATTTGGATGCAATTTCTGTGTTTCATCGTCAATAAGAAGGTCTAAAGGATAGAGTAAACCTGAAGTGAAGCATCGGAATCTAATAGTGGACTCACAGGAGAGGTTCAAATCGCAGAGGGTTAGAGTGTCAGTCCTCTTGTACTTAAGTCGGCATTGTGCTTTTTGTATTAAATTCGGATGCAATTTCTGTGTTTCATCGTCAATAAGAAAGGTCCAAGGAATACAGTAAACCTGAAGTGAAGCATCGGAATCTAAAACTGGATTCACAGGAGAGGTTCAAATCATAGGGACTTAGAGTGTCAGTCCTGTTGTACTTAAGACGGCATTGTGCCTTTTGTATTAAATTCGGATGTAATTTCTGCGTTTCATCGTCAATAAGAAGGTCCAAGGTATACAGTAAACCTGAAGTGATGCATCGGAATCTAAAACTGGACTCACAGGAGAGGTTCGAATCATAGAGAATCACAGTGTCAGTCCGCGTATACTTAAGACGGTATTGTGCCTTTTGTATTGAATTCGGGTGTAATTTCTGTGTTTCATCATCAAAGAGAAGGTCCAAGGGATACAGTAAACCTGATGTGAAGCATCGGAATCTAAAACTGGTCTCACAGGAGAGGTTCAAATCATAGAAAGTTAGAGTGTCAGTCCTCTTGTACTTAAGTCGCCATTGGGCCTTTTGTATAAAATTCGGATGCAATTTCTGTGTTTCATCGTCAATAAGAAGGTCTAAGGGATAAAGTAAACCTGAAGTGAAGCATCGAAATCTAAAACTGGACCCATAGGAGAGGTTCAAATCATAGAGAGTTAGAGTGTCAGTCCTCTTGTACTTAAGTGGGCATTGTGCCATTTCTATTAAATTCGAATGCAATTTCTGTGTTTCATCGTCAATAAGAAGGTCCAAGGGATAAAGCTAACCTCAAGTGAAGCATCGGAATCTAAAACTGGACTCACAGGAGAGTTTCAAATCATAGAGAGTTAGAGTGTCAGTCCTCTTGTACTTAAGTCAGCATAGTGCCTGTTGTGTTAAATTCGGATGCAAATTCTGTGTTTCATCGTCAATAAGAAGGTCTTAGGGATACAGTAAACCTGAAGTGAAGCATCGGAATCTAAAACTGGACTCACAGGAGAGGTTCAAATCATAGAGAGTTAGGGTGACAGTCCTCTTGTACTTAAGTCGGCATTAAGACTTTTGTATTAAATTCGGATGCAATTTCTGTGTTTCATCGTCAATAATAAGGTCCAAGGGATACAGTAAACCTGAAGTCAAGCATCGGAATCTAAAACTGGACTCACAGGAGTGGTTAAAATCATAGAGAGTTAGAGTGTCAGTCCTTTTGTACTTAAGTCGGCATTGTGCCTCTTGTATTAAATTCGGATGCAATTCCTGTGTTTCATCGTCAATATGAAGGTCCAAGGGATACAAGAAACCTGAAGTGAAGCATCGGAATCTAAAACTGGACTCACAGGAGACGTTCAAATCATAGAGAGTTAGAGTGTCAGTCCTTTTGTACTTAAGTCGGCATTGTGCCTTTTGTATTAAATTCGGATGCAATTTCTGTGTTTCATCGTCAATAAGAAGGTCCAAGGTATACAGTAAACCTAAAGTGAAGCGTTGGAATCTTAATCTTGACTCTCAGGAGTGATTCAAATCATAGAAAGTTAGAATGTTAGACCTCTTCTACATACGTCAGCATTGTGCCTTAAGTATTAAATTCGGATGCAATTTCTGTGTTTCATCGTCAATAAGAAGGGCCAAAGGATACAGGAAACCTGAAGTGAAGCATCGGAATCTATAACTGAACTCACAGGAGAGGTTCAAATCATAGAGAGTTAGAGTGTCAGTCCTCTTGTACTTAAGTCGGCATTGTGCCATTTCTATTAAATTCGGTTGCAATTCTGTGTTTCATCGTCAATAAGAAGGTCCAAGGGAAAAAATTAACCTCAAGTGAAGCATCGGAATCTAAAACTGGACTCACAGGAGAGTTTCAAATCATAGAGAGTTAGAGTGTCAGTCCTCTATTACTTAAGTCAGCATTGTGCCTGTTGTATTAAATTCGGATGCAAATTCTGTGTTTCATCGTCAATAAGAAGGTCTTAGGGATACAGTAAACCTGAAGTGAAGCATCGGAATCTAAAACTGGACTCACAGGAGAGGTTCAAATCATAGAGAGTTAGAGTGACAGTCCTCTTGTACTTAAGTCGGCATTAAGACTTTTGTATTAAATTCGGATGCAATTTCTGTGTTTCATCGTCAATAATAAGGTCCAAGGGATACAGTAAACCTGAAGTCAAGCATCGGAATCTGACACTGGACTCACAGGAGTGGTTAAAATCATAGAGAGTTAGAGTGTCAGTCCTCTTGTACTTAAGTCGGCATTGTGCCTTTTGTATTAAATTCGGATGCAATTCCTGTGTTTCATCGTCAATAAGAAGGTCCAAGGGATACAAGAAACCTGAAGTGAAGCATCGGAATCTAAAACTGGACTCACAGGAGACGTTCAAATCATAGAGAGTTAGAGTGTCAGTCCTTTTGCACTTAAGTCGGCATTGTGCCTTTTGTATTAAATTCGGATGCAATTTCTGTGTTTCATCGTCAATAAGAAGGTCCAAGGGATAAAGGAAACCTGAAGAGAAGCATCGGAATCTAAAACTGAACTCACAGGAGAGGTTCAAATCATAGAGAGTTAGAGTGTCAGCCCTCTTGTACTTAAGTCCGCATTGTGTCTGTTGTATTAAATTCGGATGCAATTTCTGTGTTTCATGGTCAATAAGGAGGTCCAAGGGGTAAAGTAAACCTGAAGAGAAGCATCGGAATCTAAAACTGGACTAACAGGAGAGGTTCAAATCATAGAAAGTTAGAGTGTTAGTCCTCTTGTACTTAAGTCGGCATTGTGCCATTTGAATTAAATTCGGATGCAATTTCTGTGTTTCATCCACAATAAGAAGGTCCAAGTGATACAGTAAACCTGAATTGAAGCATCGGAATTTAAAACTGGACTCACAGGAGAGGTTCAAGTCATAGAAAGTTAGAGTGTCAGTCCTCTAGTACTTAAGTCGGCATAGTGACTTTTGTATTAAATTTGGATGCAATTTCTGTGTTTCATCGTCAATAAGAAGGTCTAAGGGATACAGTAAACCTGAAGTGAAGCATCGGAATCTATAACTGGACTCACAGGAGAATTTCAAATCATAGAGAGTTAGAGTGTCAGTCCTCTTGTACTTAAGTCAGCATTGTGCCTGTTGTATTAAATTCGGATGCAATTTCTGTGTTTCATCGTCAATAAGAAGGTCTTGGGGATACAGTAAACCTGAAGTGAAGCATCGGAATCTAAAACTGGACTCACAGGAGAGGTTCAAATCATAGAGAGTTAGAGTGACAGTCCTCTTGTACTTAAGTCGGCATTAAGCTATATGTATTAAATTCGGATGCAAATTCTGTGTTTCATCGTCAATAAGAAGGTCCAAGGGATACAGCAAACCTGAAGTCAAGCATCGGAATCTGAAACTGGACTCACAGGAGTGGTTAAAATCATAGAGAGTTAGTGTGTCAGTCCTCTTGTACTTTAGTCGGCATTGTGCCTTTTGTATTAAATTTGGATGCAATTTCTGTGTTTCATCGTCAATAAGAAGGTCCAAGGGATACAAGAAACCTGAAGTGAAGCATCGGAATCTAAAACTGGACTCACAGGAGACGTTCAAATCATAGAGAGTTAGAGTGTCAGTCCTCTTGTACTTAAGTCGGCATTGTGCCTTTTGTATTAAAATCGGATGCAATTTCTGTGTTTCATCGTCAATAAGAAGGTCCAAGGGATACAGTAGACCTGAAGACAAGCATTGGAATCTTAAACTGGACTCACAGGAGTGATTCAAATCATAGAAAGTTAAGGAGTCAAACCTCTTCTACTTCAGTCGGCATTGTGCCTTTTGTATTAAATTTGGATGCAATATCTGTGTTTCATCGTCAATAAGAAGGTCCAAGGGATACAGTAAACCTGAAGTGAAGCATCGGAATCTAAAACTTGACTCACAGGAGAGGTTCAAATCATAGATAGTTAGAGTATCAGTCCTCGTGTACTTAAGTCGGCATTGTGACTTTTGTATTACATTTGCATGCAGTTTCCGTGTTTCATCTTCAAGAAGAAGGTCCAAGGGATACAGTGAACCTGAAGTGAAGAATCGGAATCTAAAACTGGACTCACAGGAGAGGTTCAAATGATCGCAAGTTAGAGTGTCAGTCCACTTGTGCTTAAGTCGGCATTGTGCTTTTTGTGTTAAATATGGATGCAATTTCTGTGTTTCATCGTGAATACGAAGGTCAAAGGGATACAGTAAACCTGAAGTGAAGCATCGGAATTTAAAACTGGACTCACAGGAGAGGTTCAAATCATAGAGAGTTAGAGTGTTAGTCCTCTTGTACTTAAGTCGGCATTGTGCCTTTTGTATTGAATTCGGATGTAATTTCTGTGTTTCAACATCATTATGAAGGTCCAAGATATACAGTAAACCTGATGTGAACCATCGGAATCTAAAACTGGACTCACAGGAGAGGTTCAAATCGCAGAGTGTTAGAGTGTCAGTCCTCTTGTACTTAAGTCGGCATTGTGCCATTTGAATTTAATTCGGATGCAATTTCTGTGTTTCATCGTCAATAAGAAGGTCCAAGGGATACAGTAAACCTGAAGTGAAGCATCGGAATCTAAAGCTGGACTCACAGGAGAGATTCCAATCATACAGAGTTAGAGTGTAAGTCCTCTAGTACTTAAGTCGGCATTGTGCTTTTTGTATAAAATTCGGATGCAATTTCTGTGTTTCATCGTCAATAAGAAGGTCCAAGGGATACAGTAAACCTGAAGTGAAGCATCGGAATCTAAAACTGGACTCACAGGAGAGGTTCAAATCATCGAAAGTTAGAGTGTCAGTCCTCTTGTACTTAAGTCGGTATTGTGCCTTTTGTATTAAATTCGGATGCAATTTCTGTGTTTCATCGTCAATAAGAAGGTGCAAGGGATACAGTAAACCTGAAGTGAAGCATCGGAATCTAGAACTGGATTCACAGGTGAGGTTCAAATCATAGGGGCTTAGAGTGTCAGTCCTCTTGTACTTAAGTCGGCATTGTGCCTTTTGTATTAAATTCGGATGGAATTTCTGTGTTTCATCATCAATAAGAAGGTCCAAGGGATACAGTAAACCTGAAGTGAAGCATCGGAATCTAAAACTGGACTCACAGGAGAGGTTCAAATCGTCGAAAGTTAGAGTGTCAGTCCTCTTGTGCTTAAGTCGGCATTGTGCCTTTTGTATTAAATATGGATGCAATTTATGTGTTTCATCGTGAATACGAAGGTCCAAGGGATACAGTAAACCTGAAATGAAGCATCGGAACCTAAAACTGGTCTCACAGGAAAGGTTCAAAACTTAGAGAATCAGAGTGTCAGTCCACTTGTACTTAAGTCGGTATTGTGCCTTTTGTATTGAATTCGGATGTAATTTCAGAGTTTCATCATCAATGAGAAGGTCCAAGGGATACAGTAAACCTGACGTGAAGCATCGGAATCTAAAACTGGACTCACAGGAGAGGTTCAAATCGCAGAGTGTTAGAGTGTCAGTCCTCTTGTACTTAAGTCGGCATTGTGCCTTTTGTATTAAATTCGGATGGAATTTCTGTGTTTCATCATCAATAAGAAGGTCCAAGGGATACAGTAAACCTGAAGTGAAGCATCGGAATCTAAAACTGGACTCACAGGAGAGGTTCAAATCATAGAGAGTTAGAGTGTCAGTCCTCTTGTACTTATGTATGCTTTGTGCCTTTTATATTACATTTGGATGCAGTTTCTGTGTTTCATCTTCAATAAGAAGGTCCACGGGATACAGTAAACTAGAAGTCAAGCATCGGAATCTAAAAGTGAACTCACAGAAGAGGTTCAAATAGCAGAGGGTTAGAGTGTCAGTCCTCTTGTACTTAAGTCGGCATTGTGCTTGTTGTATTAAATTCGGATGCAATTTCTGTGTTTCATCGTCAATAAGAACGTCCAAGGGGTACAGGAAACCTAAAATGAAGCATCAGAATCTAAAACTGGACTCACAGGAGAGGTTCAAATCATAGAGAGTTAAAGTGTCAGCCCTTTTGTACTTAAGTCCGCATTGTGGCTGTTGTATTAAATTCGGATGCAATTTCTGTGTTTCATCGTCAATAAGAAGGTCGAAGGGGTAAAGTAAACCTGAAGAGAGGCATCGGAATCTAAAACTGGACTCACAGGAGAGGTTCAAATCATCGAAAGTTAGAGTGTCAGTCCTCTTGTGCTTAAGTCGGCATTGTGCCTTTTGTATTAAATATGGATGCAATATCTGTGTTTCATCGTGAATACGAAGGTCCAAGGGATACAGTGAACCTGAAATGAAGCATCGGAACCTAAAACTGGGCTCACAGGAGAGGTTCAAATCATAGAGAATCAGAGTGTCAGTCCTCTTGTACTTAAGTCGGTATTGTGCCTTTTGTATTGAATTCGGATGTAATTTCTGTGTTTCATCATCAATGAGATGGTCCAAGGGTTACAGTAAACCTGATGTGAAGCATCGGAATCTAAAACTGGACTCACAGGAGAGGTTCAGGTCATAGAAAGTTAGAGTGTCAGTCCTCTTGTACTTAAGTCGGCATTGTGCCTTTTGTATTAAATTCGGATGCAATTTCTGTGTTTCATCGTCAATAAGAAGATCCAAGGTATACAGTGAACCTGAAGTGAAGAATCGGAATCTAAAACTGGACACACAGGAGAGGTTCAAATCATAGAGAGTTGGAGTGTCAGCCCTCGTGTACTTAAGTCCGCATTGTGTCTGTTGTATTAAATTCGGATGCAATTTCTGTGTTTCATCGACATTAAGAAGGTCCAAGTGATACAGTATCCCTGAATTGAAGCATCGGAATCTAAAACTGGACTCACAGGAGAGGTTCAAATCATAGAGAGTTAGAGTGTCAGTCCACTTTTGCTTTATACGGCATAGCGCTTTTTGTATTAAATATGGATTCAATAGCTGTGTTTCATCGTCAATAAGAAGGTCCAAGGGATACAGTATACCTGAAGTGAAGCATCGGAATCTAAGACTGGACTCACAGGAGAGGTTCAAATCATAGAGAGTTAGAGTGTCAGTCCTCTTGTACTTATGTATGCATTGTGCCTTTTATATTACATTTGGATGCAGTTTCTGTGTTTCATCTTCAATAAGAAGGTCCACGGGATACAGTAAACCTGAAGTCAACCATCAGAATCTAAAACTGGACTCACAAGAGAGGTTCAAGTCATAGAAAGTTAGAGTGTCAGTCCTCCTGTACTTAAGTCGGTATTGTGCCTTTTGTATTAAATTTCGATGCAATTTCTGTGTTTCATCGTCAATAAGAAGGTCTAAGGGATACAGTAAACCTGAAGTGAAGCATCGGAATCTAAAACTGGACTCACATGAGAGTTTCAAATCATAGAGAGTTAGAGTGTCAGTTCTCTTGTACTTAAGTCATCATTGTGCCTGTTGTATTAAATTCGGATGCAATTTCTGTGTTTCATCGTCAATAAGAAGGTCTTAGGGATACAGTAAACCTGAAGTGAAGCATCGGGATCTAAAACTGGACTCACAGGAGAGGTTCAAATCATAGAGAGTTAGAGTGACAGTCCTCTTGTACTCAAGTCGGCATTAAGCCTTTTGTATTAAATTCGGATGCAAATTCTGTGTTTCATCGTCAATAAGAAGGTCCAAGGAATACAGTAAACCTGAACTCAAGCATCGGAATCTAAATCTGGACTCACAGGAGTGGTTAAAATCATAGAGAGTTAGAGTGTCAGTCCTCTTGTACATAAGTCGGCATTGTGCCTTTTGTATTAAATTCGGATGCAATTTCTGTGTTTCATCGTCAATAAGAGGGTCCAAGGGATACAGTAAACATGAAGACAAGCATTGGAATCTTAAACTGGACTCACAGGAGTGATTCAAATCATAGAAAGTTAGAGAGTCAAACCTCGTCTACTTAAGTCGGCATTGTGCTTTTGTATTCAATTCGGATGCAGTTTCTGTGTTTCATCGTCAATAAGAAGGTCCAAGGTATACAGTAAACCTGAAGTGAAGCATCGGAATCTAAAACTGGACTCACAGGAGAGGTTCAAATCATAGAGAGTTAGAGTGTCAGTCCTCGTGTACTTAAGTCGGCATTGTGACTTTTGTATTACATTTTCATGCAGTTTCTGTGTTTCATCTTCAATAAGAAGGTCCAAGGGATACAGTAAACCTGAAGTGAAGCATCAGAATCTAAAACTGGACTCACAAGAGAGGTTCAAGTCATAGAAAGTTAGAGTGTCAGTCCTCTTGTACTTAAGTCAGCATTGTGCCTTTTGTATTAAATTTGGATGCAATTTCTGTGTTTCATCGTCAATAAGAAGGTATATGGGATACAGTACACCTGAAGTTAAGGACCGGAATCTAAAACTGGAGTCACAGGAGAGTTTCAAATCATAGAGAGTTAGAGTGTCAGTCCTCATGTACTTAAGTTGGCATTGTGCCTGTTGTATTAAATTCGGATGCAATTTCTGTGTTTCATCGTCAATAAGAAGTTCTTAGGGATACAGTAAACCTGAAGTGAAGCATCGGAATCTAAAACTGGACTCATAGGAGAGGTTCAAATCATAGAGAGTTAGAGTGACAGTCCTCCTGTACTTAAGTCGGCATTGTGCCTTTTGTTTTTAATTCGGATGCAATTTCTGTGTTTCATCGTCAATAAGAAGGTCCAAGGGATACAGTAAACCTGAAGTGAAGCATCGAAATCTAAAACTGGACTCACAGGAGAGGTTCAAATCATAGAGGGTTAGAGTGTCAGCCCTCTTGTACTTAAGTCCGCATTGTGCCTGTTGTATTAAACTCGGATGCAGTTTCTGTGTTTCATCGTCAATAAGAAGGTCCAAGGGGTAAAGTAAACCTGAAGTGAAGCATCGGAATCTAAAACTGGACTCACAGGAGAGGTTCAAATCATAGAAAGTTAGAGTGTCAGTCCTCTTGTGCTTAAGTCGGCATTGTGCTTTTTGTGTTAAATATGGATGCAATTTCTGTGTTTCATCGTGAATGCGAAGGTCCAAGGGATACAGTAAACCTGAAGTGAAGCAGCGGAATCTAAAACTGGACTCACAGGAGACGTTCAAAACATAGAGAGTTAGAGTGTCAGTCCTCTTGCACTTATGTCGGCATTGTGCCTTTTGTATTGAATTCGGATGTAATTTCTGTGTTTCATCATCATTATGAAGGTCCAAGATATACAGTAAACCTGAAAGGAAGCATCGGAATCTAAAACTGGACTCACAGGAGAGGTTCAAATCGCAGAGTGTTAGAGTGTCAGTCCTCTTGTACTTAAGTCGGCATTGTGCCTTTTGTGTTAAATTCGGATGCAATTTCTGTGTTTCATCGTCAATAAGAAGGTCCAAGGGATACAGTAAACCTGAAGTGAAGCATCGGAATCTAAAACTGGACTCACAGGAGAGGTTCAAATCATAGAGAGTTAGAGTGTCAGTCCCCTTGTACTTAAGTCGGTAGTGTGCCTTTTGTTTGAATTACGATATAATTTCTGTGTTTCATCATCAATGAGTAGGTCCAAGGGATACAGTAAATCTGATGTGAAGCATCGGAATCTAAAACTGGACTCACAGGAGAGATTCAAATCATAGGAAGTTGGAGTGTCAGTCCTCTTGTACTTAGGTCGGCATTGTGCCTTTTGTATAAAATTCGGATGCAATTTCTGTTTTTCATCGTCAATAAGAAGGTCCAAGGGATACAGTAAACTTAAAGTGAAGCATCGGAATCTAAAACTGGACTCACAGGAGAATTTCAAATCATAGAGAGTTAGAGTGTCAGTCCTCGTGTACTTAAGTCGGCATTGTTGCTTTTGTATTACATTTGGATGCAGTTCCTGTGTTTCATCTACAATAAGAAGGTCCAAGGGATACAGTAAACCTGAAGTGAAGTATCGGAATCTAAAACTGGACTCACAAGAGAGGTTCAAGTCATAGAAAGTTAGAGTGTCAGTCCTCTTGTACTTAAGTCGGCATTGTGCCTTTTGTATTAAATTTGGAAGCAATTTCTGTGTTTCATCGTCAATAAGATGGTCTAAGGGATACAGTAAACATGAAGTGAAGCATCGGAATCTAACACTGGACTCACAGGAGAGGGTCAAATCATAGAGAGTTAGAGTGACAGTCCTCTTGTACTTAAGTCGGCATTGTGCCATTTGTATTTAATTCGGATGCAATTTCTGTGTTTCATCGTCAATAAGAAGGTCCAAGGGATACAGTAAACCTGAAGTGAAGCATCGGAATCTAAAACTGGACTCACATTAGAGGTTCAAATCATAGAGAGTTAGAGTGTCAGTCCTCTTGTACTTAAGTCGGCATTGTGCATTGAGTATTAAATTCGGATGCAATTTCTGTGTTTCATCGTCAATAAGAACGTCCAAGGGATACAGGAAACCTGAAGTGAAGCATCGGAATCTAAAACTGGACTCACAGGAGACGTTCAAATCATAGAGAGTTAGAGTGTCAGTCCTCTTGTACTTTAGTCGGCATTGTGCCTTTTGTATTAAATTTGGATGCAATTTCAGTGTTTCATCGTCAATAAGAAGGTCCAAGGGATACAGTAAACCTGAAGAGAAGCATTGGAATCTTAAACTGGACTCACAGGAGTGATTCAAATCATAGAAAGTTAGAGAGTCAGACCTCTTCTACTTCAGTTGGCATTGTGCCTTTTGTATTAAATTTGGATGCAATTTCTGTGTTTCATCGTCAATAAGAATGTCCAAGGGATACAGTAAACCTGAAGTGAAGCATCGGAATCTAAAACTGGACTCACAGGAGAGGTTCAAATCAAAGAGAGTTAGAGTGTCAGTCCTCGTGTACTTAAGTCGGCATTGTGCCTTTTGTATTACATTTGGATGCAGTTTCTGTGTTTCATCTTCAATAAGAAGGTCCAAGGGATACAGTAAACGTGAAGTGAAGCAACTGAATCTAAAACTGGACTCACAAGAGAGGTTTAAGTCATAGAAAGTTAGAGTGTCAGTCCTCTTGTACTTAAGTCGGCAATGTGCCTTTTGTATTAAATTTGGATGCAATTTCTGTGTTTTATCGTCAATAAGAAGGTCTAAGGGATACAGTAAACCTGAAGTGAAGCATCGGAATCTAAAACTGGACTCACATTAGTGGATCAAATCATAGAGAGTTAGAGTGTCAGTCCTCTTGTACATAAGTCGGCATTGTGCATTTTGTATTAAATTCGGATGCATTTTCTGCGTTTCATCGTCAATAAGAAGGTCCAAGGGATACAAGAAACCTGAAGTGAAGCATCGGAATCTAAAACTGGAGTCACAGGAGAGGTTTAAATCATAGAGAGTTAGAGTGTCAGTCCTCTTGTACTTAAGTCGGCATTGTGCCTGTTGTATTAATTTCGGATTCAATTTCTGTGTTTCATCGACATTAAGAAGGTCCAAGGGATACAGTAAACCTGAAGTGAAGCATCGGAATCTAAAACTGGACTCACAGGAGAGGTTCAAGTCATAGAGAGTTAGAGTGTCAGTCCTCTTGTACTTATGTATGCATTGTGCCTTTTGTATTAAATTTGGATGCAATTTCTGTGTTTCATCGTCAATATGAAGGTCTAAGGGATACAGTAAACCTGAAGTGAAGCATCGGAATCCAAAACTGGACTCACAGGAGAGTTTCAAATCATAGAGAGTTAGAGTGTTAGTCCTCTTGTACTTAAGTCAGCATTGTGCCTGTTCTATTAAATTCGGATGCAATTTCTGTGTTTCATCGTCAATAAGAAGGTCCAAGGGATACAGTAAACCTGAAGTCAAGCATCGGAATCTAAAACTGGACACACACGAGTGGTTAAAATCATAGAGAGTTAGAGTGTCAGTCCTCTTGTACTTAAGTCGGCATTGTGCCTTTTGTATTAAATTCGGATGCAGTTTCTGCGTTTCATCGTCAATAAGAGGGTCCAAGGGATACAAGAAACCTGAAGTGAAGCATCGGAATCTAAAACTAGACTCACAGGAGACTTTCAAATCATAGACATTTAGAGTGTCAGTACTCTTGTACTTAAGTCGGCATTGTGCCTTTTGTATTAAATTCGGATGCAATTTCTGTGTTTCATCGTCAATAAGAAGGTCCAAGGGATACAGTAAACCTGAAGACAAGCATTGGAATCTTAAACTGGACTCACAGGAGTGATTCAAATCATAGAAAGTTAGAGAGTCAAACCTCTTCTACTTAAGTCGGCATTGTGCCTTTTGTATTAAATTTGGATGCAATTTCTGTGTTTCATCGTCAATAAGAAGGTCCAAGGGATACAGTATACCTGAAGTGAAGCATCGGAATCTAGAACTGGACTCACAGAAGAGGTTCAAATCATAGAGAGTTAGAGTGTCAGTCCTCGTGTACTTAAGTCGGCATTGTGACTTTTGTATTACATTTGCATGCAGTTTCTGTGTTTCATCTTCAATAAGAAGGTCCAAGGGATACAGTAAACCTGAAGTGAAGCATCGGAATCTAAAACTGGACTCACAAGAGAGGTTCAAGTCATAGAAAGTTAGAGTGTCAGTCCTCTTGTACTTAAGTCGGCATTGTGCCTTTTGTATTAAATTTGGATGCAAATTCTGTGTTTCATCGTCAATAAGAAGGTCTAAGGGATACAGTAAACCTGAAGTGAAGCATCGGAATCTAAAACTGGACACACAGGAGAGGTTCAAATCATAGAGAGTTAGAGTGTCAGTCCTCTTGTACTTAAGTCGGCATTGTGCCTGTTGTATTAATTTCGGATTCAATTTCTGTGTTTCATCGACATTAAGAAGGTCCAACGGATACAGTAAACCTGAAGTGAAGCATCGGAATCTAAAACTGGACTCACAGGTGAGGTTCAAATCATAGAGAGTTAGAGTGTCAGTCCTCTTGTACTTATGTATGCATTGTGCCTTTTGTATTAAATTTGGATGCAATTTCTGTGTTTCATCGTCAATATGAAGGTCTAAGGGATACAGTAAACCTGAAGTGAAGCATCGGAATCCAAAACTGGACTCACAGGAGAGTTTCAAATCATAGAGAGTTAGAGTGTCAGTCCTCTTGTACTTAAGTCAGCATTGTGCCTGTTGTATTAAATTTGGATGCAATTTCTGTGTTTCATCGTCAATAAGAATGTCCAAGGGATACAGTAAACCTGAAGTGAAGCATCGGAATCTAAAACTGGACTCACAGGAGAGGTTCAAATCAAAGAGAGTTAGAGTGTCAGTCCTCGTGTACTTAAGTCGGCATTGTGCCTTTTGTATTACATTTGGATGCAGTTTCTGTGTTTCATCTTCAATAAGAAGGTCCCAGGGATACAGTAAACGTGAAGTGAAGCAACTGAATCTAAAACTGGACTCACAAGAGAGGTTTAAGTCATAGAAAGTTAGAGTGTCAGTCCTCTTGTACTTAAGTCGGCAATGTGCCTTTTGTATTAAATTTGGATGCAATTTCTGTGTTTTATCGTCAATAAGAAGGTCTAAGGGATACAGTAAACCTGAAGTGAAGCATCGGAATCTAAAACTGGACTCACATTAGTGGTTCAAATCATAGAGAGTTAGAGTGTCAGTCCTCTTGTACATAAGTCGGCATTGTGCATTTTGTATTAAATTCGGATGCATTTTCTGCGTTTCATCGTCAATAAGAAGGTCCAAGGGATACAAGAAACCTGAAGTGAAGCATCGGAATCTAAAACTGGAGTCACAGGAGAGGTTCAAATCATAGAGAGTTAGAGTGTCAGTCCTCTTGTACTTAAGTCGGCATTGTGCCTGTTGTATTAATTTCGGATTCAATTTCTGTGTTTCATCGACATTAAGAAGGTCCAAGGGATACAGTAAACCTGAAGTGAAGCATCGGAATCTAAAACTGGACTCACAGGAGAGGTTCAAGTCATAGAGAGTTAGAGTGTCAGTCCTCTTGTACTTATGTATGCATTGTGCCTTTTGTATTAAATTTGGATGCAATTTCTGTGTTTCATCGTCAATATGAAGGTCTAAGGGATACAGTAAACCTGAAGTGAAGCATCGGAATCCAAAACTGGACTCACAGGAGACTTTCAAATCATAGACATTTAGAGTGTCAGTCCTCTTGTACTTAAGTCGGCATTGTGCCTTTTGTATTAAATTCGGATGCAATTTCTGTGTTTCATCGTCAATAAGAAGGTCCAAGGGATACAGTAAACCTGAAGACAAGCATTGGAATCTTAAACTGGACTCACAGGAGTGATTCAAATCATAGAAAGTTAGAGAGTCAAACCTCTTCTACTTAGGTCGGCATTGTGCCTTTTGTATTAAATTTGGATGCAATTTCTGTGTTTCATCGTCAATAAGAAGGTCCAAGGGATACAGTATACCTGAAGTGAAGCATCGGAATCTAGAACTGGACTCACAGAAGAGGTTCAAATCATAGAGAGTTAGAGTGTCAGTCCTCGTGTACTTAAGTCGGCATTGTGACTTTTGTATTACATTTGCATGCAGTTTCTGTGTTTCATCTTCAATAAGAAGGTCCAAGGGATACAGTAAACCTGAAGTGAAGCATCGGAATCTAAAACTGGACTCACAAGAGAGGTTCAAGTCATAGAAAGTTAGAGTGTCAGTCCTCTTGTACTTAAGTCGGCATTGTGCCTTTTGTATTAAATTTGGATGCAAATTCTGTGTTTCATCGTCAATAAGAAGGTCTAAGGGATACAGTAAACCTGAAGTGAAGCATCGGAATCTAAAACTGGACTCACAGGAGAGGTTCAAATCATAGAGAGTTAGAGTGTCAGTCCTCTTGTACTTAAGTCGGCATTGTGCCTGTTGTATTACTTTCGGATTCAATTTCTGTGTTTCATCGACATTAAGAAGGTCCAACGGATACAGTAAACCTGAAGTGAAGCATCGGAATCTAAAACTGGACTCACAGGAGAGGTTCAAATCATAGAGAGTTAGAGTGTCAGTCCTCTTGTACTTATGTATGCATTGTGCCTTTTGTATTAAATTTGGATGCAATTTCTGTGTTTCATCGTCAATATGAAGGTCTAAGGGATACAGTAAACCTGAAGTGAAGCATCGGAATCCAAAACTGGACTCACAGGAGAGTTTCAAATCATAGAGAGTTAGAGTGTCAGTCCTCTTGTACTTAAGTCAGCATTGTGCCTGTTGTATTAAATTCGGATGCAATTTCTGTGTTTCATCGTCAATATGAAGGTCCAAGGGATACAGTAAACCTGAAGTCAAGCATCGGAATCTAAAACTGGACACACACGAGTGGTTAAAATCATAGAGAGTTAGAGTGTCAGTCCTCTTGTACTTATGTCGGCATTGTGCCTTTTGTATTAAATTCAAATGCAGTTTCTGCGTTTCATCGTCAATAAGAAGGTCCAAGGGATACAAGACACCTGAAGTGAAGCATCGGAATCTAAAACTGGACTCACAGGAGACGTTCAAATCATAGACAGTTAGAGTGTCAGTCCTCTAGTACTTAAGTCGGCATTGTGCCTTTTGTATTAAATTCGGATGCAATTTCTGTGTTTCATCGTCAATAAGAAGGTCCAAGGGATACAGTAAACCTGAAGACAAGCATTGGAATCTTAAACTGGACTCACAGGAGTGATTCAAATCATAGAAAGTTAGAGAGTCAAACCTCTTCTACTTAAGTCGGCATTGTGCCTTTTGTATTAAATTTGGATGCAATTTCTGTGTTTCATCGTCAATAAGAAGGTCCAAGGGATACAGTATACCTGAAGTGAAGCATCGGAATCTAGAACTGGACTCACAGAAGAGGTTCAAATCATAGAGAGTTAGAGTGTCAGTCCTCGTGTACTTAAGTCGGCATTGTGACTTTTGTATTACATTTGCATGCAGTTTCTGTGTTTCATCTTCAATAAGAAGGTCCAAGGGATACAGTAAACCTGCAGTGAAGCATCGGAATCTAAAACTGGACTCACAAGAGAGGTTCAAGTCATAGAAAGTTTGAGTGTCAGTCCTCTTGTACTTAAGTCGGCATTGTGCCTTTTGTATTAAATTTGGATGCAAATTCTGTGTTTCATCGTCAGTAAGAAGGTCTAAGGGATACAGTAAACCTGAAGTGAAGCATCGGAATCGAAAACTGGTCTCACAGGAGAGTTTCAAATCATAGAGAGTTAGAGTGCCATTCCTACTGTACTTAAGTCGGCATTGTGGATTTTGTATTAAATTCGGATGCAATTTCTGTGTTTCATCGCCAACAAGAAGGTCTTAGGGATACAGTAAACCTGAAGTGAAGCATCGGAATCTAAAACTGGACTCACAGGAGAGGTTCAAATCATAGAGAGTTAGAGTGACAGTCCTCTTGTACTTAAGTCGGCATTGTGCCTTTTGTTTTTAATTCGGATGCAATTTCTGTGTTTCATCGTCAATAAGAAGGTCCAAGGGATACAGTAAACCTGAAGTGAAGCATCGGAATCTAAAACTGGACTCACAGGAGAGGTTCAAATCATAGAGAGTTAGAGTGTCAGCCCTCATGTACTTAAGTCCGCATTGTGACTGTTGTATTAAATTCGGATGCAGTTTCTGTCTTTCATCGTCAATAAGAAGGTCCAAGGGGTAAAGTAAACCTGAGGTGAAGCATCGGAATCTAAAACTGGACTCACAGGAGAGGTTCAAATCATAGAAAGTTAGAGTGTCAGTCCTCTGGTACTTAAGTCGGCATTGTGCCATTTGTATTAAATTCGGATGCAATTTCTGTGTTTCATCGACAATAAGAAGGTCCAAGTCATACAGTAAACCTGAATTGAATAATCGGAATCTAAAACTGGACCCAAAGGAGAGATTCAAATGATCGCAAGTTAGAGTGTCAGTCCACTTGTGCTTAAGTCGGCATTGTGCTTTTTGTGTTAAATATGGATGCAATTTCTGTGTTCCATCGTGAATACGAAGGTCCAAGGGATACAGTAAACCAGAAGTGAAGCATCGGAATCTAAAACTGGACTCACAGGAGAGGTTCAAGTCATAGAGAGTTAGAGTGTCAGTCCTCTTGTACTTAAGTCGGCATTGTGCCTTTTGTATTAAATTCGGATGCAATTTCTGTGTTTCATCATCAATAAGAAGGTCCAAGTGATACAGTAAACCTGAAGTAGAGCATCGGAATCCAAAACTGGACTCACAGGAGAGGTTCAAATCATAGAGAGTTAGAGTGTCAGTCCCCTTGTACTTAAGTCGGTATTGTGCCTTTGGTTTGAATTACGATGTAATTTCTGTGTTTCATCATCAATGAGTAGGTCCAAGGGATACAGTAAATCTGATGTGAAGCATCGGAATCTAAAACTGGACTCACAGGAGAGGTTCAAATCATAGGAAGTTAGAGTGTCAGGCCTCTTGTACTTAGGTCGGCATTGTGCCTTTTGTATAAAATTCGGATGCAATTTCTGTGTTTCATCGTCAATAAGAAGGTCCAAGGGATACAGTAAGCCTGAAGTGAAGCATCGGAATCTAAAACTGGACTCACAGGAGAGGTTCAAATCATAGAGAGTTAGAGTGTCAGTCCTCGTGTACTTAAGTCGGCATAGTGGCTTTTGTATTACATTTGGATGCAGTTCCTGTCTTTCATCTTCAATAAGAAGGTCCAAGGGATACAGTAAACCTGAAGTGAAGTATCGGAATCTAAAACTGGACTCACAAGAGAGGTTCAAGTCATAGAAAGTTAGAGTGTCAGTACTCTTGTACTTAAGTCGGCATTGTGCCTTTTGTATTAAATTTGGAAGCAATTTCTGTGTTTCATCGTCAATAAGAAGGTCTAAGGGATACAGTAAACCTGAAGTGAAGCATCGGAATCTAAAACTGGACACACAGAAGAGTTTCAAATCATAGAGTGTTAGAGTGTCAGTCCTCTTGTACTTAAGTCGGCATTGTGCCTGTTGTATTAAATTCGGATGCAATTTCTGTGTTTCATCGTCAATAAGAAGGTCTTAGGATACAGTAAACCTGAAGTGAAGCATCGGAATATAAAACTGGACTCACATTAGTGGTTCAAATCATAGAGAGTTAGAGTGTCAGTCCTCTTGTACTTAAGTCGGCATTATGCCTTTTGTATTAAATTTGGATGCAATTTCTGTGTTTCATCGTCAATAAGAAGGTCTAAGGGATACAGTAAATCTGAAGTGAAGCATCGGAATCTAACACTGGACTCACAGGAGAGGTTCAAATCATAGAGAATTAGAGTGACAGTCCTCTTGTACTTAAGTCGGCATTGTGCCATTTGTATTTAATTCGGATGCAATTTCTGTGTTTCATCGTCAATAAGAAGGTCCAAGGGATACAGTAAACCTGAAGTGAAGCATCGGAATCTAAAACTGGATTCACATTAGTGGTTCAAATCATAGAGAGTTAGAGTGTCAGTCCTCTTGAACTTAAGTCGGCATTGTGCCTTTTGTATTAAATTCGGATGCAATTTGAGTAATTTATCGTCAATAAGAAGGTCCAAGGGATACAGTAAACCTGAAGTGAAGCATCGGAATCTAAAACTGGACTCACAGGAGAAACACAAATCATAGAGAGTTAGAGTGTCAGTCCTCTTGTACATAAGTCGGCATTGTGCCTGTTGTATTAAATTCGGATTCAATTTCTGTGTTTCATCGACAATAAGAAGGTCCAAGTGATACAGTAAACCTGAATTGAAGCATCGGAATCTAAAACTGGACTCACAGGAGAGGTTCAAATCATCGCAAGTTAGTGTGTCAGTCCACTTGTGCTTAAGTCGGCATAGAGCTTTTTGTATTAAATATGGATGCAATTACTGTGTTTCATCGTCAATAAGAAGGTCTAAGGGATACAGTAAACCTGAAGTGAAGCATCGGAATCCAAAACTGGACTCACAGGAGAGATTCAAATCATAGAGAGTTAGAGTGTCAGTCCTCTTGTACTTAAATCAGCATTGTGCTTGTTGTATTAAATGCGGATGCAATTTCTGTGTTTCATCGTCAATAAGAAGGTCTTAGGGATACAGTAAACCTGAAGTGAAGCATCGGAATCTAAAACTGGACTCACAGGAGAGGTTCTAATCATAGAGTGTTAGAGTGACAGTCCTCTTGTACTTAAGTCGGCATTAAGCCTTTTGTATTAAATTCGGATGCAATTTCAGTGTTTCATCGTCAATAAGAAGGTCCAAGGGATACAGTAAACCTGAAGTCAAGCATCGGAATCTAAAACTGGACACACACGAGTGGTTAAAATCATAGAGAGTTAGAGTGTCAGTCCTCTTGTACTTAAGTCGGCATTGTGCCTTTTGTATTAAATTCGGATGCATTTTCTGCGTTTCATCGTCAATAAGAAGGTCCAAGGGATACAAGAAACCTGAATTGAAGCATCGGAATCTAAAACTGGACTCACTGGAGACGTTCAAATCATAGAGAGTTAGAGTGTCAGTCCTCTTGTACTTACGTCGGCATTGTGCCTTTTGTATTAAATTCGGATGCAATTTCTGTGATTCATCGTCAATAAGAAGGTCCAAGGGATACAGTAAACCTGAAGACAAGCATTGTAATCTTAAACTGGACTCACAGGAGTGATTCAAATCATAGAAAGTTAGAGAGTCAAACCTCTTCTACTTAAGTCGGCATTGTGCCTTTTGTATTAAATTTGGATGCAATTTCTGTGTTTCATCGTCAATAAGAAGGTCCAAGGGATACAGTAAACCTAAAGTGAAGCATCGGAATCTAAAACTGGACTCACAGGAGAGGTTCAAATCATAGAGAGTTAGAGTGTCAGTCCTCGTGTACTTAAGTCGGCATTGTGACTTTTGTATTACATTTGCATGCATTTTCTGTGTTTCATCTTCAATAAGAAGGTCCAAGGGATACAGTATAACTGAAGTGAAGCATCGGAATCTAAAACTGGACTCACAAGAGAGGTTCAAGTCATAGAAAGTTAGAGTGTCAGTCCTCTTGTACTTAAGTCAGCATTGTGCCTTTTGTATTAAATTTGGATGCAATTTCTGTGTTTCATCGTCAATAAGAAGGTCTTAGGGATACAGTAAACCTGAAGTGAAGCATCGGAATCTAAAACTGGACTCACAGGAGAGGTTCAAATCATAGAGAGTTAGAGTGACAGTCCTCTTGTACTTAAGTCGGCATTGTGCCTTTTGTTTTTAAACCGGATGCAATTTCTGTGTTTCATCGTCAATAAGAAGGTCCAAGGGATACAGTAAACCTGAAGTGAAGCATCGGAATCTAAAACTGGACTCACAGGAGAGGTTCAAATCATAGAGAGTTAGAGTGTCAGCCCTCTTGTACTTAAGTCCGCATTGTGCCTGTTGTATTACATTCGGATGCAGTTTCTGTCTTTCATCGTCAATACGAAGGTCCAAGGGGTAAAGTAAACCTGAAGTGAAGCATGGGAATCTAAAACTGGACTCACAGGGAGGTTCAAATCATAGAAAGTTAGAGTGTCAGTCCTCTTGTACTTAAGTCGGCATTGTGCCATTTGTATTAAATTCGGATGCAATTTCTGTGTTTCATCGACAATAAGAAGGTCCAAGTCATACAGTAAACCTGAATTGAAGAATCGGAATCTAAAACTGGACTCAAAGGAAGGGTTCAAATAATCGCAAGTTAGAGTGTCAGTCCCTTGTGCTTAAGTCGGCATTGTGCTTTTTGTGTTAAATATGGATGCAATTTCTGTGTTTCATCGTGAATACGAAGGTCCAAGGGATACAGTAAACCTGAAGTGAAGCATCGGAATCTAAAACTGGACTCACAGGAGAGGTTCAAATCATAGAGAGTTAGAGTGTCAGTCCTCTTGTACTTAAGTCGGCATTGTGCCTTTTGTATTAAATTCGGATGCAATTTCTGTGTTTCATCGTCAATAAGAAGGTCCAAGGGATACAGTAGACCTGAAGTGAAGCATCGGAATCCAAAACTGGACTCACAGGAGAGGTTCAAATCATAGAGAGTTAGAGTGTCAGTCCCCTTGTACTTAAGTCGGTATTGTGCCTTTTGTTTGAATTACGATGTAATTTCTGTATTTCATCATCAATGAGTAGGTCCAAGGGATACAGTAAACCTGATGTGAAGCATCGGAATCTAAAACTAGACTCACAGGAGAGGTTCAAATCATAGAAAGTTAGAGTGTCAGTCCTCTTGTACATAGGTCGGCATTGTGCATTTTGTATAAAATTCGGATGCAATTTCTGTGTTTCATCGTCAATAAGTAGGTCCAAGAGATACAGTAAACCTGATGTGAAGCATCGGAATCTAAAACTGGACTCACAGGAGAGGTTCAAATCATAGAGAGTTAGAGTGACAGTCCTCTTGTACTTAAGTCGGCATTGTGCCTTTTGTTTTTAAACCGGATGCAATTTCTGTGTTTCATCGTCAATAAGAAGGTCCAAGGGATACAGTAAACCTGAAGTGAAGCATCGGAATCTAAAACTGGACTCACAGGAGAGGTTCAAATCATAGAGAGTTAGAGTGTCAGCCCTCTTGTACTTAAGTCCGCATTGTGCCTGTTGTATTACATTCGGATGCAGTTTCTGTCTTTCATCGTCAATACGAAGGTCCAAGAGGTAAAGTAAACCTGAAGTGAAGCATGGGAATCTAAAACTGGACTCACAGGGAGGTTCAAATCATAGAAAGTTAGAGTGTCAGTCCTCTTGTACTTAAGTCGGCATTGTGCCATTTGTATTAAATTCGGATGCAATTTCTGTGTTTCATCGACAATAAGAAGGTCCAAGTCATACAGTAAACCTGAATTGAAGAATCGGAATCTAAAACTGGACTCAAAGGAAGGGTTCAAATAATCGCAAGTTAGAGTGTCAGTCCCTTGTGCTTAAGTCGGCATTGTGCTTTTTGTGTTAAATATGGATGCAATTTCTGTGTTTCATCGTGAATACGAAGGTCCAAGGGATACAGTAAACCTGAAGTGAAGCATCGGAATCTAAAACTGGACTCACAGGAGAGGTTCAAATCATAGAGAGTTAGAGTGTCAGTCCTCTTGTACTTAAGTCGCCATTGTGCCTTTTGTATTAAATTCGGATGCAATTTCTGTGTTTCATCGTCAATAAGAAGGTCCAAGGGATACAGAAGACCTGAAGTGAAGCATCGGAATCCAAAACTGGACTCACAGGAGAGGTTCAAATCATAGAGAGTTAGAGTGTCAGTCCCCTTGTACTTAAGTCGGTATTGTGCCTTTTGTTTGAATTACGATGTAATTTCTGTATTTCATCATCAATGAGTAGGTCCAAGGGATACAGTAAACCTGATGTGAAGCATCGGAATCTAAAACTAGACTCACAGGAGAGGTTCAAATCATAGAAAGTTAGAGTGTCAGTCCTCTTGTACATAGGTCGGCATTGTGCCTTTTGTATAAAATTCGGATGCAATTTCTGTGTTTCATCGTCAATAAGTAGGTCCAAGAGATACAGTAAACCTGATGTGAAGCATCGGAATCTAAAACTGGACTCACAGGAGAGGTTCAAATCATAGAGAGTTAGAGTGTCAGTCCTCGTGTACTTAAGTCGGCATTGTGGCTTTTGTATTACATTTGGATGCAGTTCCTGTCTTTCATCTTCAATAAGAAGGTCCAAGGGATACAGTAAACCTGAAGTGAAGTATCGGAATCTAAAACTGGACTCACAAGAGAGGTTCAAGTCATAGGAAGTTAGAGTGTCAGTCCTCTTGTACTTCAGTCGGCATTGTGCCTGTTGTATTAAATTTGGAAGCAATTTCTGTGTTTCATCGTCAATAAGAAGGTCTTAGGATACAGTAACCTGATGTGAAGCATCGGAATCTAACACTGGACTCACAGGAGAGGTTCAAATCATAGAGAGTTAGAGTGACAGTCCTCTTGTACTTAAGTCAGCATTGTGCCATTTGTATTTAATTCGGATGCAATTTCTGTGTTTCATCGTCAATAATAAGATCCAAGGGATACAGTAAACCTGAAGTGAAGCATCGGAATCTAAAACTGAACTCACATTAGTGGTTCAAATCATAGAGAGTTAGAGTGTCAGTCCTCTTGTACTTAAGTCGGCATTGTGCCTTTTGTATTAAATTTGGATGCAATTTCTGTGTTTCATCGTCAATAAGAAGGTCTAAGAGATACAGTAAACCTGAAGTGAAGCATCGGAATCTAACACTGGGCTCACAGGAGAGGTTCAAATCATAGAGAGTTAGAGTGACAGTCCTCTTGTACTTAAGTCGGCATTGTGCCATTTGTATTTAATTCGGATGCAATTTCTGTGTTTCATCGTCAATAAGAAGGTCCAAGGGATACAGTAAACCTGAAGTGAAGCATCGGAATCTAAAGCTGGACTCACATTAGTGGTTCAAATCACAGAGAGTTAGAGTGTCAGTCCTCTTGTACTTAAGTCGGCATTGTGCATTGTGTATTAAATTCGGATGCAATTTCTGTGTTTCATCGTCAATAAGAATGTCCAAGGGATACAGGAAACCTGAAGTGAAGCATCGGAATCTAAAACTGGACTCACAGGAAACGTTCAAATCATAGAGACTTAGAGTGTCAGTCCTCATGTACTTAAGTCGGCACTGTGCCTTTTGTATGAAATTCGGATGCAATTTGAGTGTTTCATCGTCAATAAGAAGGTCCAAGGGATACAGTAAACCTGAAGAGAAGAATTGGAATCTTAAACTGGACTCACAGGAGTGATTCAAATCATAGAAAGTTAGAGAGTCAGACCTCTTCTACTTAAGTCGACATTGTGCCTTTTGTATTAAATTTGGATGCACTTTCTGTGTTTCATCGTCAATAAGAAGGTCTAAAGGATACAGTAAACCTGAAGTGAAGCAACGGAATCTAAAACTAGACTCACAAGAGAGGTTTAAGTCATAGAAAGTTAGAGTGTCAGTCCTCTTGTACTTAAGTCGGCATTGTGCCTTTTGTATTAAATTTGGAAGCAATTTCTGTGTTTCATTGTCAATAAGAAGGTCTAAGGGATACAGTAAACCTGAGGTGAAGCATCGGAATCTAAAACTGGACTCACAGGAGAGTTTCAAATCATAGAGAGTTAGAGTGTCAGTCCTCTTGTACATAAGTCGGCATTGTGCCTGTTGTATTAAATTCGGATGCAATTTCTGTGTTTCATCGACAATAAGAAGGTCCAAGTGATACAGTAAACCTGAATTGCAGCATCGGAATCTAAAACTGGACTCACAGTAGAGGTTCAAATCATCGCAAGTTAAAGTTTCAGTCCACTTGTGCTTAAGTCGGCATAGCGCTTTTTGTATTAAATATGGATGCAATTTCTGTGTTTCATCGTGAATACGAAGGTCCAAGGGATACAAGAAACCTGAATAGAAGCATCGGAATCTAAAACTGGACTCACAGGAGACGTTCAAATCATAGAGATTTCGAGTGTCAGTCCTCTTGTACTTAAGTCGGCATTGTGCCTTTTGTATTGAATTCGGATGTAGTTTCTGTGTTTCATCATCAATAAGAAGGTCCAAGAGATACAGTAAACCTGATGTGACGCATCGGAATCTAAAACTGGACTCACAGGAGAGGTTCAAATCGCAGAGTGTTAGAGTGTCAGTCCTCTTGTACTTAAGTCGGCATTGTGCCTTTTGTATTAAATTCGGATGCAATTTCTGTGTTTCATCGTCATTAAGAAGGTCCGAGGGATACAGTAAACGTGAAGTGAAGCATCGGAATCTAAAACTGGACTCACAGGAGAGGTTCAAACCATAGAGAGTTAGGGTGTCAGTCCCCTTGTACTTAAGTCGGTATTGTGCCTTTTGTTTGAATTCGGTTGTAATTTTTGTGTTTCATCATCAATGAGTTGGTCCAAGGGATACAGTAAACCTGTTGTGAAGCATCGGAATCTAAAACTGGACTCACAGGAGAGGATCAAATCATAGAGAGTTAGAGTGTGAGTCCTCTTGTACTTATGTATGCATTGTGCCTTTTATATTACATTTGGATGCAGTTTCTGTGTTTCATCTTCAATAAGAAGGTCCACGCGATACAGTAAACCTGAAGTCAAGCATCGGAATCTAAAACTGGACTCACAAGAGAGGTTCAAATCATAGAGAGTTAGAGTGACAGTCCTCTTGTACTTAAGTCGGCATTAAGCCTTTTGTATTAAATTCGGATGCAATTTCTGTGTTTCATCGTCAATAAGATGGTCCAAGGGATACAGTAAACCTGAAGTCAAGCATCGGAATCTAAAACTGGACACACAGTAGTGGTTAAAATCATAGAGAGTTAGAGTGTCAGTCCTCTTGTACTTAAGTCGGCATTGTGCCTTTTGTATTATATTCGGATGCAATTTCTGTGATTCATCGTCAATATGAAGGTCCAAGGGATACAAGAAACCTGAATAGAAGCATCGGAATCTAAAACTGGACTCACAGGAGACGTTCAAATCATAGAGATTTCGAGTGTCAGTCCTCTTGTACTTAAGTCGGCATTGTGCCTTTTGTATTAAATTCGGATGCAATTTCTGTTTTTCATCGTCAATAAGAAGGTCCAAGGGATACAGTAAACCTGAAGACAAGCATTGGAATCTTAAACTGGACTCACAGGAGTGATTCAAATCATAGAAAGTTAGAGAGTCAAACCTCTTCTACTTAAGTCGGTATTGTGCCTTTTGTATTAAATTTGGATGCAATTTCTGTGTTTCATCGTCAATAAGAAGGTCCAAGGGATACGGTAAACCTGAAGTGAAGCATCGGAATCAAAAACTGGACTCACAGAAGAGGTTCAAATCATAGAGAGTTAGAGTGTCAGTCCTCGTGTACTTAAGTCGGCATTGTGGCTTTTGTATTACATTTGGATGCAGTTCCTGTCTTTCATCTTCAATAAGAGGGTCCAAGGGATACAGCAAACCTGAAGTGAAGTATTGGAATCTAAAACTGGACTCACAAGAGAGGTTCTAGTCATAGAAAGTTAGAGTGTCAGTCCTCTTGTACTTAAGTCGGCATTGTGCCTGTTGTATTAAATTCGGATGCAATTTCTGTGTTTCATCGTCAATAAGAAGATCCAAGGGATACAGTAAACCTGAAGTGAAGCATCGGAATCTAAAACTGAACTCACATTAGTGGTTCAAATCATAGAGAGTTAGAGTGTCAGTCCTCTTGTACTTAAGTCGGCATTGTGCCTTTTGTATTAAATTTGTATGCAATTTCTGTGTTTCATCGTCAATAAGAAGGTCTAAGAGATACAGGAAACCTGAAGTGAAGCATCGGAATCTAAAACTGGACTCACAGGAAACGTTCAAATCATAGAGACTTACAGTGTCAGTCCTCATGTACTTAATTCGGCACTGTGCCTTTTGTATTGAATTCGGATGCAATTTGAGTGTTTCATCGTCAATAAGAAGGTCCAAGGGATACAGTAAACCTGAAGAGAAGCATTGGAATCTTAAACTGGACTCACAGGAGTGATTCAAATCATAGAAAGTTAGAGAGTCAGACCTCTTCTACTTAAGTCGGCATTGTGCCTTTTGTATTAAATTTTGATGCAATTTCTGTGTTTCATCGTCAATAAGAAGGTCCAAGGGATACAGTAAACCTGAAGTGAAGCATCGGAATCTAAAACTGGACTCACAGGAGAGGTTCAAATCATAGAGAGTTAGAGTGTCAGTCCTCGTGTACTTAAGTCGGCATTGTGCCTTTTGTATTACATGTGGATGCAGTTTCTGTGTTTCATCTTCAATTAGAAGGTCCAAGGGATACAGTAAACCTGAAGTGAAGCAACGGAGTCTAAAACTGGACTCACAAGAGAGTTTTAAGTCATAGAAAGTTAGAGTGTCAGTCCTCTTGTACTTAAGTCGGCATTGTGCCTTTTGTATTAAATTTGGATGCAATTTCTGTGTCTCATTGTCAATAAGAAGGTCTAAGGGATACAGTAAACCTGAAGTGAAGCATCGGTATCTAAAACTGGACTCACAGGAGAGTTTCAAGTCATAGAGAGTTAGAGTGTCAGTCCTCTTGTACATAAGTCGGCATTGTGCCTGTTGTATTAAATTCGGATGCAATTTCTGTGTTTCATCGACAATAAGAAGGTCCAAGTGATACAGTAAACCTGAATTGAAGCATCGGAATCTAAAACTGGACTCACAGTAGAGGTTCAAATCATCGCAAGTTAGAGTTTCAGTCCACTTGTGCTTAAGTCGGCATAGCGCTTTTTGTATAATATATGGATGCAATTTCTGTGTTTCATCGTGAATACGATGGTCCAAGGGAAACAGTAAACCTGAAGTGAAGCATCGGAATATAAAACTGGACTCACAGGAGAGGTTCAAATCGTAGAGAGTTAGAGTGTCAGTCCTCTTGTACTTAAGTCGGCATTGTGCCTTTTGTATTGAATTCGGATGTAGTTTCTGTGTTTCATCATCAACAAGAAGGTCCAAGAGATACAGTAAACCTGATGTGAAGCATCGGAATCTAAAACTGGACTCACAGGAGAGGTTCAAATCGCAGAGTGTTAGAGTGTCAGTCCTCTTGTACTTAAGTCGGCATTGTGCCTTTTGTATTAAATTCGGATGCAATTTCTGTGTTTCATCGTCATTAAGAACGTCCAAGGGATACAGTAAACGTGAAGTGAAGCATCGGAATCTAAAACTGGACTCACAGGAGAGGTTCAAACCATAGCGAGTTAGGGTGTCAGTCCCCTTGTACTTAAGTCGGTATTGTGCCTTTTGTTTGAATTCGGTTGTAATTTCTGAGTTTCATCATCAATGAGTTGGTCCAAGGGATAAAGTAAACCTGATGTGAAGCATCGGAATCTAGAACTAAACTCACAGGAGAGGTTCAAATCATAGAGAGTTAGAGTGTCAGTCCTCTTGTACTTAAGTCGGAATTGTGCCTGTTGTATTAATTTCGGATTCAATTTCTGTGTTTCATCGTCAATAAGAAGGTCCAAGGGATACAGTAAACCTGAAGTGAAGCATCGGAATCTAAAACTGGACTCACAGGAGAGGTTCAAATCATAGAGAGTAAGAGTGTCAGTCCTCTTGTACTTATGTGTGCATTGTGCCTTTTATATTACATTTGGATGCAGTTTCTGTGTTTCATCTTCAATAAGAAGGTCCACGCGATACAGTAAACCTGAAGTCAAGCATCGGAATCTAAAACTGGACTCACAAGAGAGGTTCAAGTCATAGAAAGTTAGAGTGTCAGTCCTCTTGTACTTAAGTCAGCATTGTGCCTTTTGTATTAAATTTGGATGCAATTTCCGTGTTTCATCGTCAATAAGAAGGTGTAAGGGATACAGTAAACCTGAAGTGAAGCATCGGAATCTAAAACTGGACTCACAGTTAAGTCGGCATTGTGCCTTATGTATTAAATTTGGATGCAATTTCTGTGTTTCATCGTCAATAAGAAGGTGTAAGGGATACAGTAAACCTGAAGTGAAGCATCGGAATCTAAAACTGGACTCACTGGAGAGGTTCAAATCATAGAGAGTTAGAGTGTCAGTCCTCTTGTACTTATGTATGCATTGTGCCTTTTATATTACATTTGGATGCAGTTTCTGTGTTTCATCTTCAATAAGAAGGTCCACGCGATACAGTAAACCTGAAGTCAAGCATCGGAATCTAAAACTGGACTCACATGAGAGGTTCAAATCATAGAGAGTTAGAGTGACAGTCCTCTTGTACCTAAGTCGGCATTAAGCCTTTTGTATTAAATTCGGATGCAATTTCTGTGTTTCATCGTCAATACGATGGTCCAAGGGATACAGTAAACCTGAAGTCAAGCATCGGAATCTAAAACTGGACACACAGGAGTGGTTAAAATCATAGAGAGTTAGAGTGTCAGTCCTCTTGTACTTAAGTCGGCATTGTGCCTTTTGTATTATATTCGGATGCAATTTCTGTGATTCATCGTCAATATGAAGGTCCAAGGGATACAAGAAACCTGAATAGAAGCATCGGAATCTAAAACTGGACTCACAGGAGACGTTCAAATCATAGAGATTTCGAGTGTCAGTCCTCTTGTACTTAAGTCGGCATTGTGCCTTTTGTATTAAATTCGGATGCAATTTCTGTTTTTCATCGTCAATAAGAAGGTCCAAGGGATACAGTAAACCTGAAGACAAGCATTGGAATCTTAAACTGGACTCACAGGAGTGATTCAAATCATAGAAAGTTAGAGAGTCAAACCTCTTCTACTTAAGTCGGCATTGTGCCTTTTGTATTAAATTTGGATGCAATTTCTGTGTTTCATCGTCAATAAGAAGGTCCAAGGGATACAGTAAACCTGAAGTGAAGCATCGGAATCAAAAACTGGACTCACAGAAGAGGTTCAAATCATAGAGAGTTAGAGTGTCAGTCCTCGTGTACTTAAGTCGGCATTGTGGCTTTTGTATTACATTTGGACGCAGTTCCTGTCTTTCATCTTCAATAAGAAGGTCAAAGGGATACAGCAAACCTGAAGTGAAGTATTGGAATCTAAAACTGGACTCACAAGAGAGGTTCAAGTCATAGAAAGTTAGAGTGTCAGTCCTCTTATACTTAAGTCGGCATTGTGCCTGTTGTATTAAATTCGGATGCAATTTCTGTGTTTCATCGTCAATAAGAAGGTCTTAGGATACAGTAAACCTGAAGTGAAGCATCGGAATCTAACACTGGACTCACAGGAGAGGTTCAAATCATAGAGAGTTAGAGTGCCAGTCCTCTTGTACTTAAGTCGGCATTGTGCCATTTGTATTTAATTCGGATGCAATTTCTGTGTTTCATCGTCAATAAGAAGATCCAAGGGATACAGTAAACCTGAAGTGAAGCATCGGAATCTAAAACTGAACTCACATTAGTGGTTCAAATCATAGAGAGTTAGAGTGTCAGTCCTCTTGTACTTAAGTCGGCATTGTGCCTTTGTATTAAATTTGTATGCAATTTCTGTGTTTCATTGTCAATAAGAAGGTCTAAGAGATACAGGAAACCTGAAGTGAAGCATCGGAATCTAAAACTGGACTCACAGGAAACGTTCAAATCATAGAGACTTACAGTGTCAGTCCTCATGTACTTAATTCGGCACTGTGCCTTTTGTATTGAATTCGGATGCAATTTGAGTGTTTCATCGTCAATAAGAAGGTCCAAGGGATACAGAAAACCTGAAGAGAAGCATTGGAATCTTAAACTGGACTCACAGGAGTGATTCAAATCATAGAAAGTTAGAGAGTCAGACCTCTTCTACTTAAGTCGGCATTGTGCCTTTTGTATTAAATTTTGATGCAATTTCTGTGTTTCATCGTCAATAAGAAGGTCCAAGGGATACAGTAAACCTGAAGTGAAGCATCGGAATCTAAAACTGGACTCACAGGAGAGGTTCAAATCATAGAGAGTTAGAGTGTCAGTCCTCGTGTAGTTAAGTCGGCATTGTGCCTTTTGTATTACATGTGGATGCAGTTTCTGTGTTTCATCTTCAATTAGAAGGTCCAAGGGATACAGTAAACCTGAAGTGAAGCAACGGAGTCTAAAACTGGACTCACAAGAGAGTTTTAAGTCATAGAAAGTTAGAGTGTCAGTCCTCTTGTACTTAAGTCGGCATTGTGCCTTTTGTATTAAATTTGGATGCAATTTCTGTGTTTCATTGTCAATAAGAAGGTCTAAGGGATACAGTAAACCTGAAGTGAAGCATCGGTATCTAAAACTGGACTCACAGGAGAGTTTCAAATCATAGAGAGTTAGAGTGTCAGTCCTCTTGTACATAAGTCGGCATTGTGCCTGTTGTATTAAATTCGGATGCAATTTCTGTGTTTCATCGACAATAAGAAGGTCCAAGTGATACAGTAAACCTGAATTGAAGCATCGGAATCTAAAACTGGACTCACAGTAGAGGTTCAAATCATCGCAAGTTAGAGTTTCAGTCCACTTGTGCTTAAGTCGGCATAGCGCTTTTTGTATTATATATGGATGCAATTTCTGTGTTTCATCGTGAATACGATGGTCCAAGGTAAACAGTAAACCTGAAGTGAAGCATCGGAATATAAAACTGGACTCACAGGAGAGGTTCAAATCGTAGAGAGTTAGAGTGTCAGTCCTCTTGTACTTAAGTCGGCATTGTGCCTTTTGTATTGAATCCGGATGTAGTTTCTGTGTTTCATCATCAACAAGAAGGTCCAAGAGATACAGTAAACCTGATGTGAAGCATCGGAATCTAAAACTGGACTCACAGGAGAGGTTCAAATCGCAGAGAGTTAGAGTGTCAGTCCTCTTGTACTTAAGTCGGCATTGTGCCTTTTGTATTAAATTCGGATGCAATTTCTGTGTTTCATCGTCATTAAGAACGTCCAAGGGATACAGTAAACGTGAAGTGAAGCATCGGAATCTAAAACTGGACTCACAGGAGAGGTTCAAACCATAGCGAGTTAGGGTGTCAGTCCCCTTGTACTTAAGTCGGTATTGTGCCTTTTGTTTGAATTCGGTTGTAATTTCTGTGTTTCATCATCAATGAGTTGGTCCAAGGGATAAAGTAAACCTGATGTGAAGCATCGGAATCTAAAACTAAACTCACAGGAGAGGTTCAAATCATAGAGAGTTAGAGTGTCAGTCCTCTTGTACTTAAGTCGGAATTGTGCCTGTTATATTAATTTCGGATTCAATTTCTGTGTTTCATCGTCAATAAGAAGGTCCAAGGGATACAGTAAACCTGAAGTGAAGCATAGGAATCTAAAACTGGACTCACAGGAGAGGTTCAAATCATAGAGAGTAAGAGTGTCAGTCCTCTTGTACTTATGTGTGCATTGTGCCTTTTATATTACATTTGGATGCAGTTTCTGTGTTTCATCTTCAATAAGAAGGTCCACGCGATACAGTAAACCTGAAGTCAAGCATCGGAATCTAAAACTGGACTCACAAGAGAGGTTCAAATCATAGAGAGTTAGAGTGACAGTCCTCTTGTACTTAAGTCGGCATTAAGCCTTTTGTATTATATTCGGATGCAATTTCTGTGATTCATCGTCAATACGAAGGTCCAAGGGATACAAGAAACCTGAATAGAAGCATCGGAATCTAAAACTGGACTCACAGGAGATGTTCAAATCATAGAGAGTTAGAGTGTCAGTCCTCTTGTACTTAAGTCGGCATTGTGCCTTTTGTATTAAATTCGGATGCAATTTCTGTTTTTCATCGTCAATAAGAAGGTCCAAGGGATACAGTAAACCTGAAGACAAGCATTGGAATCTTAAACTGGACTCACAGGAGTGATTCAAATCATAGAAAGTTAGAGAGTCAAACCTCTTCTACTTAAGTCGGCATTGTGCCTTTTGTATTAAATTTGGATGCAATTTCTGTGTTTCATCGTCAATAAGAAGGTCCAAGGGATACAGTAAACCTGAAGTGAAGCATCGGAATCTAAAACTGGACTCACAGAAGAGGTTCAAATCATAGAGAGTTAGAGTGTCAGTCCTCGTGTACTTAAGTCATCATTGTGACTTTTGTATTACATTTGCATGCAGTTTCTGTGTTTCGTCTTCAATAAGAAGGTCCAAGGGATACAGTAAACCTGAAGTGAAGCATCGGAATCTAAAACTGGACTCACAAGAGAGGTTCAAGTCATAGTAAGCTAGAGTGTCAGTCCTCTTGTACTTAAGTCGGCATTGTGCCTTTTGTATTAAATTTGGATGCAATTTCTGTGTTTCATCGACAATAAGAAAGTCTAAGGGATACAGTAAACCTGAAGTGAAGCATCGGAGTCTAAAACTGGTCTCACAGGAGAGTTTCATATCATAGAGAGTTAGAGTGTCATTTCTCTTGTACTTAAGTCGGCATTGTGCCTTTTGTATTAAATTCGGATGCAATTTCTGTGTTTCATCGTCAATAAGAAGGTCTTAGGGATACAGTAAACCTGAAGTGAAGCATCGGAATCTAAAACTGGACTCACAGGAGAGGTTCAAATCATAGAGAGTTAGAGTGTCAGTCCTCTTGTACTTAAGTCGGCATTGTGCCTTTTGTATTGAATTCGGATGTAGTTTCTGTGTTTCATCATCAATAAGAAGGTCCATGAGATACAGTAAACCTGATGTGACGCATCGGAATCTAAAACTGGACTCACAGGAGAGGTTCAAATCGCGGAGTGTTAGAGTGTCAGTCCTCTTGTACTTAAGTCGGCATTGTGCCTTTTGTATTAAATTCGGATGCAATATCTGTGTTTCATCGTCATTAAGAAGGTCCAAGGGATACAGTAAACGTGAAGTGAAGCATCGGAATCTAAAACTGGACTCACAGGAGAGGTTCAAACCATAGAGAGTTAGGGTGTCAGTCCCCTTGTACTTAAGTCGGTATTGTGCCTTTTGTTTGAATTCGATTGTAATTTCTGTGTTTCATCATCAATGAGTTGGTCCAAGGGATACAGTAAACCTGATGTGAAGCATCGGAATCTAAAACTGGACTCACAGGAGAGGATCAAATCATGGAGAGTTAGAGTGTCAGTCCTCTTGTATTTAAGTCGGCATTGTGCCTGTTGTATTAATTACGGATTCAATTTGTGTGTTTCATCGTCAATAAGAAGGTCCAAGGGATACAGTAAACCTGAAGTGAAGCATCGGAATCTAAAACTGGACTCACAGGAGAGGTTCAAATCATAGAGAGTTAGAGTGTCAGTCCTCTTGTACTTATGTATGCATTGTGCCTTTTATATTACATTTGGATGCAGTTTCTGTGTTTCATCTTCAATAAGAAGGTCCACGCGATACAGTAAACCTGAAGTCAAGCATCGGAATCTAAAACTGGACTCACAAGAGAGGTTCAAGTCATAGAAAGTTAGAGTGTCAGTCCTCTTGTACTTAAGTCGGCATTGTGCCTTTTGTATTAAATTTGGATGCAATTTCTGCTTTTCATCGTCAATAAGAAGGTGTAAGGGATACAGTAAACCTGAAGTGAAGCATCGGAATCTAAAACTGGACTCACAGTTAAGTCGGCATTGTGCCTTTTGTATTAAATTTGGTTGCAATTTCTGTGTTTCATCGTCAATAAGAAGGTCTTAGGAATACAGTAAACCTGAAGTGAAGCATCGGAATCTAAAACTGGACTCACAAGAGATGTTCAAATCATAGAGAGTTAGAGTGACAGTCCTCTTGTACTTAAGTCGGCATTAAGCCTTTTGTATTAAATTCGGATGCAATTTCTGTGCTTCATTGTCAATAAGATGGTCCAAGGGATACAGTAAACCTGAAGTCAAGCATCGGAATCTAAAACTGGACACACAGGAGTGGTTAAAATCATAGAGAGTTAGAGTGTCAGTCCTCTTGTACTTAAGTCGGCATTGTGCCTTTTGTATGATATTCGGATGCAATTTCTGTGATTCATCGTCAATATGAAGGTCCAAGGGATACATGAAACCTGAATAGAAGCATCGGAATCTAAAACTGGACTCACAGGAGACGTTCAAATCATAGAGATTTCGAGTGTCAGTCCTCTTGTACTTAAGTCGGCATTGTGCCTTTTGTTTTAAATTCGGATGCAATTTCTGTTTTTCATCGTCAATAAGAAGGTCCAAGGGATACAGTAAACCTGAAGACAAGCATTGGAATCTTAAACTGGACTCACAGGAGTGATTCAAATCATAGAAAGTTAGAGAGTCAAACCTCTTCTACTTAAGTCGGCATTGTGCCTTTTGTATTAAATTTGGATGCAATTTCTGTGTTTCATCGTCAATAAGAAGGTCCAAGGGATACAGTAAACCTGAAGTGAAGCATCGGAATCAAAAACTGGACTCACAGAAGAGGTTCAAATGATAGAGAGTTAGAGTGTCAGTCCTCGTGTACTTAAGTCGGCATTGTGGCTTTTGTATTACATTTGGATGCAGTTCCTGTCTTTCATCTTCAATAAGAAGGTCCAAGGGATACAGTAAACCTGAAGTGAAGTATCGGAATCTAAAACTGGACTCACAAGAGAGGTTCAAGTCATAGAAAGTTAGAGTGTCAGTCCTCTTGTACTTAAGTCGGCATTGTGCCTGTTGTATTAAATTCGGATGCAATTTCTGTGTTTCATCGTCAATAAGAAGGTCTTAGGATACAGTAAACCTGAAGTGAAGCATCGGAATCTAACACCGGACTCACAGGAGAGGTTCAAATCATAGAGAGTTAGAGTGACAGTCCTCTTGTACATAAGTCGGCATTGTGCCATTTGTATTTAATTCGGATGCAATTTCTGTGTTTCATCGTCAATAAGAAGATCCAAGGGATACAGTAAACCCGAAGTGAAGCATCGGAATCTAAAACTGAACTCACATTAGTGGTTCAAATCATAGAGAGTTAGAGTGTCAGTCCTCTTGTACTTAAGTCGGCATTGTGCCTTTTGTATTAAATTCGGATGCAATTTCTGTGTTTCATCGTCAATAAGAAGGTCTTAGGGATACAGTAAACCTGAAGTGAAGCATCGGAATCTAAAACTGGACTCACAGGAGAGGTTCAAATCATAGAGAGTTAGAGTGTCAGTCCTCTTGTACTTAAGTCGGCATTGTGCCTTTTGTATTGAATTCGGATGTAGTTTCTGTGTTTCATCATCAATAAGAAGGTCCATGAGATACAGTAAACCTGATGTGACGCATCGGAATCTAAAACTGGACTCACAGGAGAGGTTCAAATCGCGGAGTGTTAGAGTGTCAGTCCTCTTGTACTTAAGTCGGCATTGTGCCTTTTGTATTAAATTCGGATGCAATATCTGTGTTTCATCGTCATTAAGAAGGTCCAAGGGATACAGTAAACGTGAAGTGAAGCATCGGAATCTAAAACTGGACTCACAGGAGAGGTTCAAACCATAGAGAGTTAGGGTGTCAGTCCCCTTGTACTTAAGTCGGTATTGTGCCTTTTGTTTGAATTCGGTTGTAATTTCTGTGTTTCATCATCAATGAGTTGGTCCAAGGGATACAGTAAACCTGATGTGAAGCATCGGAATCTAAAACTGGACTCACAGGAGAGGATCAAATCATGGAGAGTTAGAGTGTCAGTCCTCTTGTATTTAAGTCGGCATTGTGCCTGTTGTATTAATTACGGATTCAATTTGTGTGTTTCATCGTCAATAAGAAGGTCCAAGGGATACAGTAAACCTGAAGTGAAGCATCGGAATCTAAAACTGGACTCACAGGAGAGGTTCAAATCATAGAGAGTTAGAGTGTCAGTCCTCTTGTACTTATGTATGCATTGTGCCTTTTATATTACATTTGGATGCAGTTTCTGTGTTTCATCTTCAATAAGAAGGTCCACGCGATACAGTAAACCTGAAGTCAAGCATCGGAATCTAAAACTGGACTCACAAGAGAGGTTCAAGTCATAGAAAGTTAGAGTGTCAGTCCTCTTGTACTTAAGTCGGCATTGTGCCTTTTGTATTAAATTTGGATGCAATTTCTGCTTTTCATCGTCAATAAGAAGGTGTAAGGGATACAGTAAACCTGAAGTGAAGCATCGGAATCTAAAACTGGACTCACAGTTAAGTCGGCATTGTGCCTTTTGTATTAAATTTGGTTGCAATTTCTGTGTTTCATCGTCAATAAGAAGGTCTTAGGAATACAGTAAACCTGAAGTGAAGCATCGGAATCTAAAACTGGACTCACAAGAGATGTTCAAATCATAGAGAGTTAGAGTGACAGTCCTCTTGTACTTAAGTCGGCATTAAGCCTTTTGTATTAAATTCGGATGCAATTTCTGTGCTTCATTGTCAATAAGATGGTCCAAGGGATACAGTAAACCTGAAGTCAAGCATCGGAATCTAAAACTGGACACACAGGAGTGGTTAAAATCATAGAGAGTTAGAGTGTCAGTCCTCTTGTACTTAAGTCGGCATTGTGCCTTTTGTATGATATTCGGATGCAATTTCTGTGATTCATCGTCAATATGAAGGTCCAAGGGATACATGAAACCTGAATAGAAGCATCGGAATCTAAAACTGGACTCACAGGAGACGTTCAAATCATAGAGATTTCGAGTGTCAGTCCTCTTGTACTTAAGTCGGCATTGTGCCTTTTGTTTTAAATTCGGATGCAATTTCTGTTTTTCATCGTCAATAAGAAGGTCCAAGGGATACAGTAAACCTGAAGACAAGCATTGGAATCTTAAACTGGACTCACAGGAGTGATTCAAATCATAGAAAGTTAGAGAGTCAAACCTCTTCTACTTAAGTCGGCATTGTGCCTTTTGTATTAAATTTGGATGCAATTTCTGTGTTTCATCGTCAATAAGAAGGTCCAAGGGATACAGTAAACCTGAAGTGAAGCATCGGAATCAAAAACTGGACTCACAGAAGAGGTTCAAATGATAGAGAGTTAGAGTGTCAGTCCTCGTGTACTTAAGTCGGCATTGTGGCTTTTGTATTACATTTGGATGCAGTTCCTGTCTTTCATCTTCAATAAGAAGGTCCAAGGGATACAGTAAACCTGAAGTGAAGTATCGGAATCTAAAACTGGACTCACAAGAGAGGTTCAAGTCATAGAAAGTTAGAGTGTCAGTCCTCTTGTACTTAAGTCGGCATTGTGCCTGTTGTATTAAATTCGGATGCAATTTCTGTGTTTCATCGTCAATAAGAAGGTCTTAGGATACAGTAAACCTGAAGTGAAGCATCGGAATCTAACACTGGACTCACAGGAGAGGTTCAAATCATAGAGAGTTAGAGTGACAGTCCTCTTGTACATAAGTCGGCATTGTGCCATTTGTATTTAATTCGGATGCAATTTCTGTGTTTCATCGTCAATAAGAAGATCCAAGGGATACAGTAAACCCGAAGTGAAGCATCGGAATCTAAAACTGAACTCACATTAGTGGTTCAAATCATAGAGAGTTAGAGTGTCAGTCCTCTTGTACTTAAGTCGGCATTGTGCCTTTTGTATTAAATTTGTATGCAAATTCTGTGTTTCATCGTCAATAAGAAGGTCTAAGAGATACAGTAAACCTGAAGTGACGCATCGGAATCTAACACTGGACTCACAGGAGAGGTACAAATCGTAGAGAGTTAGAGTGACAGTCCTCTTGTACTTAAGTCGGCATTGTGCCATTTGTATTTAATTCGGATGCAATTTCTGTGTTGCATCGTCAATAAGAAGGTCCAAGGGATACAGTAAACCTCAAGTGAAGCATCGGAATCTAAAACTGGACTCACATTAGTGGTTCAAATCATAGAGAGTTAGAGTGTCAGTCCTCTTGTACTTAAGTCGGCATTGTGCATTGTGTATTAAATTCGGATGCAATTTCTGTGTTTCATCGTCAATAAGAATGTCCAAGGGATACAGGAAACCTGAAGTGAAGCATCGGAATCTAAAACTGGACTCACAGGAAACATTCAAATCATAGAGACTTACAGTGTCAGTCCTCATGTACTTAATTCGGCACTGTGCCTTTTGTATTGAATTCGGATGCAATTTGAGTGTTTCATCGTCAATAAGAAGGTCCAAGGGATACAGTAAACCTGAAGAGAAGCATTGGAATCTTAAACTGGACTCACAGGAGTGATTCAAATCATAGAAAGTTAGAGAGTCAGACCTCTTCTACTTAAGTCGGCATTGTGCCTTTTGTTTTAAATTTGGATGCAATTTCTGTGTTTCATCGTCAATAAGAAGGTCCAAGGGATACAGTAAACGTGAAGTGAAGCATCGGAATCTAAAACTGGACTCACAGGAGAGGTTCAAACCATAGCGAGTTAGGGTGTCAGTCCCCTTGTACTTAAGTCGGTATTGTGCCTTTTGTTTGAATTCGGTTGTAATTTCTGTGTTTCATCATCAATGAGTTGGTCCAAGGGATAAAGTAAACCTGATGTGAAGCATCGGAATCTAAAACTAAACTCACAGGAGAGGTTCAAATCATAGAGAGTTAGAGTGTCAGTCCTCTTGTACTTAAGTCGGAATTGTGCCTGTTGTATTAATTTCGCATTCAATTTCTGTGTTTCATCGTCAATAAGAAGGTCCAAGGGATACAGTAAACCTGAAGTGAAGCATCGGAATCTAAAACTGGACTCACAGGAGAGGTTCAAATCATAGAGAGTAAGAGTGTCAGTCCCCTTGTACTTATGTATGCATTGTGCCTTTTATATTACATTTGGATGCAGTTTCTGTGTTTCATCTTCAATAAGAAGGTCCACGCGATACAGTAAACCTGAAGTCAAGCATCGGAATCTAAAACTGGACTCACAAGAGAGGTTCAAGTCATAGAAAGTTAGAGTGTCAGTCCTCTTGTACTTAAGTCAGCATTGTGCCTTTTGTATTCAATTTGGATGCAATTTCCGTGTTTCATCGTCAATAAGAAGGTGTAAGGGATACAGTAAACCTGAAGTGAAGCATCGGAATCTAAAACTGGACTCACAGTTAAGTCGGCATTGTGCCTTTTGTATTAAATTTGGATGCAATTTCTGTGTTTCATCGTCAATAAGAAGGTGTAAGGGATACAGTAAACCTGAAGTGAAGCATCGGAATCTAAAACTGGACTCACAGGAGAGTTTCAAATCCTAGAGAGTTAGAGTGTCAGTCCTCTTGTACTTAAGTCAGCATTGTGCCTGTTGTATTAAATTCGGATGCAATTTCTGTGTTTCATCGTCAATAAGAAGGTCTTAGGGATACAGTAAACCTGAAGTGAAGCATCGGAATCTAAAACTGGACTCACAAGAGAGGTTCAAATCATAGAGAGTTAGAGTGACAGTCCTCTTGTACTTAAGTCGGCATTAAGCCTTTTGTATTATATTCGGATGCAATTTCTGTGATTCATCGTCAATAAGAAGGTCCAAGGGATACAAGAAACCTGAATAGAAGCATCGGAATCTAAAACTGGACTCACAGGAGACGTTCAAATCATAGAGAGTTAGAGTGTCAGTCCTCTTGTACTTAAGTCGGCATTGTGCCTTTTGTATTAAATTCGGATGCAATTTCTGTTTTTCATCGTCAATAAGAAGGTCCAAGGGATACAGTAAACCTGAAGACAAGCATTGGAATCTTAAACTGGACTCACAGGAGTGATTCAAATCATAGAAAGTTAGAGAGTCAAACCTCTTCTACTTAAGTCGGCATTGTGCCTTTTGTATTAAATTTGGATGCAATTTCTGTGTTTCATCGTCAATAAGAAGGTCCAAGGGATACAGTAAACCTGAAGTGAAGCATCGGAATCTAAAACTGGACTCACAGAAGAGGTTCAAATCATAGAGAGTTAGAGTGTCAGTCCTCGTGTACTTAAGTCATCATTGTGACTTTTGTATTACATTTGCATGCAGTTTCTGTGTTTCGTCTTCAATAAGAAGGTCCAAGGGATACAGTAAACCTGAAGTGAAGCATCGGAATCTAAAACTGGACTCACAAGAGAGGTTCAAGTCATAGAAAGCTAGAGTGTCAGTCCTCTTGTACTTAAGTCGGCATTGTGCCTTTTGTATTAAATTTGGATGCAATTTCTGTGTTTCATCGTCAATAAGAAAGTCTAAGGGATACAGTAAACCTGAAGTGAAGCATCGGAGTCTAAAACTGGTCTCACAGGAGAGTTTCATATCATAGAGAGTTAGAGTGTCAGTTCTCTTGTACTTAAGTCGGCATTGTGCCTTTTGTATTAAATTCGGATGCAATATCTGTGTTTCATCGTCAATAAGAAGGTCTTAGGGATACAGTAAACCTGAAGTGAAGCATCAGAATCTAAAACTGGACTCACAGGAGAGGTTCAAATCATAGAGAGTTAGAGTGTCAGTCCTCATGTACTTAAGTCGGCATTGTGCCTGTTGTATTAATTTCGGATTCAATTTCTGTGTTTCATCGTCAATAAGAAGGTCCAAGGGATACAGTAAACCTGAAGTGAAGCATCGCAATCTAAAACTGGACTCACAGGAGAGGTTCAAATCATAGAGAGTTAGAGTGTCAGTCCTCTTGTACTTATGTATGCATTGTGCCTTTTATATTACATTTGGATGCAGTTTTTGTGTTTCATCTTCAATAAGAAGGTCCACGCGATACAGTAAACCTGAAGTCAAGCATCGGAATCTAAAACTGGACTCACAGTTAAGTCGGCATTGTCCCTTTTGTATTAAATTTGGATACAATTTCTGTGTTTCATCGTCAATAAGAAGGTCTTAGGGATACAGTAAACCTGAAGTGAAGCATCGGAATCTAAAACTAAACTCACAGGAGAGGTTCAAATCATAGAGAGTTAGAGTGACAGTCCTCTTGTACTTCAGTCAGCATTGTGCCTGTTGTATTAAATTCGGATGCAATTTCTGTGTTTCATCGTCCATAAGAAGGTCTTAGGGATACAGTAAACCTGAAGTGAAGCATCGGAATCTAAAACTGGACTCACAGGAGAGGTTCAAATCATAGAGAGTTGGAGTGACAGTCCTCTTGTACTTAAGTCGGCATTAAGCCTTTTGTATTAAATTCGGATGCAATTTCTGTGTTTCATCGTCAATTGGATGGTCCAAGGGATACAGTAAACCTGAAGTCAGGCATCGGAATCTAAAACTGGACACACAGGAGTGGTTAAAATCATAGAGAGTTAGAGTGTCAGTCCTCTTGTACTTAAGTCGGCATTGTGCCTTTTGTATTATATTTGGATGCAATTTCTGTCATTCATCGTCAATAAGAAGGTCCAAGGGATACAAGAAACCTGAATAAAAGCATCGGAATCTAAAACTGGACTCACAGAAGAGGTTCAAATCATAGAGAGTTAGAGTGTCAGTCCTCGTGTACTTAAGTCGGCATTGTGACTTTTGTATTACATTAGCATGCAGTTTCTGTGTTTCGTCTTCAATAAGAAGGTCGAAGGGATACAGTAAACCTGAAGTGAAGCATCGGAATCTAAAACTGGTCTCACAAGAGAGGTTCAAGTCATAGAAAGTTAGAGTGTCAGTTCTCTTGTACTTAAGTCGGCATTGTGCCTTTTGTATTAAATTCGGATCCAATTTCTGTGTTTCATCGTCAATAAGAAGGTCTTAGGGATACAGTAAACCTGAAGTGAAGCATCGGAATCTAAAACTGGACTCACAGGAGAGGTTCAAATCATAGAGAGTTAGAGTGACAGTCCTCTTGTACTTAAGTCGGCATTGTGCAATTTGTATTGAATTCGGATGCAATTTCTGTGTTTCATCGACAATAAGAAGGTCCAAGTCATACAGTAAACCTGAATTGAAGAATCGGAATCTAAAACTGGACTCACAGGAGAGGTTCAAATGATCGCAAGTTAGAGTGTCAGTCCACTTGTGCTTAAGTCGGCATTGTGCTTTTTGTGTTAAATATGGATGCAATTTCTGTGTTTCGTCGTGAATACGAAGGTCCAAGGGATACAGTAAACCTGAAGTGAAGCATCGGAATCTAAAACTGGACTCACGGGAGAGGTTCAAATCATAGAGGGTTAGAGTGTCAGTCCTCCTGTACTTAAGTCGGCATTGTGCCTGTTGTATTAATTTCGGATTCAATTTCTGTGTTTCATCGTCAATAAGAAGGTCCAAGGGATACAGTAAACCTGAAGTGTAGCATCGCAATCTAAAACTGGACTCACAGGAGAGGTTCAAATCATAGAGAGTTAGAGTGTCAGTCCTCTTGTACTTAAGTCGGCATCGTGCCTTTTGTATTATATTCGGATGCAATTTCTGTGATTCATCGTCAATAAGAAGGTCCAAGGGATACAAGAAACCTGAATAGAAGCATCGGAATCTAAAACTGGACTCACAGGAGAAGTTCAAATCATAGAGAGTTAGAGTGTCAGTCCTCTTGTACTTAAGTCGGCACTGTGCCTTTTGTATTAAATTCGGATGCAATTTCTGTGTTTCATCGTCAATAAGAAGGTCCAAGGGATACAGTAAACCTGAAGACAAGCATTGGAATCTTAAACTGTACTCACAGGAGTGATTCAAATCATAGAAAGTTAGAGAGTCAAACCTCTTCTACTTAAGTCGGCATTGTGCCTTTTGTATTAAATTTGGATGTAATTCCTGTGTTTCATCGTCAATAAGAAGGTCCAAGGGATACAGTAAACCTGAAGTGAAGCATCGGAATCTAAAACTGGACTCACAGGAGAGGTTCAAATCATAGAGAGTTAGAGTGTCAGTCCTCGTGTACTTAAGTCGGCATTGTGACTTTTGTATTACATTTGCATGCAGTTTCTGTGTTTCATCTTCAATAAGAAGGTCCAAGGGATACAGTAAACCTGAAGTGAAGCATCGGAATCTAAAACTGGACTCACAAGAGAGGTTCAAGTCATAGAAAGTTAGAGTGTCAGTCCTCTTGTACTTAAGTCGGCATTGTGCCTTATGTATTAAATTTGGATGCAATTTCTGTGTTTCATCGTCAATAAGAAGGTCTAAGGGATACAGTAAACCTGAAGTGAAGCATCGGAATCTAAAACTGGGCTCACAGGAGAGGTTCAAATCATAGAGAGTTAGAGTGACAGTCCTCTTGTACTTAAGTCGGGATTGTGCCATTTGTATTAAATTCGGATGCAATTTCTGTGTTTCATCGACAATAAGTAGGTCCAAGTCATACAGTAAAACTGAATTGAAGAATCGGAATCTAAAACTGGACTCACAGGAGAGGTTCAAATGATCGCAAGTTAGAGTGTCAGTCCACTTGTGCTTAAGTCGGCATTGTGCTTTTTGTGTTAAACATGGATGCAATTTCTGTGTTTCATCGTGAATACGAAGGTCCAAGGGATACAGTAAACCTGAAGTGAAGCATCGGAATCTAAAACTGGACTCACAGGAGAGGTTCAAATCATAGAGAGTTAGAGTGTCAGTCCTCTTGTACTTAAGTCGGCATTGTGCCTGTTGTATTAATTTCGGATTCAATTTCTGTATTTCATCGTCAATAAGAAGGTCCAAGGGATACAGTAAACCTGAAGTGAAGCATCGGAATCTAAAACTGGACTCACAGGAGAGGTTCAAATCATAGAGAGTTAGAGTGGCAGTCCTCTTGTACTTATGTATGCATTGTGCCTTTTATATTACATTTGGATGCAGTTACTGTGTTTCATCTTCAATAAGAAGGTCCACGCGATACAGTAAACCTGAAGTCAAGCATCGGAATCTAAAACTGGACTCACAAGAGAGGTTCAAGTCATAGAAAGTTAGAGTGTCAGTCCTCTTGTACTTCAGTCGGCATTGTGCCTTTTGTATCAAATTTTGATGCAATTTCTGTGTTTCATCGTCAATAAGAAGGTGTAAGGGATACAGTAAACCGCAAGTGAAGCATCGGAATCTAAAACTGGACTCACAGGAGAGGTTCAAATCATAGATACTTAGAGTGAAAGTCCTCTTGTACTTAAGTCGGCATTAAGCCTTTTGTATTAAATTCGGATGCAATTTCTGTGTTTCATCGTCAATAAGAAGGTCCAAGCGATACAGTAAACCTGAAGTCAAGCATCGGAATCTAAAACTGGACACACAGGAGTGGTTAAAATCATAGAGAGTTAGAGTGTCAGTCCTCTTGTACTTAAGTCGGCATTGTGCCTTTTGTATTATATTCGGATGCAATTTCTGTGATTCATCGTCAATAAGAAGGTCCAAGGGATACAAGAAACCTGAATAGAAGCATCGGAATCTAAAACTGGACTCACAGGAGACGTTCAAATCATAGAGAGTTAGAGTGACAGTCCTCTTGTACTTAAGTCGGCATTGTGCCATTTGTATTTAATTCGGATGCAATTTCTGTGTTTCATCGTCAATAAGAAGGTGTAAGGGATACAGTAAACCTGAAGTGAAGCATCGGAATCTAAAACTGGACTCAGAGGAGAGGTTCAAGTCATAGAGAGTTAGAGCGTCAGTCCTCGTGTACTTAAGTCGGCATTGTGACTTTTGTATTACATTTGCATGCAGTTTCTGTGTTTCATCTTCACTAAGAAGGTCCAAGGGATACAGTAAACCTGAAGTGAAGCATCGGAATCTAAAACTGGACTCACAAGAGAGGTTCAAGTGATAGAAAGTTAGAGTCTCAGTCCTCTTGTACTTAAGTCGGCATTGTGCCTTTTGTATTAAATTTGGATGCAATTTCTGTGTTTCATCGTCAATAAGAAGGTCTAAGGGATACAGTGAACCTGAAGTGAAGCATCGGAATCTAAAACTGGACTCACAGGAGAGGTTCAAATCATAGAGAGTTAGAGTGACAGTCCTCTTGTACTTAAGTCGGCATTGTGCAATTTGTATTGAATTCGGATGCAATTTCTGTGTTTCATCGACAATAAGAAGGTCCAAGTCATACAGTAAACCTGAATTGAAGAATCGGAATCTAAAACTGGACTCACAGGAGAGGTTCAAATGATCGCAAGTTAGAGTGTCAGTCCACTTGTGCTTAAGTCGGCATTGTGCTTTTTGTGTTAAATATGGATGCAATTTCTGTGTTTCGTCGTGAATACGAAGGTCCAAGGGATACAGTAAACCTGAAGTGAAGCATCGGAATCTAAAACTGGACTCACGGGAGAGGTTCAAATCATAGAGGGTTAGAGTGTCAGTCCTCCTGTACTTAAGTCGGCATTGTGCCTGTTGTATTAATTTCGGATTCAATTTCTGTGTTTCATCGTCAATAAGAAGGTCCAAGGGATACAGTAAACCTGAAGTGTAGCATCGCAATCTAAAACTGGACTCACAGGAGAGGTTCAAATCATAGAGAGTTAGAGTGTCAGTCCTCTTGTACTTAAGTCGGCATCGTGCCTTTTGTATTATATTCGGATGCAATTTCTGTGATTCATCGTCAATAAGAAGGTCCAAGGGATACAAGAAACCTGAATAGAAGCATCGGAATCTAAAACTGGACTCACAGGAGAAGTTCAAATCATAGAGAGTTAGAGTGTCAGTCCTCTTGTACTTAAGTCGGCACTGTGCCTTTTGTATTAAATTCGGATGCAATTTCTGTGTTTCATCGTCAATAAGAAGGTCCAAGGGATACAGTAAACCTGAAGACAAGCATTGGAATCTTAAACTGTACTCACAGGAGTGATTCAAATCATAGAAAGTTAGAGAGTCAAACCTCTTCTACTTAAGTCGGCATTGTGCCTTTTGTATTAAATTTGGATGTAATTCCTGTGTTTCATCGTCAATAAGAAGGTCCAAGGGATACAGTAAACCTGAAGTGAAGCATCGGAATCTAAAACTGGACTCACAGGAGAGGTTCAAATCATAGAGAGTTAGAGTGTCAGTCCTCGTGTACTTAAGTCGGCATTGTGACTTTTGTATTACATTTGCATGCAGTTTCTGTGTTTCATCTTCAATAAGAAGGTCCAAGGGATACAGTAAACCTGAAGTGAAGCATCGGAATCTAAAACTGGACTCACAAGAGAGGTTCAAGTCATAGAAAGTTAGAGTGTCAGTCCTCTTGTACTTAAGTCGGCATTGTGCCTTATGTATTAAATTTGGATGCAATTTCTGTGTTTCATCGTCAATAAGAAGGTCTAAGGGATACAGTAAACCTGAAGTGAAGCATCGGAATCTAAAACTGGTCTCACAGGAGAGTTTCAAATCATAGAGAGTTAGAGTGTCAGCCCTCTTGTACTTAGGTCGGCATTGTGCCTTTTGTATTAAATTCGGATGCAATTTCTGTGTTTCATCGTCAATAAGAAGGTCTTAGGGATACAGTAAACCTGAAGTGAAGCATCTGAATCTAAAACTGGGCTCACAGGAGAGGTTCAAATCATAGAGAGTTAGAGTGACAGTCCTCTTGTACTTAAGTCGGGATTGTGCCATTTGTATTAAATTCGGATGCAATTTCTGTGTTTCATCGACAATAAGTAGGTCCAAGTCATACAGTAAAACTGAATTGAAGAATCGGAATCTAAAACTGGACTCACAGGAGAGGTTCAAATGATCGCAAGTTAGAGTGTCAGTCCACTTGTGCTTAAGTCGGCATTGTGCTTTTTGTGTTAAACATGGATGCAATTTCTGTGTTTCATCGTGAATACGAAGGTCCAAGGGATACAGTAAACCTGAAGTGAAGCATCGGAATCTAAAACTGGACTCACAGGAGAGGTTCAAATCATAGAGAGTTAGAGTGTCAGTCCTCTTGTACTTAAGTCGGCATTGTGCCTGTTGTATTAATTTCGGATTCAATTTCTGTATTTCATCGTCAATAAGAAGGTCCAAGGGATACAGTAAACCTGAAGTGAAGCATCGGAATCTAAAACTGGACTCACAGGAGAGGTTCAAATCATAGAGAGTTAGAGTGGCAGTCCTCTTGTACTTATGTATGCATTGTGCCTTTTATATTACATTTGGATGCAGTTACTGTGTTTCATCTTCAATAAGAAGGTCCACGCGATACAGTAAACCTGAAGTCAAGCATCGGAATCTAAAACTGGACTCACAAGAGAGGTTCAAGTCATAGAAAGTTAGAGTGTCAGTCCTCTTGTACTTCAGTCGGCATTGTGCCTTTTGTATCAAATTTTGATGCAATTTCTGTGTTTCATCGTCAATAAGAAGGTGTAAGGGATACAGTAAACCGCAAGTGAAGCATCGGAATCTAAAACTGGACTCACAGGAGAGGTTCAAATCATAGATACTTAGAGTGAAAGTCCTCTTGTACTTAAGTCGGCATTAAGCCTTTTGTATTAAATTCGGATGCAATTTCTGTGTTTCATCGTCAATAAGAAGGTCCAAGCGATACAGTAAACCTGAAGTCAAGCATCGGAATCTAAAACTGGACACACAGGAGTGGTTAAAATCATAGAGAGTTAGAGTGTCAGTCCTCTTGTACTTAAGTCGGCATTGTGCCTTTTGTATTATATTCGGATGCAATTTCTGTGATTCATCGTCAATAAGAAGGTCCAAGGGATACAAGAAACCTGAATAGAAGCATCGGAATCTAAAACTGGACTCACAGGAGACGTTCAAATCATAGAGAGTTAGAGTGACAGTCCTCTTGTACTTAAGTCGGCATTGTGCCATTTGTATTTAATTCGGATGCAATTTCTGTGTTTCATCGTCAATAAGAAGGTGTAAGGGGTACAGTAAACCTGAAGTGAAGCATCGGAATCTAAAACTGGACTCAGAGGAGAGGTTCAAGTCATAGAGAGTTAGAGCGTCAGTCCTCGTGTACTTAAGTCGGCATTGTGACTTTTGTATTACATTTGCATGCAGTTTCTGTGTTTCATCTTCAATAAGAAGGTCCAAGGGATACAGTAAACCTGAAGTGAAGCATCGGAATCTAAAACTGGACTCACAAGAGAGGTTCAAGTGATAGAAAGTTAGAGTCTCAGTCCTCTTGTACTTAAGTCGGCATTGTGCCTTTTGTATTAAATTTGGATGCAATTTCTGTGTTTCATCGTCAATAAGAAGGTCTAAGGGATACAGTGAACCTGAAGTGAAGCATCGGAATCTAAAACTGGTCTCACAGGAGAGTTTCAAATCATAGAGAGTTAGAGTGTCAGTCCTCTTGTACTTAAGTCGGCATTGTGCCATTTGTATTAAATTCGGATGCAATTTCTGTGTTTCATCGACAATAAGAAGGTCCAAGTCATACAGTAAACCTGAATTGAAGAATCGGAATCTAAAACTGGACTCACAGGAGAGGTTCAAATGATCGCAAGTTAGAGTGTCAGTCCACTTGTGCTTAAGTCGGCATTGTGCTTTTTGTGTTAAATATGGATGCAATTTCTGTGTTTCATCGTGAATACGAAGGTCCAAGGGATACAGTATACCTGAAGTGAAACATCGAAATCTAAAACTGGACTCACAGGAGAGGTTCGAATCATAGAGAGTTAGGATGTCAGTCCTCTTGTACTTAAGTCGGCATTGTGCCTGTTGTATTAATTTCGGATTCAATTTCTGTGTTTCATCGTCAGTAAGAAGGTCCAAGGGATACAAGAAACCTGAATAGAAGCATCGGAATCTAAAACTGGACTCACAGGAGACGTTCAAATCATAGAGAGTTAGAGTGACAGTCCTCTTGTACTTATGTATGCATTGTGTCTTTTATATTACATTTGGATGCAGTTTCTGTGTTTCATCTTCAATAAGAAGGTCCACGCGATACAGTACACCTGAAGTCAAGCATCGGAATCTAAAACTGGACTCACAAGAGAGGTTCAAGTCATAGAAAGTTAGAGTGTCAGTCCTCTTGTACTTAAGTCGGCATTGTGCCTTTTGTATTAAATTTGGATGCAATTTCTGTGTTTCATCGTCAATAAGAAGGTGTAAGGGATACAGTAAACCTCAAGTGAAGCATCGGAATCTAAAACTGGACTCACAGGAGAGGTTCAAATCATGGAGAGTTAGAGTGACAGTCCTCTTGTACTTAAGTCGGCATTAAGCCTTTTGTATTAAATTCGGATGCAATTTCTGTGTTTCATCGTCAATAAGAAGGTCCAAGGGATACAGTAAACCTGAAGTCAAGCATCAGAATCTAAAACTGGACACTCAGGAGTGGTTAAAATCGTAGAGAGTTAGAGTGTCAGTCCTCTTGTACTTAAGTCGGCATTGTGCCTTTTGTATTAAATTCGGATGCAATTTCTGTGATTCATCGTCAATAAGAAGGTCCAAGGGATACAAGAAACCTGAATAGAAGCATCGGAATCTAAAACTGGACTCACTGGAGACGTTCAAATCATAGAGAGTTAGAGTGACAGTCCTCTTGTACTTAAGTCGGCATTGTGCCATTTGTATTTAATTCGGATGCAATTTCTGTGTTTCATCGTCAATAAGAAGGTCCAAGGGATACAGTAAACCTGCAGTGAAGCATCGGAATCTAAAACTGGACTCACATTAGTGGTTCAAATCATAGAGAGTTAGAGTGTCAGTCCTCTTGTACTTAAGTCGGCATTGTGCATTGTGTATTAAATTCGGATGCAATTTCTGTGTTTCATCGTCAATAAGAATGTCCAAGGGATACAGGAAACCTGAAGTGAAGCATCGGAATCTAAAACTGGACTCACAGGAGACGTTCAAATCATAGAGACTTAGAGTGTCAGTCCTCATGTACTTAAGTCGGCATTGTTCCTTTTGTATCAAATTCGGATGCAATTTGAGTGTTTCATCGTCAATAAGAAGGTCCAAGGGATACAGAAAACCTGAAGAGAAGCATTGGAATCTTAAACTGGACTCACAGGAGTGATTCAAATCATAGAAAGTTAGAGAGTCAGACCTCTTCTACTTAAGTCGGCATTGTGACTTTTGTATTAAATTTGGATGCAATTTCTGTGTTTCATCGTCAATAAGAAGGTCCAAGGGATACAGTAAACCTGAAGTGAAGCATCGGAATCTAAAACTGGACCCATCAGGAGACGTTCAAATCATAGAGAGTTAGAGTGTCAGTCCTCGTGTACTTAAGTCGGCATTGTGCCTTTTGTATTACATTTGGATGCAGTTTCTGTGTATCATCTTCAATAAGAAGGTCCAAGGGATACAGTAAACCTGAAGTGAAGCAACGGAATCTAAAACTGGACTCACAAAAGAGGTTTAAGTCATAGAAATTTAGAGTGTCAGTCCTCTTGTACTTAAGTCGGCATTGTGCCTTTTGTGTTAAATTTGGATGCAATTTCTGTGTTTCATTGTCAATAAGAAGGTCGAAGGGATACAGTAAACCTGAAGTGAAGCATCGGAATCTAAAACTGGACTCACAGGAGAGTTTCAAATCATAGAGTGTTAGAGTGTCAGTCCTCTTGTACATAAGTCGGCATTGTGCCTGTTGTATTAAATTCGGATGCAATTTCTGTGTTTCATCGACAATAAGAAGGTCCAAGCGATACAGTAAACCTAAATTGAAGCATCGGAATCTAAAACTGGACTCACAGTAGAGGTTCAAATCATAGAGAGTTAGAGTTTCAGTCCACTTGTGCTTAAGTCGGCATAGCGCTTTTTGTATTAAATATGGATGCAATTTCTGTGTTTCATCGTGAATACGATGGTCCAAGGGAAACAGTAAACCTGAAGTGAAGCATCGGAATATAAAACTGGACTCACAGGAGAGGTTCAAATCGTAGAGAGTTAGAGTGTCAGTCCTCTTGTACTTAAGTCGGCATTGTGCCTTTTGTATTGAATTCGGATGTATTTCTGTGTTTCATCATCAACAAGAAGGTCCAAGAGATACAGTAAACCTGATGTGAAGCATCGGAATCTAAAACTGGACTCACAGGAGAGGTTCAAATCGCAGAGTGTTAGAGTGTCAGTCCTCTTGTACTTAAGTCGGCATTGTGCCTTTTGTATTAAATTCGGATGCAATTTCTGTGTTTCATCGTCATTAAGAAGGTCCAAGGGATACAGTAAACGTGAAGTGAAGCATCGGAATCTAAAACTGGACTCACAGGAGAGGTTCAAACCATAGCGAGTTAGGGTGTCAGTCCCCTTGTACTTAAGTCGGTATTGTGCCTTTTGTTTGAATTCGGTTGTAATTTCTGTGTTTCATCATCAATGAGTTGGTCCAAGGGATAAAGTAAACCTGATGTGAAGCATCGGAATCTAAAACTAAACTCACAGGAGAGGTTCAAATCATAGAGAGTTAGAGTGTCAGTCCTCTTGTACTTAAGTCGGAATTGTGCCTGTTGTATTAATTTCGGATTCAATTTCTGTGTTTCATCGTCAATAAGAAGGTCCAAGGGATACAGTAAACCTGAAGTGAAGCATCGGAATCTAAAACTGGACTCACAGGAGAGGTTCAAATCATAGAGAGTAAGAGTGTCAGTCCCCTTGTACTTATGTATGCATTGTGCCTTTTATATTACATTTGGATGCAGTTTCTGTGTTTCATCTTCAATAAGAAGGTCCACGCGATACAGTAAACCTGAAGTCAAGCATCGGAATCTAAAACTGGACTCACAAGAGAGGTTCAAGTCATAGAAAGTTAGAGTGTCAGTCCTCTTGTACTTAAGTCAGCATTGTGCCTTTTGTATTCAATTTGGATGCAATTTCCGTGTTTCATCGTCAATAAGAAGGTGTAAGGGATACAGTAAACCTGAAGTGAAGCATCGGAATCTAAAACTGGACTCACAGTTAAGTCGGCATTGTGCCTTTTGTATTAAATTTGGATGCAATTTCTGTGTTTCATCGTCAATAAGAAGGTGTAAGGGATACAGTAAACCTGAAGTGAAGCATCGGAATCTAAAACTGGACTCACAGGAGAGTTTCAAATCCTAGAGAGTTAGAGTGTCAGTCCTCTTGTACTTAAGTCAGCATTGTGCCTGTTGTATTAAATTCGGATGCAATTTCTGTGTTTCATCGTCAATAAGAAGGTCTTAGAGATACAGTAAACCTGAAGTGAAGCATCGGAATCTAAAACTGGACTCACAAGAGAGGTTCAAATCATAGAGAGTTAGAGTGACAGTCCTCTTGTACTTAAGTCGGCATTAAGCCTTTTGTATTATATTCGGATGCAATTTCTGTGATTCATCGTCAATAAGAAGGTCCAAGGGATACAAGAAACCTGAATAGAAGCATCGGAATCTAAAACTGGACTCACAGGAGACGTTCAAATCATAGAGAGTTAGAGTGTCAGTCCTCTTGTACTTAAGTCGGCATTGTGCCTTTTGTATTAAATTCGGATGCAATTTCTGTTTTTCATCGTCAATAAGAAGGTCCAAGGGATACAGTAAACCTGAAGACAAGCATTGGAATCTCAAACTGGACTCACAGGAGTGATTCAAATCATAGAAAGTTAGAGAGTCAAACCTCTTCTACTTAAGTCGGCATTGTGCCTTTTGTATTAAATTTGGATGCAATTTCTGTGTTTCATCGTCAATAAGAAGGTCCAAGGGATACAGTAAACCTGAAGTGAAGCATCGGAATCTAAAACTGGACTCACAGAAGAGGTTCAAATCATAGAGAATTAGAGTGTCAGTCCTCGTGTACTTAAGTCATCATTGTGACTTTTGTATTACATTTGCATGCAGTTTCTGTGTTTCGTCTTCAATAAGAAGGTCCAAGGGATACAGTAAACCTGAAGTGAAGCATCGGAATCTAAAACTGGACTCACAAGAGAGGTTCAAGTCATAGAAAGCTAGAGTGTCAGTCCTCTTGTACTTAAGTCGGCATTGTGCCTTTTGTATTAAATTTGGATGCAATTTCTGTGTTTCATCGTCAATAAGAAAGTCTAAGGGATACAGTAAACCTGAAGTGAAGCATCGGAGTCTAAAACTGGTCTCACAGGAGAGTTTCATATCATAGAGAGTTAGAGTGTCAGTCCTCTTGTACTTATGTATGCATTGTGCCTTTTATATTACATTTGGATGCAGTTTTTGTGTTTCATCTTCAATAAGAAGGTCCACGCGATACAGTAAACCTGAAGTCAAGCATCGGAATCTAAAACTGGACTCACAAGAGAGGTTCAAGTCATAGAAAGTTAGAGTGTCAGTCCTCTTGTACTTAAGTCGGCATTGTGCCTTTTGTATTAAATTTGGATGCAATTTCTGTGTTTCATCGTCAATAAGAAGGTGTAAGGGATACAGTAAACCTGAAGTGAAGCATCGGAATCTAAAACTGGACTCACAGTTAAGTCGGCATTGTCCCTTTTGTATTAAATTTGGATACAATTTCTGTGTTTCATCGTCAATAAGAAGGTCTTAGGGATACAGTAAACCTGAAGTGAAGCATCGGAATCTAAAACTGGACTCACAGGAGAGGTTCAAATCATAGAGAGTTAGAGTGACAGTCCTCTTGTACTTCAGTCAGCATTGTGCCTGTTGTATTAAATTCGGATGCAATTTCTGTGTTTCATCGTCCATAAGAAGGTCTTAGGGATACAGTAAACCTGAAGTGAAGCATCGGAATCTAAAACTGGACTCACAGGAGAGGTTCAAATCATAGAGAGTTAGAGTGACAGTCCTCTTGTACTTAAGTCGGCATTAAGCCTTTTGTGTTAAATTCGGATGCAATTTCTGTGTTTCATCGTCAATTAGATGGTCCAAGGGATACAGTAAACCTGAAGTCAAGCATCGGAATCTAAAACTGGACACACAGGAGTGGTTAAAATCATAGAGAGTTAGAGTGTCGGTCCTCTTGTACTTAAGTCGGCATTGTGCCTTTTGTATTATATTTGGATGCAATTTCTGTGATTCATCGTCAATAAGAAGGTCCAAGGGATACAAGAAACCTGAATAAAAGCATCGGAATCTAAAACTGGACTCACAGAAGAGGTTCAAATCATAGAGAGTTAGAGTGTCAGCCCTCGTGTACTTAAGTCGGCATTGTGACTTTTGTATTACATTAGCATGCAGTTTCTGTGTTTCGTCTTCAATAAGAAGGTCGAAGGGATACAGTAAACCTGAAGTGAAGCATCGGAATCTAAAACTGGTCTCACAAGAGAGGTTCAAGTCATAGAAAGTTAGAGTGTCAGTTCTCTTGTACTTAAGTCGGCATTGTGCCTTTTGTATTAAATTCGGATCCAATTTCTGTGTTTCATCGTCAATAAGAAGGTCTTAGGGATACAGTAAACCTGAAGTGAAGCATCGGAATCTAAAACTGGACTCACAGGAGAGGTTCAAATCATAGAGAGTTAGAGTGACAGTCCTCTTGTACTTAAGTCGGCATTGTGCAATTTGTATTAAATTCGGATGCAATTTCTGTGTTTCATCGACAATAAGAAGGTCCAAGTCATACAGTAAACCTGAATTGAAGAATCGGAATCTAAAACTGGACTCACAGGAGAGGTTCAAATGATCGCAAGTTAGAGTGTCAGTCCACTTGTGCTTAAGTCGGCATTGTGCTTTTTGTGTTAAATATGGATGCAATTTCTGTGTTTCGTCGTGAATACGAAGGTCCAAGGGATACAGTAAACCTGAAGTGAAGCATCGGAATCTAAAACTGGACTCACGGGAGAGGTTCAAATCATAGAGGGTTAGAGTGTCAGTCCTCCTGTACTTAAGTCGGCATTGTGCCTGTTGTATTAATTTCGGATTCAATTTCTGTGTTTCATCGTCAATAAGAAGGTCCAAGGGATACAGTAAACCTGAAGTGTAGCATCGCAATCTAAAACTGGACTCACAGGAGAGGTTCAAATCATAGAGAGTTAGAGTGTCAGTCCTCTTGTACTTATGTATGCATTGTGCCTTTTATATTACATTTGGATGCAGTTTCTGTGTTTTATCTTCAATATGAAGGTCCACGCGTTACAGTAAACCTGAAGTCAAGCATCGGAATCTAAAACTGGACTCACAAGAGCGGTTCAAGTCATAGAAAGTTAGAGTGTCAGTCCTCTTGTACTTAAGTCGGCATTGTGCCTTTTGTATTAAATTTGGATGCAATTTCTGTGTTTCATCGTCAATAAGAAGGTGTAAGGGATACAGTAAACCTGAAGTGAAGCATCGGAATCTAAAACTGGAATCACAGGAGAGTTTCAAATCCTAGAGAGTTAGAGTGACAGTCCTCTTGTACTTAAGTCAGCATTGTGCCTGTTGTATTAAATTCGGATGCAATTTCTGTGTTTCATCGTCAATAAGAAGGTCTTAGGGATACAGTAAACCTGAAGTGAAGCATCGGAATCTAAAACTGGACTCACAGGAGAGGTTCAAATCATAGAGAGTTAGAGTGACAGTCCTCTTGTACTTAAGTCGGCATTAAGCCTTTTGTATAAAATTCGGATGCAATTTCTGTGTTTCATCGTCAATAAGAAGGTCCAAGGGATACAGTAAACCTGAAGTCAAGCATCAGAATCTAAAACTGGACACACACGAGTGGTTAAAATCATAGAGAGTTAGAGTGTCAGTCCTCTTGTACTTAAGTCGGCATTGTGCCTTTTGTATTATATTCGGATGCAATTTCTGTGATTCATCGTCAATAAGAAGGTCCAAGGGATACAAGAAACCTGAATAGAAGCATCGGAATCTAAAACTGGACTCACAGGAGACGTTCAAATCATAGAGAGTTAGAGTGTCAGTCCTCTTGTACTTAAGTCGGCACTGTGCCTTTTGTATTAAATTCGGATGCAATTTCTGTGTTTCATCGTCAATAAGAAGGTCCAAGGGAGACAGTAAACCTGAAGACAAGCATTGGAATCTTAAACTGTACTCACAGGAGTGATTCAAATCATAGAAAGTTAGAGAGTCAAACCTCTTCTACTTAAGTCGGCATTGTGCCTTTTGTATTAAATTTGGATGTAATTCCTGTGTTTCATCGTCAATAAGAAGGTCCAAGGGATACAGTAAACCTGAAGTGAAGCATCGGAATCTAAAACTGGACTCACAGGAGAGGTTCAAATCATAGAGAGTTAGAGTGTCAGTCCTCGTGTACTTAAGTCGGCATTGTGACTTTTGTATTACATTTGCATGCAGTTTCTGTGTTTCATCTTCAATAAGAAGGTCCAAGGGATACAGTAAACCTGAAGTGAAGCATCGCAATCTAAAACTGGACTCACAGGAGAGGTTCAAATCATAGTGAGTTAGAGTGTCAGTCCTCTTGTACTTATGTATGCATTGTGCCTTTTATATTACATTTGGATGCAGTTTCTGTGTTTTATCTTCAATAAGAAGGTCCACGCGATACAGTAAACCTGAAGTCAAGCATCGGAATCTAAAACTGGACTCACAAGAGAGGTTCAAGTCATAGAAAGTTAGAGTGTCAGTCCTCTTGTACTTAAGTCGGCATTGTGCATTTTGTATTAAATTTGGATGCAATTTCTGTGTTTCATCGTCAATAAGAAGGTGTAAGGGATACAGTAAACCTGAAGTGAAGCATCGGAATCTAAAACTGGACTCACAGGAGAGTTTCAAATCCTAGAGAGTTAGAGTGTCAGTCCTCTTGTACTTAAGTCAGCATTGTGCCTGTTGTATTAAATTCGGATGCAATTTCTGTGTTTCATCGTCAATAAGAAGGTCTTAGGGATACAGTAAACCTGAAGTGAAGCATCGGAATCTAAAACTGGACTCACAGGAGAGGTTCAAATCATAGAGAGTTAGAGTGACAGTCCTCTTGTACTTAAGTCGGCATTAAGCCTTTTGTATAAAATTCGGATGCAATTTCTGTGTTTCATCGTCAATAAGAAGGTCCAAGGGATACAGTAAACCTGAAGTCAAGCATCGGAATCTAAAACTGGACACACACGAGTGGTTAAAATCATAGAGAGTTAGAGTGTCAGTCCTCTTGTACTTAAGTCGGCATTGTGCCTTTTGTATTAAATTTGGATGTAATTCCTGTGTTTCATCGTCAATAAGAAGGTCCAAGGGATACAGTAAACCTGAAGTGAAGCATCGGAATCTAAAACTGGACTCACAGGAGAGGTTCAAATCATAGAGAGTTAGAGTGTCAGTCCTCTTGTACTTAAGTCGGCACTGTGCCTTTTGTATTAAATTCGGATGCAATTTCTGTGTTTCATCGTCAATAAGAAGGTCCAAGGGATACAGTAAACCTGAAGACAAGCATTGGAATATTAAACTGTACTCACAGGAGTGATTCAAATCATAGAAAGTTAGAGAGTCAAACCTCTTCTACTTAAGTCGGCATTGTGCCTTTTGTATTAAATTTGGATGTAATTCCTGTGTTTCATCGTCAATAAGAAGGTCCAAGGGATACAGTAAACCTGAAGTGAAGCATCGGAATCTAAAACTGGACTCACAGGAGAGGTTCAAATCATAGAGAGTTAGAGTGTCAGTCCTCGTGTACTTAAGTCGGCATTGTGACTTTTGTATTACATTTGCATGCAGTTTCTGTGTTTCATCTTCAATAAGAAGGTCCAAGGGATACAGTAAACCTGAAGTGAAGCATCGGAATCTAAAACTGGACTCACAAGAGAGGTTCAAGTCATAGAAAGTTAGAGTGTCAGTCCTCTTGTACTTAAGTCGGCATTGTGCCTTATGTATTAAATTTGGATGCAATTTCTGTGTTTCATCGTCAATAAGAAGGTCTAAGGGATACAGTAAACCTGAAGTGAAGCATCGGAATCTAAAACTGGTCTCACAGGAGAGTTTCAAATCATAGAGAGTTAGAGTGTCAGCCCTCTTGTACTTAGGTCGGCATTGTGCCTTTTGTATTAAATTCGGATGCAATTTCTGTGTTTCATCGTCAATAAGAAGGTCTTAGGGATACAGTAAACCTGAAGTGAAGCATCTGAATCTAAAACTGGGCTCACAGGAGAGGTTCAAATCATAGAGAGTTAGAGTGACAGTCCTCTTGTACTTAAGTCGGGATTGTGCCATTTGTATTAAATTCGGATGCAATTTCTGTGTTTCATCACCAATAAGAAGGTCCAAGTCATACAGTAAACCTGAATTGAAGAATCGGAATCTAAAACTGGACTCACAGGAGAGGTTCAAATGATCGCAAGTTAGAGTGTCAGTCCACTTGTGCTTAAGTCGGCATTGTGCTTTTTGTGTTAAACATGGATGCAATTTCTGTGTTTCATCGTGAATACGAAGGTCCAAGGGATACAGTAAACCTGAAGTGAAGCATCGGAAACTAAAACTGGACTCACAGGAGAGGTTCAAATCATAGAGAGTTAGAGTGTCAGTCCTCTTGTACTTAAGTCGGCATTGTGCCTGTTGTATTAATTTCGGATTCAATTTCTGTATTTCATCGTCAATTAAAAGGTCCAAGGGATACAGTAAACCTGAAGTGAAGCATCGGAATCTAAAACTGGACTCACAGGAGAGGTTCAAATCATAGAGAGTTAGAGTGTCAGTCCTCTTGTACTTATGTATGCATTGTGCCTTTTATATTACATTTGGATGCAGTTACTGTGTTTCATCTTCAATAAGAAGGTCCATGCGATACAGTAAACCTGAAGTCAAGCATCGGAATCTAAAACTGGACTCACAAGAGAGGTTCAAGTCATAGAAAGTTAGAGTGTCAGTCCTCTTGTACTTAAGTCGGCATTGTGCCTTTTGTATCAAATTTTGATGCAATTTCTGTGTTTCATCGTCAATAAGAAGGTGTAAGGGATACAGTAAAACGCAAGTGAAGCATCGGAATCTAAAACTGGACTCACAGGAGAGGTTCAAATCATAGATACTTAGAGTGACAGTCCTCTTGTACTTAAGTCGGCATTAAGCCTTTTGTATTAAATTCGGATGCAATTTCTGTGTTTCATCGTCAATAAGAAGGTCCAAGCGATACAGTAAACCTGAAGTCAAGCATCGGAATCTAAAACTGGACACACAGGAGTGGTTAAAATCATAGAGAGTTAGAGTGTCAGTCCTCTTGTACTTAAGTCGGCATTGTGCCTTTTGTATTATATTCGGATGCAATTTCTGTGATTCATCGTCAATAAGAAGGTCCAAGGGATACAAGAAACCTGAATAGAAGCATCGGAATCTAAAACTGGACTCACAGGAGACGTTCAAATCATAGAGAGTTAGAGTGACAGTCCTCTTGTACTTAAGTCGGCATTGTGCCATTTGTATTTAATTCGGATGCAATTTCTGTGTTTCATCGTCAATAAGAAGGTGTAAGGGATACAGTAAACCTGAAGTGAAGCATCGGAATCTAAAACTGGACTCACAGGAGAGGTTCAAGTCATAGAAAGTTAGAGTGTCAGTCCTCTTGTACTTAAGTCGGCATTGTGCCTTTTGTATTAAATTTGGATGCAATTTCTGTGTTTCATCGTCAATAAGAAGGTGTAAGGGATACAGTAAACCTGAAGTGAAGCATCGGAATCTAAAACTGGACTCACAGGAGAGTTTCAAATCCTAGAGAGTTAGAGTGTCAGTCCTCTTGTACTTAAGTCAGCATTGTGCCTGTTGTATTAAATTCGGATGCAATTTCTGTGTTTCATCGTCAATAAGAAGGTCTTAGGGATACAGTAAACCTGAAGTGAAGCATCGGAATCTAAAATTGGACTCACAGGAGAGGTTCAAATCATAGAGAGTTAGAGTGACAGTCCTCTTGTACTTAAGTCGGCATTAAGCCTTTTGTATAAAATTCGGATGCAATTTCTGTGTTTCATCGTCAATAAGAAGGTCCAAGGGATACAGTAAACCTGAAGTCAAGCATCGGAATCTAAAACTGGACACACACGAGTGGTTAAAATCATAGAGAGTTAGAGTGTCAGTCCTCTTGTACTTAAGTCGGCATTGTGCCTTTTGTATTAAATTTGGATGTAATTCCTGTGTTTCATCGTCAATAAGAAGGTCCAAGGGATACAGTAAACCTGAAGTGAAGCATCGGAATCTAAAACTGGACTCACAGGAGAGGTTCAAATCATAGAGAGTTAGAGTGTCAGTCCTCTTGTACTTAAGTCGGCACTGTGCCTTTTGTATTAAATTCGGATGCAATTTCTGTGTTTCATCGTCAATAAGAAGGTCCAAGGGATACAGTAAACCTGAAGACAAGCATTGGAATATTAAACTGTACTCACAGGAGTGATTCAAATCATAGAAAGTTAGAGAGTCAAACCTCTTCTACTTAAGTCGGCATTGCGCCTTTTGTATTACATTTGGATGTAATTCCTGTGTTTCATCGTCAATAAGAAGGTCCAAGGGATACAGTAAACCTGAAGTGAAGCATCGGAATCTAAAACTGGACTCACAGGAGAGGTTCAAATCATAGAGAGTTAGAGTGTCAGTCCTCGTGTACTTAAGTCGGCATTGTGACTTTTGTATTACATTTGCATGCAGTTTCTGTGTTTCATCTTCAATAAGAAGGTCCAAGGGATACAGTAAACCTGAAGTGAAGCATCGGAATCTAAAACTGGACTCACAAGAGAGGTTCAAGTCATAGAAAGTTAGAGTGTCAGTCCTCTTGTACTTAAGTCGGCATTGTGCCTTATGTATTAAATTTGGATGCAATTTCTGTGTTTCATCGTCAATAAGAAGGTCTAAGGGATACAGTAAACCTGAAGTGAAGCATCGGAATCTAAAACTGGTCTCACAGGAGAGTTTCAAATCATAGAGAGTTAGAGTGTCAGCCCTCTTGTACTTAGGTCGGCATTGTGCCTTTTGTATTAAATTCGGATGCAATTTCTGTGTTTCATCGTCAATAAGAAGGTCTTAGGGATACAGTAAACCTGAAGTGAAGCATCTGAATCTAAAACTGGGCTCACAGGAGAGGTTCAAATCATAGAGAGTTAGAGTGACAGTCCTCTTGTACTTAAGTCGGGATTGTGCCATTTGTATTAAATTCGGATGCAATTTCTATGTTTCATCGACAATAAGAAGGTCCAAGTCATACAGTAAACCTGAATTGAAGAATCGGAATCTAAAACTGGACTCACAGGAGAGGTTCAAATGATCGCAAGTTAGAGTGTCAGTCGACTTGTGCTTAAGTCGGCATTGTGCTTTTTGTGTTAAACATGGATGCAATTTCTGTGTTTCATCGTGAATACGAAGGTCCAAGGGATACAGTAAACCTGAAGTGAAGCATCGGAATCTAAAACTGGACTCACAGGAGAGGTTCAAATCATAGAGAGTTAGAGTGTCAGTCCTCTTGTACTTAAGTCGGCATTGTGCCTGTTGTATTAATTTCGGATTCAATTTCTGTATTTCATCGTCAATAAGAAGGTCCAAGGGATACAGTAAACCTGAAGTGAAGCATCGGAATCTAAAACTGGACTCACAGGAGAGGTTCAAATCATAGAGAGTTAGAGTGTCAGTCCTCTTGTACTTATGTATGCATTGTGCCTTTTATATTACATTTAGATGCAGTTACTGTGTTTCATCTTCAATAAGAAGGTCCACGCGATACAGTAAACCTGAAGTCAAGCATCGGAATCTAAAACTGGACTCACAAGAGAGGTTCAAGTCATAGAAAGTTAGAGTGTCAGTCCTCTTGTACTTAAGTCGGCATTGTGCCTTTTGTATCAAATTTTGATGCAATTTCTGTGTTTCATCGTCAATAAGAAGGTGTAAGGGATACAGTAAACCGCAAGTGAAGCATCGGAATCTAAAACTGGACTCACAGGAGTGGTTCAAATCATAGATACTTAGAGTGACAGTCCTCTTGTACTTAAGTCGGCATTAAGCCTTTTGTATTAAATTCGGATGCAATTTCTGTGTTTCATCGTCAATAAGAAGGTCCAAGCGATACAGTAAACCTGAAGTCAAGCATCGGAATCTAAAACTGGACACACAGGAGTGGTTAAAATCATAGAGAGTTAGAGTGTCAGTCCTCTTGTACTTAAGTCGGCATTGTGCCATTTGTATTTAATTCGGATGCAATTTCTGTGTTTCATCGTCAATAAGAAGGTGTAAGGGATACAGTAAACCTGAAGTGAAGCATCGGAATCTAAAACTGGACTCACAGGAGAGGTTCAAGTCATAGAAAGTTAGAGTGTCAGTCCTCTTGTACTTAAGTCGGCATTGTGCCTTTTGTATTAAATTTGGATGCAATTTCTGTGTTTCATCGTCAATAAGAAGGTGTAAGGGATACAGTAAACCTGAAGTGAAGCATCGGAATCTAAAACTGGACTCACAGGAGAGTTTCAAATCCTAGAGAGTTAGAGTGTCAGTCCTCTTGTACTTAAGTCAGCATTGTGCCTGTTGTATTAAATTCGGATGCAATTTCTGTGTTTCATCGTCAATAAGAAGGTCTTAGGGATACAGTAAACCTGAAGTGAAGCATCGGAATCTAAAACTGGACTCACAGGAGAGGTTCAAATCATAGAGAGTTAGAGTGACAGTCCTCTTGTACTTAAGTCGGCATTAAGCCTTTTGTATAAAATTCGGATGCAATTTCTGTGTTTCATCGTCAATAAGAAGGTCCAAGGGATACAGTAAACCTGAAGTCAAGCATCGGAATCTAAAACTGGACACACACGAGTGGTTAAAATCATAGAGAGTTAGAGTGTCAGTCCTCTTGTACTTAAGTCGGCATTGTGCCTTTTGTATTATATTCGGATGCAATTTCTGTGATTCATCGTCAATAAGAAGGTCCAAGGGATACAAGAAACCTGAATAGAAACATCGGAATCTAAAACTGGACTCACAGGAGAAGTTCAAATCATAGAGAGTTAGAGTGTCAGTCCTCTTGTACTTAAGTCGGCACTGTGCCTTTTGTATTAAATTCGGATGCAATTTCTGTGTTTCATCGTCAATAAGAAGGTCCAAGGGATACAGTAAACCTGAAGACAAGCATTGGAATCTTAAACTGTACTCACAGGAGTGATTCAAATCATAGAAAGTTAGAGAGTCAAACCTCTTCTACTTAAGTCGGCATTGTGCCTTTTGTATTAAATTTGGATGTAATTCCTGTGTTTCATCGTCAATAAGAAGGTCCAAGGGATACAGTAAACCTGAAGTGAAGCATCGGAATCTAAAACTGGACTCACAGGAGAGGTTCAAATCATAGAGAGTTAGAGTGTCAGTCCTCGTGTACTTAAGTCGGCATTGTGACTTTTGTATTACATTTGCATGCAGTTTCTGTGTTTCATCTTCAATAAGAAGGTCCAAGGGATACAGTAAACCTGAAGTGAAGCATCGGAATCTAAAACTGGACTCACAAGAGGGGTTCAAGTCATAGAAAGTTAGAGTGTCAGTCCTCTTGTACTTAAGTCGGCATTGTGCCTTATGTATTAAATTTTGATGCAATTTCTGTGTTTCATCGTCAATAAGAAGGTCTAAGGGATACAGTAAACCTGAAGTGAAGCATCGGAATCTAAAACTGGTCTCACAGGAGAGTTTCAAATCATAGAGAGTTAGAGTGTCAGCCCTCTTGTACTTAGGTCGGCATTGTGCCTTTTGTATTAAATTCGGATGCAATTTCTGTGTTTCATCGTCAATAAGAAGGTCTTAGGGATACAGTAAACCTGAAGTGAAGCATCTGAATCTAAAACTGGGCTCACAGGAGAGGTTCAAATCATAGAGAGTTAGAGTGACAGTCCTCTTGTACTTAAGTCGGGATTGTGCCATTTGTATTAAATTCGGATGCAATTTCTGTGTTTCATCGACAATAAGAAGGTCCAAGTCATACAGTAAACCTGAATTGAAGAATCGGAATCTAAAACTGGACTCACAGGAGAGGTTCAAATGATCGCAAGTTAGAGTGTCAGTCCACTTGTGCTTAAGTCGGCATTGTGCTTTTTGTGTTAAACATGGATGCAATTTCTGTGTTTCATCGTGAATACGAAGGTCCAAGGGATACAGTAAACCTGAAGTGAAGCATCGGAATCTAAAACTGGACTCACAGGAGAGGTTCAAATCATGGAGAGTTAGAGTGTCAGTCCTCTTGTACTTAAGTCGGCATTGTGCCTGTTGCATTAATTTCGGATTCAATTTCTGTATTTCATCGTCAATAAGAAGGTCCAAGGGATACAGTAAACCTGAAGTGAAGCATCGGAATCTAAAACTGGACTCACAGGAGAGGTTCAAATCATAGACAGTTAGAGTGTCAGTCCTCTTGTACTTATGTATGCATTGTGCCTTTTATATTACATTTGGATGCAGTTACTGTGTTTCATCTTCAATAAGAAGGTCCACGCGATACAGTAAACCTGAAGTCAAGCATCGGAATCTAAAACTGGACTCACAAGAGAGGTTCAAGTCATAGAAAGTTAGAGTGTCAGTCCTCTTGTACTTAAGTCGGCATTGTGCCTTTTGTATCAAATTTTGATGCAATTTCTGTGTTTCATCGTCAATAAGAAGGTGTAAGGGATACAGTAAACCGCAAGTGAAGCATCGGAATCTAAAACTGGACTCACAGGAGAGGTTCAAATCATAGATACTTAGAGTGACAGTCCTCTTGTACTTAAGTCGGCATTAAGCCTTTTGTATTAAATTCGGATGCAATTTCTGTGTTTCATCGTCAATAAGAAGGTCCAAGCGATACAGTAAACCTGAAGTCAAGCATTGGAATCTAAAACTGGACACACAGGAGTGGTTAAAATCATAGAGAGTTAGAGTGTCAGTCCTCTTGTACTTAAGTCGGCATTGTGCCTTTTGTATTATATTCGGATGCAATTTCTGTGATTCATCGTCAATAAGAAGGTCCAAGGGATACAAGAAACCTGAATAGAAGCATCGGAATCTAAAACTGGACTCACAGGAGACGTTCAAATCATAGAGAGTTAGAGTGACAGTCCTCTTGTACTTAAGTCGGCATTGTGCCATTTGTATTTAATTCGGATGCAATTTCTGTGTTTCATCGTCAATAAGAAGGTGTAAGGGATACAGTAAACCTGAAGTGAAGCATCGGAATCTAAAACTGGACTCAGAGGAGAGGTTCAAGTCATAGAGAGTTAGAGCGTCAGTCCTCGTGTACTTAAGTCGGCATTGTGACTTTTGTATTACATTTGCATGCAGTTTCTGTGTTTCATCTTCAATAAGAAGGTCCAAGGGATACAGTAAACCTGAAGTGAAGCATCGGAATGTAAAACTGGACCCACAAGAGAGGTTCAAGTGATAGAAAGTTAGAGTCTCAGTCCTCTTGTACTTAAGTCGGCATTGTGCCTTTTGTATTAAATTTGGATGCAATTTCTGTGTTTCATCGTCAATAAGAAGGTCTAAGGGATACAGTAAACCTGAAGTGAAGCATCGGAATCTAAAACTGGTCTCACAGGAGAGTTTCAAATCATAGAGAGTTAGAGTGTCAGTCCTCTTGTACTTAAGTCGGCATTGTGCCATTTGTATTAAATTCGGATGCAATTTCTGTGTTTCAACGACAATAAGAAGGTCCAAGTCATACAGTAAACCTGAATTGAAGAATCGGAATCTAAAACTGGACTCACAGGAGAGGTTCAAATGATCGCAAGTTAGAGTGTCAGTCCACTTGTGCTTAACACTCTAAGCGCCAAGCCCGTAAAATTTACGGGCCTGGGATCGCGCGAAAATCACCAAGCCCGTAAAATTTACGGGCCGCTACATTTAATTTCATTCAAAACACTGCAACGTTATTTCTACGGGTTTGGCCAGCGCTATACGTTTTTCAGATGTTTATTAACAAAATGCGTCCATAGATGTCACGGCAGCGCTGTAATTCATGTTAAAACTTATCTTTGCGTTCTCAGTCTGTATATCATTCAGTTGTTTGTCATCATGTTTCGGCGCGGTTTATCAGACGCAGAAATTGCGGATTTGATCAATCATAGCGACACTCTGGATAATGTAGAGAGTGATTCAGACGATTCTGAATGCAATGGTGTGTTTGAAGGTACGTATTTCCGAATTTTCCACGTAATTGTGCAGTACGCACATATCTGTTGAACATGTGTAAACGATGTATGTAGTTACACATAATGTGATATTCTTTTTAGAAGACGAGATTGATGACAGTTTGTCTTCAGATGAAGACGAGAATGATGTTGAAGGTGTTGCTTCAAATCCAGCAGCTGTGCCGTATCCGAAAGACAGTGAGTGGACTGCAGTTGACACCTACCGACCTCTGCCTGTCAACACGACACCCAGGCAGATACTAGTGGATATTGATGAGTCGAGTTCTGTACTGGATTGCAGTAAAGTGTTCCTTACTGACAGTGACGTAAATGAACTCAAGAGACAGACAAATTTGTATGCATCACAGACAATACAGAAGAAAAGAAGAGGAAATAATCTGAAGCCCCATTCAGTTTTGAGTTCGTGGAAGCCAGTGACTATAAGTGAGATGAGGCGTTTCTTGGGTATTATTTTCCACATGTGTGTTTCGAAAAAGCCAAAAATTGCGGACCATTGGAGCACTAATCCTGTTCTTAGTTGTAACTTTTGTCCCCATGTCATGAGCCGTTTGCGTTTCACTCAGATACTGTCATGCTTGCATCTTGTTGACAATTCAAATCAGAAAAAACCAGGCGAAGATGGATTTCATCCACTTTACAAAGTTTTGCCATGTTATAATAATTTGAAGGAGCGATGTATCCAGGCATATCGTCCCTCAGAAAAAGTGACAATTGATGAAGGAATTTGCCCATTTCGAGGTCGTGTGAGTTTCCGTGTTTACATGCAAAATAAGCCTCATAAGTATGGACTGAAAGTATATGCTGTTGCTGAAGCCAGTAGTGGCTATGTTGTAAATTTTGAAGTTTATGCTGGTAAGCATATTGTTGACAATTCTTCGTCTGCGGTTATTTTGCGATTGTTGTCTGACAGCAGCTTGCTGAACAAAGGCCACACTGTGTATTTAGATCGATTTTATTCCAGTCCAGAGCTATTTCAGCAACTGGCAGAGAAAGGCACTGGAGCTGTTGGTACTGTGAACAAATCCAGGAAAGGATTGCCTAAAGATTTAGTATCTGCTAAGCTGAAAAAGGGCGAAATGTCTTTTCGGCGTAAAGATAATGTATTGGCAATGAAGTGGAAAGATAAGAGAGATGTGTATACATTGTCTACAAGGCATCAAGCAACATTTGGTACGCATACTAAGAGAAATGGGTCTGTAGTATTGAAACCACTTCAGGTACTTGATTACAACCTCAATAAAATTGGAGTGGATATTGGAGACCAACGCCTGCAGTACAATCCGTTCCAGCACAGAACTGTGAAATGGTGGCGAAAATTATATTTCCATTTGCTGCTTATGGGAGTATCAAATGCATTTTGGCTGTACAATGCAGTGCACAGGAAGAAAATTACAATAACAGACTTTATAACAGTGCTTGCAGTTCAGCTTGTTGAAGACGACACACTTGAATTCATTCCAAGAAATGAAGGAACTGTAGGTCGGCTAACAAAGAGACATTTTTTGCAGCACATACCTGCAACTACTAAGAAGTATGCTGCTCGTGTGTGTCACGTGTGCAGTTCCAGGAGCAAGAAACAGAGTGGCAAGGCTTCTCGCAAAGAGACACGATACGAATGTGAACAGTGTGGCGTTGCACTCTGCCTGGAACCTTGCTTTAAAATTTTCCACACTAAAAAACAATATGATTCTGTGTGAAATTTATATGTAATACTGTATACTATCAGAAACATGTAATGTAGTGCCACAATTTTGGTTAAAAATAAATCACAATTGTATTCCCTTATTCGTATGACTTTTTCTAAATTCTTAAAACATCTAAGTGATTTCTATAACTGTACCTTAAAGCTGTGCATTGTAAAGTAGTTTCTTTCACTCAGAATTAAAGTAGAAATGTGCAGCTTCAAGATGGTACCAAATTTGCCACAATCCAAACAGTAGATTTGATGCAGTAATTTTTTTAATATTGGTAAAATTGCCCGGTTTCTAGGGACGGGTGCATAAAATAGGCCTGGTACAGAGAGTGTTAAGTCGGCATTGTGCTTTTTGTGTTAAATATGGATGCAATTTCTGTGTTTCATCGTGAATACGAAGGTCCAAGGGATACAGTAAACCTGAAGTGAAACATCGAAATCTAAAAGTGGACTCACAGGAGAGGTTCGAATCATAGAGAGTTAGGATGTCAGTCCTCTTGTACTTAAGTCGGCATTGTGACTTTTGTATTACATTTGCATGCAGTTTCTGTGTTTCATCTTCAATAAGAAGGTCCAAGGGATACAGTAAACCTGAAGTGAAGCATCGGAATCTAAAACTGGACTCACAAGAGAGGTTCAAGTCATAGAAAGTTAGAGTGTCAGTCCTCTTGTACTTAAGTCGGCATTGTGCCTTATGTATTAAATTTGGATGCAATTTCTGTGTTTCATCGTCAATAAGAAGGTCTAAGGGATACAGTAAACCTGAAGTGAAGCATCGGAATCTAAAACTGGTCTCACAGGAGAGTTTCAAATCATAGAGAGTTAGAGTGTCAGCCCTCTTGTACTTAGGTCGGCATTGTGCCTTTTGTATTAAATTCGGATGCAATTTCTGTGTTTCATCGTCAATAAGAAGGTCTTAGGGATACAGTAAACCTGAAGTGAAGCATCTGAATCTAAAACTGGGCTCACAGGAGAGGTTCAAATCATAGAGAGTTAGAGTGACAGTCCTCTTGTACTTAAGTCGGGATTGTGCCATTTGTATTAAATTCGGATGCAATTTCTGTGTTTCATCGACAATAAGAAGGTCCAAGTCATACAGTAAACCTGAATTGAAGAATCGGAATCTAAAACTGGACTCACAGGAGAGGTTCAAATGATCGCAAGTTAGAGTGTCAGTCCACTTGTGCTTAAGTCGGCATTGTGCTTTTTGTGTTAAACATGGATGCAATTTCTGTGTTTCATCGTGAATACGAAGGTCCAAGGGATACAGTAAACCTGAAGTGAAGCATCGGAATCTAAAACTGGACTCACAGGAGAGGTTCAAATCATAGAGAGTTAGAGTGTCAGTCCTCTTGTACTTAAGTCGGCATTGTGCCTGTTGTATTAATTTCGGATTCAATTTCTGTATTTCATCGTCAATAAGAAGGTCCAAGGGATACAGTAAACCTGAAGTGAAGCATCGGAATCTAAAACTGGACTCACAGGAGAGGTTCAAATCATAGAGAGTTAGAGTGTCAGTCCTCTTGTACTTATGTATGCATTGTGCCTTTTATATTACATTTGGATGCAGTTACTGTGTTTCATCTTCAATAAGAAGGTCCACGCGATACAGTAAACCTGAAGTCAAGCATCGGAATCTAAAACTGGACTCACAAGAGAGGTTCAAGTCATAGAAAGTTAGAGTGTCAGTCCTCTTGTACTTAAGTCGGCATTGTGCCTTTTGTATCAAATTTTGATGCAATTTCTGTGTTTCATCGTCAATAAGAAGGTGTAAGGGATACAGTAAACCGCAAGTGAAGCATCGGAATCTAAAACTGGACTCACAGGAGAGGTTCAAATCATAGATACTTAGAGTGACAGTCCTCTTGTACTTAAGTCGGCATTAAGCCTTTTGTATTAAATTCGGATGCAATTTCTGTGTTTCATCGTCAATAAGAAGGTCCAAGCGATACAGTAAACCTGAAGTCAAGCATCGGAATCTAAAACTGGACACACAGGAGTGGTTAAAATCATAGAGAGTTAGAGTGTCAGTCCTCTTGTACTTAAGTCGGCATTGTGCCTTTTGTATTATATTCGGATGCAATTTCTGTGATTCATCGTCAATAAGAAGGTCCAAGGGATACAAGAAACCTGAATAGAAGCATCGGAATCTAAAACTGGACTCACAGGAGACGTTCAAATCATAGAGAGTTAGAGTGACAGTCCTCTTGTACTTAAGTCGGCATTGTGCCATTTGTATTTAATTCGGATGCAATTTCTGTGTTTCATCGTCAATAAGAAGGTGTAAGGGATACAGTAAACCTGAAGTGAAGCATCGGAATCTAAAACTGGACTCAGAGGAGAGGTTCAAGTCATAGAGAGTTAGAGCGTCAGTCCTCGTGTACTTAAGTCGGCATTGTGACTTTTGTATTACATTTGCATGCAGTTTCTGTGTTTCATCTTCAATAAGAAGGTCCAAGGGATACAGTAAACCTGAAGTGAAGCATCGGAATGTAAACCTGGACTCACAAGAGAGGTTCAAGTGATAGAAAGTTAGAGTCTCAGTCCTCTTGTACTTAAGTCGGCATTGTGCCTTTTGTATTAAATTTGGATGCAATTTCTGTGTTTCATCGTCAATAAGAAGGTCTAAGGGATACAGTAAACCTGAAGTGAAGCATCGGAATCTAAAACTGGTCTCACAGGAGAGTTTCAAATCATAGAGAGTTAGAGTGTCAGTCCTCTTGTACTTAAGTCGGCATTGTGCCATTTGTATTAAATTCGGATGCAATTTCTGTGTTTCAACGACAATAAGAAGGTCCAAGTCATACAGTAAACCTGAATTGAAGAATCGGAATCTAAAACTGGACTCACAGGGGAGGTTCAAATGATCGCAAGTTAGAGTGTCAGTCCACTTGTGCTTAAGTCGGCATTGTGCTTTTTGTGTTAAATATGGATGCAATTTCTGTGTTTCATCGTGAATACGAAGGTCCAAGGGATACAGTGAACCTGAAGTGAAACATCGAAATCTAAAAGTGGACTCACAGGAGAAGTTCGAATCATAGAGAGTTAGGATGTCAGTCCTCTTGTACTTAAGTCGGCATTGTGCCTGTTGTATTAATTTCGGATTCAATTTCTGTGTTTCATCGTCAATAAGAAGGTCCAAGGGATACAAGAAACCTGAATAGAAGCATCGGAATCTAAAACTGGACTCACAGGAGACGTTCAAATCATAGAGAGTTAGAGTGACAGTCCTCTTGTACTTATGTATGCATTGTGTCTTTTATATTACATTTGGATGCAGTTTCTGTGTTTCATCTTCAATAAGAAGGTCCACGCGATACAGTACACCTGAAGTCAAGCATCGGAATCTAAAACTGGACTCACAAGAGAGGTTCAAGTCATAGAAAGTTAGAGTGTCAGTCCTCTTGTACTTAAGTCGGCATTGTGCCTTTTGTATTAAATTTGGATGCAATTTCTGTGTTTCATCGTCAATAAGAAGGTGTAAGGGATACAGTAAACCTCAAGTGAAGCATCGGAATCTAAAACTGGACTCACAGGAGAGGTTCAAATCATAGAGAGTTAGAGTGACAGTCCTCTTGTACTTAAGTCGGCATTAAGCCTTTTGTATTAAATTCGGATGCAATTTCTGTGTTTCATCGTCAATAAGAAGGTCCAAGGGATACAGTAAACCTGAAGTCAAGCATCAGAATCTAAAACTGGACACACAGGAGTGGTTAAAATCGTAGAGAGTTAGAGTGTCAGTCCTCTTGTACTTAAGTCGGCATTGTGCCTTTTGTATTAAATTCGGATGCAATTTCTGTGATTCATCGTCAATAAGAAGGTCCAAGGGATACAAGAAACCTGAATAGAAGCATCGGAATCTAAAACTGGACTCACAGGAGACGTTCAAATCATAGAGAGTTAGAGTGACAGTCCTCTTGTACTTAAGTCGGCATTGTGCCATTTGTATTTAATTCGGATGCAATTTCTGTGTTTCATCGTCAATAAGAAGGTCCAAGGGATACAGTAAACCTGCAGTGAAGCATCGGAATCTAAAACTGGACTCACATTAGTGGTTCAAATCATAGAGAGTTAGAGTGTCAGTCCTCTTGTACTTAAGTCGGCATTGTGCATTGTGTATTAAATTCGGATGCAATTTCTGTGTTTCATCGTCAATAAGAAGGTCCAAGGGATACAGTAAACCTGAAGTGAAGCATCGGAATCTAAAACTGGACCCTCAGGAGACGTTCAAATCATAGAGAGTTAGAGTGTCAGTCCTCGTGTACTTAAGTCGGCATTGTGCCTTTTGTATTACATTTGGATGCAGTTTCTGTGTATCATCTTCAATAAGAAGGTCCAAGGGATACAGTAAACCTGAAGTGAAGCAACGGAATCTAAAACTGGACTCACAAGAGAGGTTTAAGTCATAGAAATTTAGAGTGTCAGTCCTCTTGTACTTAAGTCGGCATTGTGCCTTTTGTGTTAAATTTGGATGCAATTTCTGTGTTTCATTGTCAATAAGAAGGTCGAAGGGATACAGTAAACCTGAAGTGAAGCATCGGAATCTAAAACTGGACTCACAGGAGAGTTTCAAATCATAGAGTGTTAGAGTGTCAGTCCTCTTGTACATAAGTCGGCATTGTGCCTGTTGTATTATATTCGGATGCAATTTCTGTGTTTCATCGACAATAAGAAGGTCCAAGTGATACAGTAAACCTGAATTGAAGCATCGGAATCTAAAACTGGACTCACAGGAGAGGTTCAAATCATCGCAAGTTAGAGTGTCAGTCCACTTGTGCTTAAGTCGGCATAGCGCTTTTTGTATTAAATATGGATGCAATTTCTGTGTTTCATCGTGAATACGAAGGTCCAAGGGAAACAGTAAACCTGAAGTGAAGTATCGGAATATAAAACTGGACTCACAGGAGAGGTTCAAATCATAGAGAGTTAGAGTGTCAGTCCTCTTGTACTTAAGTCGCCATTGTGCCTTTTGTATTGAATTCGGATGTAGTTTCTGTGTTTCATCATCAATAAGAAGGTCCAAGAGATACAGTAAACCTGATGTGAAGCATCGGAATCTAAAACTGGACTCACAGGAGAGGTTCAAATCGCAGAGTGTTAGAGAGTCAGTCCTCTTGTACTTAAGTCGGCATTGTGCCTTTTGTATTAAATTCCGATGTAATTTCTGTGTTTCATCGTCATTAAGAAGGTCCAAGGGATACAGTAAACGTGATGTGAAGCATCGGAATCTAAAACTGGACTCACAGGAGAGGTTCAAACCATAGAGAGTTAGGGTGTCAGTCCCCTTGTACTTAAGTCGGTATTGTGCCTTTTCTTTGAATTCGGTTGTAATTTCTGTGTTTCATCATCAATGAGTCGGTCCAAGGGATACAGCAAACCTGATGTGAAGCATCGGAATCTAAAACTGGACTCACAGGAGAGGTTCAAATCATAGAGAGATAGAGTGTCAGTCCTCTTGTACTTAAGTCGGCATTGTGCCTGTTGTATTAATTTCGGATTCAATTTCTGTGTTTCATCGTCAATAAGAAGGTCCAAGGGATAGAGTAAACCTGAAGTGAAGCATCGGAATCTAAAACTGGACTCACAGGAGAGGTTCAAATCATAGAGAGTTAGAGTGTCAGTCCTCTTGTACTTATGCATGCATTGTGCCTTTTATATTACATTTGGATGCAGTTTCTGTGTTTCATCTTCAATAAGAAGGTCCACGCGATACAGTAAACCTGAAAACAAGCATCGGAATCTAAAACTGGACTCACAAGAGCGGTTCAAGTCATAGAAAGTTAGAGTGTCAGTGCTCTTGTACTTAAGTCGGCATTGTGCCTTTTGTATTAGATTTGGATGCAATATCTGTGTTTCATCGTCAATAAGAAGGTGTAAGGGATACAGTAAACCTGAAGTGAAGCATCGGAATCTAATACTGGTCTCACAGGAGAGTTTCAAATCATAGCGAGTTAGAGTGTCAGTCCTCTTGTACTTAAGTCGGCATTGTGCCTTTTGTATTAAATTCGGATGCAATTTCTGTGTTTCATCGTCAATAAGAAGGTCTTAGGGATACAGTAAACCTGAAGTGAAGCATCGGAATCTAAAACTGGACTCACAGGAGAGGTTCGAATCATAGAGAGTTAGAGTGACAGTCCTCTTGTACTTAAGTCGGCATTGTGCAATTTGTATTAAATTCGGATGCAATTTCTGTGTTTCATCGACAATAAGAAGGTCCAAGGGATACAAGAAACCTGAATAGAAGCATCGGAATCTAAATCTGGACTCACAGGAGACGTTCAAATCATAGAGAGTTAGAGTGTCAGTCCTCTTGTACTTAAGTCGGCATTGTGCCTTTTGTATTAAATTCGGATGCAATTTCTGTGTTTCATCGTCAAAAAGAAGGTCCAAGGGATACAGTAAACCTGAAGACAAGCATTGGAATCTTAAACTGGAATCACAGGAGTGATTCAAATCATAGAAAGTTAGAGAGTCAAACCTCTTCTACTTAAGTCGGCATTGTGCCTTTTGTATTAAATTTGGATGCAATTTCTGTGTTTCATCGTCAATAAGAAGGTCCTAGGGGTACAGTAAACCTGAAGTGAAGCATCAGAATCTAAAACTGGACTCACAGGAGAGGTTCAAGTCATAGAGAGTTAGAGTGTCAGTCCTCGTGTACTCAAGTCGACATTGTGACTTTTGTATTACATTTGCATGCAGTTTCTGTGTTTCATCTTCAATAAGAAGGTCCAAGGGATACAGTAAACCTGAAGTGAAGCATCGGAATCTAAAACTGGACTCACAAGAGAGGTTCAAGTCATAGAAAGTTGGAGTGTCAGTCCTCTTGTACTTAAGTCGGCATTGTGCCTTTTTGTATTAAATTTGGATGCAATTTCTGTGTTTCATCGTCAATAAGAAGGTCTAAGGGATACAGTAAACCTGAAGTGAAGCATCGGAATCTAAAACTGGTCTCACAGGAGAGTTTCAAATCATAGAGAGTTAGAGTGTCAGTCCTCTTGTACTTAAGTCGGCATTGTGCCATTTGTATTTAATTCGGATGCAATTTCTGTGTTTCATCGTCAATAAGAAGGTCTTAGGGATACAGTAAACCAGAAGTGAAGCATCGGAATCTAAAACTGGACTCACAGGAGAGGTTCGAATCATAGAGAGTTAGAGTGACTGTCCTCTTGTACTTAAGTCGGCATTGTGCAATTTGTATTAAATTCGGATGCAATTTCTGTGTTTCATCGACAATAAGAAGGTCCAAGTCATACAGTAAACCTGATTTGAAGAATCGCAATCTAAAACTGGACTCACAGGAGAGGTTCAAATGATCGCAAGTTAGAGTGTCAGTCCACTTGTGCTTAAGTCGGCATTGTGCTTTTTGTGTTAAATATGGAAGCAATTTCTGTGTTTCATCGTGAATACGAAGATCCAAGGGATACAGTAAACCTGAAGTGAAGCATCGGAATCTAAAACTGGACTCACAGGAGAGGTTCAAATCATAGAGAGTTAGAGTGTCAGTCCATTTGTACTTAAGTCGGCATTGTGCCTGTTGTATTAATTTCGGATTCAATTTCTGTGTTTCATCGTCAATAAGAAGGTCCAAGGGATACAGTAAACCTGAAGTGAAGCATCGGAATCTAAAACTGGACTCACAGGAGAGGTTCAAATCATAGAGAGTTAGAGTGTCAGTCCTCTTGTACTTATGTATGCATTGTGCCTTTTATATTACATTTGGATGCAGTTTCTGTGTTTCATCTTCAATAAGAAGGTCCACGCGATACAGTAAACCTGAAGTCAAGCATCGGAATCTAAAACTGGACTCACAAGAGAGATTCAAGTCATAGAAAGTTAGAGTGTCAGTCCTCTTGTACTTAAGTCGGCATTGTGCATTTTGAATTAAATTTGGACGCAATTCCTGTGCTTCATCGTCAATAAGAAGGTGTAAGGGATACAGTAAACCTGAAGTGAAGCATCGGAATCTGAAACTGGACTCACAGGAGAGTTTCAAATCCTAGAGAGTTAGAGTGTCAGTCCTCTTGTACTTAAGTCAGCATTGTGCCTGTTGTATTAAATTCGGATGCAATTTCTGTGTTTCATCGTCAATAAGAAGGTCTTAGGGATACAGTAAACCTGAAGTGAAGCATCGGAATCTAAAACTGGACTCACAGGAAAGGTTCAAATCATAGAGAGTTAGAGTGACAGTCCTCTTGTACTTAAGTCGGCATTAAGCCTTTTGTATTAAATTCGGATCCAATTTCTGTGTTTCATCGTCAATAAGAAGGTCCAAGGGATACAGTAAACCTGTAGTCAAGCATCGGAATCTAAAACTGGACACACACGAGTGGTTAAATCATAGAGAGTTAGAGTGTCAGTCCTCTTGTACTTAAGTCGGCATTGTGCCTGTTGTATTAAATTCGAATGCAATTTCTGTGTTTCATCGTCAATAAGAAGGACTTAGGGATACAGTAAACCTGAAGTGAACCATCGGAATCTAAAACTGGACTCACAGGAGAGGTTCAAATCATAGAGAGTTAGAGTGTCAGTCCTCGTGTACTTAAGTCGGCATTGTGACTTTTGTAATACATTTGCATGCGTTTCTGTGTTTCATCTTCAACAAGAAGGTCCAAGGGATACAGTAAACCTGAAGTGAAGCATCGGAATCTAAAACTGGACTCACAAGAGAGGTTCAAGTCATAGAAAGTTAGAGTGTTAGTCCTCTTGTACTTAAGTCGGCATTGTGCCTTTTGTATTGAATTTGGATGCAATTTCTGTGTTTCATCGTCAATAAGAAGGTCTAAGGGATACAGTAAACCTGAAGTGAAGCATCGGAATCTAAAACTGGTCTCACAGGAGAGTTTCAAATCATAGAGAGTTAGAGTGTCAGTCCTCTTGTACTTAAGTCGGCATTGTGCCTGTTGTATTAATTTCGGATTCAATGTCTGTGTTTCATCGTCAATAAGAAGGTCCAAGGGATACAGTAAACCTGAAGTCAAGCATCGGAATCTAAAACTGGACACACACGAGTGGTTAAAATCATAGAGAGTTAGAGTGTCAGTCCTCTTGTACTTAAGTCGGCATTGTGCCTTTTATATTATATTCGGATGCAATTTCTGTGATTCATCGTCAATAAGAAGGTCCAAGGGATACAAGAAACCTGAATAGAAGCATCGGAATCTAAAACTGGACTCACAGGAGACGTTCAAATCATAGAGAGTTAGAGTGTCAGTCCTCTTGTACTTAAGTCGGCATTGTGCCTTTTGTATTAAATTCGGATGCAATTTCTGTGCTTCATCGTCAATAAGAAGGTCCAAGGGATACAGTAAACCTGAAGACAAGCATTGGAATCTTAAACTGGACTCACAGGAGTGATTCAAATCATAGAAAGTTAGAGAGTCAAACCTCTTCTACTTAAGTCGGCATTGTGACTTTTGTATTACATTTGCATGCAGTTTCTGTGTTTCATCTTCAATAAGAAGGTCCAAGGGATACAGTAAACCTGAAGTGAAGCATCGGAATCTAAAACTGGACTCACAAGAGAGGTTCAAGTCATAGAAAGTTAGAGTGTCAGTCCTCTTGTACTTAAGTCGGCATTGTGCATTTGGTATTAAATTTGGATGCAATTTCTGTGTTTCATCGTCAATAAGAAGGTCTAAGGGATACAGTAAACCTGAAGTGAAGCATCGGAATCTAAAACCGGTCTCACAGGACAGTTTCAAATCATTGAGAGTTAGAGTGTCAGTCCTCTTGTACTTAAGTCGGCATTGTGCCATTCGTATTTAATTCGGATGCAATTTCTGTGTTTCATCGTCAATAAGAAGGTCTTAGGGATACAGTAAACCTGAAGTGAAGCATCGGAATCTAAAACTGGACTCACAGGAGAGGTTCGAATCATAGAGAGTTAGAGTGACAGTCCTCTTGTACTTAAGTCGGCCTTGTGCAATTTGTATTAAATTCGGATGCAATTTCTGTGTTTCACCGACAATAAGAAGGTCCAAGTCATACAGTAAACCTGATTTGAAGAATCGGAATCTAAAACTGGACTCACAGGAGAGGTTCAAATGATCGCAAGTTAGAGTGTCAGTCCACTTGTGCCTAAGTCGGCATTGTGCTTTTTGTGTTAAATATGGATGCAATTTCTGTGTTTCATCGTGAATACGAAGGTCCAAGGGATACAGTAAACCTGAAGTGAAGCATCGGAATCTAAAACTGGACTCACAGGAGAGGTTCAAATCATAGAGAGTTAGAGTGTCAGTCCTCTTGTACTTAAGTCGGCATTGTGCCTGTTGTATTAATTTCGGATTCAATTTCTGTGTTTCATCGTCAATAAGAAGGTCCAAGGGATACAGTAAACCTGAAATGAAGCATCGGAATCTAAAACTGGACTCACAGGAGAGGTTCAAATCATAGAGAGTTAGAGTGTCAGTCCACTTGTACTTATGTATGCATTGTGCCTTTTATATTACATTTGGATGCAGTTTCTGTGTTTCATCTTCAATAAGAAGGTCCACGCGATACAGTAAACCTGAAGTCAAGCATCGGAATCTAAAACTGGACTCACAAGAGAGGTTCAAGTCATAGAAAGTTAGAGTGTCAGTCCTCTTGTACTTAAGTCGGCATTGTGCCTTTTGTATTAAATTTGGATGCAATTTCTGTGTTTAATCGTCAATAAGAAGGTGTAAGGGATACAGTAAACCTGAAGTGAAGCATCGGAATCTGAAACTGGACTCACAGGAGAGTTTCAAATCCTAGAGAGTTAGAGTGTCAGTCCTCTTGTACTTAAGTCAGCATTGTGCTTGTTGTAATAAATTCGAATGCAATTTCTGTGTTTCATCGTCAATAAGAAGGTCTTAGGGATACAGTAAACCTGAAGTGAAGCATCGAATCTAAAACTGGACTCACAGGAGAGGTTCAAATCATAGAGAGTTAGAGTGACAGTCCTCTTGTACTTAAGTCGGCATCAAGCCTTTTGTATTAAATTCGGACGCAATTTCTGTGTTTCATCGTCAATAAGAAGGTCCAAGGGATACAGTAAACCTGAAGTCAGGCATCGGAATCTAAAACTGGACACACACGAGTGGTTAAAATCATAGAGAGTTAGAGTGTCAGTCCTCTCGTACTTAAGTCGGCATTGTGCCTGTTGTATTAAATTCGGATGCAATTTCTGTGTTTCATCGTCAATAAGAAGGTCTTAGGGATACAGTAAACCTGAAGTGAAGCATCGGAATCTAAAACTGGACTCACAGGAGAGGTTCAAATCATAGAGAGTTAGAGTGTCAGTCCTCGTGTACTTAAGTCGGCATTGTGACTTTTGTAATACATTTGCATGCGTTTCTGTGTTTCATCTTCAATAAGAAGGTCCAATGGATACAGTAAACCTGAAGTGAAGCATCGGAATCTAAAACTGGACTCACAAGAGAGGTTCAAGTCATAGAAAGTTAGAGTGTTAGTCCTCTTGTAATTAAGTCGGCATTGTGCCTTTTGTATTGAATTTGGATGCAATTTCTGTGTTTCATCGTCAATAAGAAGGTCTAAGGGATACAGTTAACCTGAAGTGAAGCATCGGAATCTAAAACTGGTCTCACAGGAGAGTTTCAAATCATAGAGAGTTAGAGTGTCAGTCCTCTTGTACTTATGTCGGCATTTTGCCTTTTGTATTAAATTCGGATGCAATTTCTGTGTTTCATCGTCAATAAGAAGGTTTTAGGGATACAGTAAACCTGAAGTGAAGCATCGGAATCTAAAACTGGACTCACAGGAGAGGTTCAAATCATAGAGTGTTAGAGTGACAGTCCTCTTGTACTTATGTCGGCATTTTGCCTTTTGTATTAAATTCGGATGCAATTTCTGTGTTTCATCGTCAATAAGAAGGTTTTAGGGATACAGTAAACCTGAAGTGAAGCATCGGAATCTAAAACTGGACTCACAGGAGAGGTTCAAATCATAGAGTGTTAGAGTGACAGTCCTCTTGTACTTAAGTCGGCATTGTGCCATTTGTATTTAATTCGGATGCAATTTCTGTGTTTCATCGACAATAAGAAGGTCCAAGTCTTACAGTAAACCTGAATTGAAGAATCGGTATCTAAAACTGGACCCAGAGGAGAGGTTCAAATGATCGCAAGTTAGAGTGTCAGTCCACTTGTGCTTAAGTCGGCATTGTGCTTTTTGTGTTAAATATGGATGCAATTTCTGTGTTTCATCGTGAATACGAAGGTCCAAGGGATACAGTAAACCTGAAGTGAAGCATCGGAATCTAAAACTGGACTCACAGGAGAGGTTCAAATCATAGAAAGTTAGAGTGTCAGTCCTCTTGTACTTAAGTCGGCATTGTGCCTGTTGTATTAATTTCGGATTCAATTTCTGTGTTTCATCGTCAATAAGAAGGTCCAAGGGATACAGTAAACCTGAAGTCAAGCATCGGAATCTAAAACTGGACACACACGAGTGGTTAAAATCATAGAGAGTTAGGGTGTCAGTCCTCTTGTACTTAAGTCGGCATTGTGCCTTTTGTATTATATTCAGATGCAATTTCTGTGATTCATCGTCAATAAGAAGGTCCAAGGGATACAAGAAACCTGAATAGAAGCATCGGAATCTAAAACTGGACTCACAGGAGACGTTCAAATCATAGAGAGTTAGAGTGTCAGTCCTCTTGTACTTAAGTCGGCATTGTGCCTTTTGTATTAAATTCGGATGCAATTTCTGTGCTTCATCGTCAATAAGAAGGTCCAAGGGATACAGTAAACCTGAAGACAAGCATTGGAATCTTAAACTGGACTCACAGGAGTGATTCAAATCATAGAAAGTTAGAGAGTCAAACCTCTTCTACTTAAGTCGGCATTGTGCCTTTTGTATTAAATTTGGATGCAATTTCTGTCTTTCATCGTCAATAAGAAGGTCCAAGGGATACAGTAAACCTGAAGTGAAGCATCGGAATCTAAAACTGGACTCACAGGAGAGGTTCAAATCATAGAGAGTTAGAGTGTCAGTCCTCGTGTACTTAAGTCGGCATTGTGACTTTTGTATTACATTTGCATGCGTTTCTGTGTTTCATCTTCAATAAGAAGGTCCAAGGGATACAGTAAACCTGAAGTGAAGCATCGGAATCTAAAACTAGATTCACAGGAGAGGTTCAAATCATAGAGAGTTAGAGTGACAGTCCTCTTGTACTTAAGTCGGCATTGTGCCATTTGTATTAAATTCGGATGCAATTTCTGTGTTTCATCGACAATAAGAAGGTCCAAGTCATACAGTAAACCTGAATTGAAGAATCGGTATCTAAAACTGGACTCACAGGAGAAGTTCAAATGATCGCAAGTTAGAGTGTCAGTCCACTTGTGCTTAAGTCGGCAATGTGCTTTTTGTGTTAAATGTGGATGCAATTTCTGTGTTTCATCGTGAATACGAAGGTCCAATTGATACAGTAAACCTGAAGTGAAGCATCGGAATCTAAAACTGGACTCACAGGAGAGGTTCAAATCATAGAGAGTTAAAGTGTCAGTCCTCTTGTACTTAAGTCGGCATTGTGCCTGTTGTATTAATTTCGGATTCAATTTCTGTGTTTCATCGTCAATAAGAAGGTCCAAGGGATACAGTAAAAGTGAAGCATCGGAATCTAAAACTGGACTCACAGGAGAGGTTCAAATCATAGAGAGTTAGAGTGTCAGTCCTCTTGTACTTATGTATGCATTGTGCCTTTTATATTACATTTGGATGCAGTTTCTGTGTTTCATCTTCAATAAGAAGGTCCACGCGATACAGTAAACCTGAAGTCAAGCATCGGAATCCAAAACTGGACTCACAAGAGAGGTTCAAGTCATAGAAAGTTAGAGTGTCAGTCCTCTTGTACTTAAGTCGGCATTGTGCCTTTTGTATTAAATTTGGATGCAATTTCTGTGTTTCATCGTCAATAAGAAGGTGTAAGGGATACAGTAAACCTGAAGTGAAGCATCGGAATCTAAAACTGGACTCACAGGAGAGTTTCAAATCCTAGAGAGTTAGAGTGTCAGTCCTCTTGTACTTAAGTCAGCATTGTGCCTGTTGTATTAAATTCGGATGCAATTTCTGTGTTTCATCGTCAATAAGAAGGTCTTAGGGATACAGTAAACCTGAAGTGAAGCATCGGTATCTAAAACTGGACTCACAGGAGAGGTTCAAATCATAGAGAGTTAGAGTGTCAGTCCTCTTGTACTTAAGTCGGCATTGTGCCTGTTGTATTAATTTCGGATTCAATTTCTGTGTTTCATCGTCAATAAGAAGGTCCAAGGGATACAGTAAACCTGAAGTGAAGCATCGGAATCTAAAACTGGACTCACAGGAGAGGTTCAAATCATAGAGAGTTAGAGTGTCGGTCCTCCTGTACTTATGTATGCGTTGTGCCTTTTATATTACATTTGGATGCAGTTTCTGTGTTTCATCTTCAATAAGAAGGTCCAGGCGATACAGTAAACCTGAAGTCAAGCATCGGAATCTAAAACTGGACTCACAAGAGAGGTTCAAGACATAGAAAGTTAGGGTGTCAGTCCTCTTGTACTTAAGTCGGCATTGTGCCTGTTGTATTAAATTCGGATGCAATTTCTGTGTTTCATCGTCAATAAGAAGGTCATAGGGATACAGTAAACCTGAAGTGAAGCATTGGAATCTAAAACTGGACTCACAGGAGAGTTTCAAATCATAGAGAGTTAGAGTGACAGTCCTCTTGTACTTAAGTCGGCTTTAAGCCTTTTGTATTAAATTCGGATGCAATTTCTGTGTTTCATCGTCAATAAGAAGGTCCAAGGGATACAGTAAACCTGAAGTCAAGCTTCGGAATGTAAAACTGGACACACAGGAGTGGTTAAAATCATAGAGAGTTAGAGTGGCAGTCCTCTTGTACTTAAGTCGGCATTGTGCCTTTTGTATAATATTCGGATGCATTTCTGTGATTCATCGTCAATAAGAAGGTCCAAGGGATACAAGAAACCTGAATAGAAGCATCGGAATCTAAAACTGGACTCACAGGAGACGTTCAAATCATAGAGAGTTAGATTGTCAGTCCTATTGTACTTAAGTCGGCATTGTGCCTTTTGTATTAAATTCGGATGCAATATCTGTGTTTCATCGTCAATAAGAAGGTCCAAGGGATACAGTAAACCAGAAGACAAGCATTTGAATCTTAAACTGGACTCACAGGAGTGATTCAAATCATAGAAAGTTAGAGAGTCAAACCTCTTCTACTTAAGTCGGCATTGTGCCTTTTGTATTAAATTTGGATGCAATTTCTGTGTTTCATCGTCAATAAGAAGGTCCAAGGGATACAGTAAACCTGAAGTGAAGCATCGGAATCTGAAACCGGACTCACAGGAGAGGTTCAAATCATAGAGAGTTAGAGTGTCAGTCCTCGTGTACTTAAGTCGGCATTGTGACTTTTGTATTAAATTTGGATGCAATTTCTGTGTTTCATCGTCAATAAGAAGGTCGAAGGGATACAGTAAACCTGAAGTGAAGCATCGGAATCTAAAACTGGTCTCAGAGGAGAGTTTCAAATCATAGCGAGTTAGAGTGTCAGTCCTCTTGTACTTAAGTCGGCATTGTGCCTTTTGTATTAAATTCGGATGCAATTTCTGTGTTTCATCGTCAATAAGAAGGTCTTAGGGATACAGTAAACCTGAAGTGAAGCATCGGAATCTAAAACTGGACTCACAGGAGAGGTTCAAATCATAGAGAGTTAGAGTGACAGTCCTCTTGTACTTAAGTCGGCATTGTGCCATTTGTATTAAATTCGGATGCAATTTCTGTGTTTCATCGACAATAAGAAGGTCCAAGTCATACAGTTACCCTGAATTGAAGAATCGGAATCTAAAACTGGAATCACAGGAGAGGTTCAAATGATCACAAGTTACAGTGTCAGTCCACTTGTGCTTAAGTCGGCATTGTGCTTTTTGTGTTAAATATGGATGCAATTTCTGTGTTTCATCGTGAATACGAAGGTCCAAGGGATACAGTAAACCTGAAGTGAAGCATCGGAATCTAAAACTGGACTCACAGGAGAGGTTCAAATCATAGAGAGTTAGAGTGTCAGTCCTCTTGTACTTAAGTCGGCATTGTGCCTTTTGTATTGAATTCGGATGTAATTTCTGTGTTTCATCATCATTATGAAGGTCCAAGATATATAGTAAACCTGATGTGAAGCATCGGAATCTAAAACTGGACTTACAGGAGAGGTTCAAATCGCAGAGTGTTAGAGTGTCAGTCCTCTTGTACTTAAGTCGGCATTGTGCATTTTGTATTAAATTCGGATGTAATTTCTGTGTTTCATCGTCAATAAGAAGGTCCAAGGGATACAGTAAACCTGAAGTGAAGCATCGGAATCCACAACTGGACTCACAGGAGGGGTTCAAATCATAGAGAGTTAGAGTGTCAGTCCCCTTGTACTTAAGTCGGTATTGTGCCTTTTGTTTGAATTACGATGTAATTTCTGTGTTTCATCATCAATGAGTAGGTCCAAGGGATACAGTAAATCTGATGTGAAACATCGGAATCTAAAACAGGACTCACAGGAGAGGTTCAAATCATAGAAAGTTAGAGTGTCAGTGCTCTTGTACTTAGGACTGCATTGTGCCTTTTGTATAAAATTCGGATGCAATTTCTGTGTTTCATTGGCAATAAGAAGGTCCAAGGGATACAGTAAACCTGAAGTGAAGCATCGGAATCTAAAACTGGACTCATAGGAGAGGTTCAAATCATAGAGAGTTAGAGTGTCAGTCCTCGTGTACTTAAGTCGGCATTGTGGCTTGTGTATTACATTTGGATGCAGTTCCTGTGTTTCATCTTCAATAAGAAGGTCGAAGGGATACAGTAAACCTGAAGTGAAGTATCGGAATCTAAAACTGGACTCACAAGAGAGGTTCAAGTCATAGAAAGTTAGAGTGTCAGTCCTCTTCTACTTAAGTCGGCATTGTGCCTTTTGTATTAAATTTGGAAGCAATTTCTGTGTTTCATCGTCAATAAGAAGGTCTAAGGGATACAGTAAACCTGAAGTGAAGCATCGGAATCTAAAACTGGACTCACAGGAGAGTTTCAAATCATAGAGAGTTAGAGTGTCAGTCCTGTTGTTTTTAAGTCGGCATTGTGCCTGTTGTATTAAATTCGGATGCAATTTCTGTGTTTCATCGTCAATAAGAAGGTCTTAGGATACAGTAAACCTGAAGTGAAGACTCGAAATCTAACACTGGACTCACAGGAGAGGTTCAAATCATAGAGAGTTAGAGTGACAGTCCTCTTGTACTTAAGTCGGCATTGTGCCATATGTATTTAATTCGGATGCAATTTCTGTGTTTCATCGTCAATAAGAAGGTCCAAGGGATACAGTAAACCTGAAGTGAAGCATCGGAATCTAAAACTGGACTCACATTAGTGGTTCAAATCATAGAGAGTTAGAGTGTCAGTTCTCTTGTACTTAAGTCGTCATTGTGCCTTTTGTATTAAATTTGGATGCAATTTCTGTGTTTCATCGCCAATAAGAAAGTCTAAGGGATACAGTAATCTTGAAGTGAAGCATCGGAATCTAAAACTGGACTCTTAGGAGAGTTTCAAATCATAGAGAGTTAGAGTGTCAGTCCTCTTGTACATAAGTCGGCATTGTGCCTGTTGTATTAAATTCGGATGCAATTTCTGTGTTTCATCGTCAAGAGGAGGGGCTTAGGGATACAGTAAACCTGAAGAGAAGCATCGGAATCTAAAACTGGACTCACAGGAGAGGTTCAAATCATAGAAAGCTAGAGTGTCAGTCCTCTTGTACTTAAGTCGGCATTGTGCCTTTTGTATTAAATTCGGATGCAATTTCTGTGTTTCATCGTCAATAAGAAGGTCTTAGGGATACAGTAAACCTGAAGTGAAGCATCGGAATCTAAAACTGGACTCACAGGAGAGGTTCAAATCATAGAGAGTTAGAGTGACAGTCCTCTTGTACTTAAGTCGGCATTGTGCCATTTGTATTAAATTCGGATGCAATTTCTGTGTTTCATCGACAATAAGAAGGTCCAAGTCATACAGTTAACCTGAATTGAAGAATCGGAATCTAAAACTGGAATCACAGGAGAGGTTCAAATGATCACAAGTTACAGTGTCAGTCCACTTGTGCTTAAGTCGGCATTGTGCTTTTTGTGTTAAATATGGATGCAATTTCTGTGTTTCATCGTGAATACGAAGGTCCAAGGGATACAGTAAACCTGAAGTGAAGCATCGGAATCTAAAACTGGACTCACAGGAGAGGTTCAAATCATAGAGAGTTAGAGTGTCAGTCCTCTTGTACTTAAGTCGGCATTGTGCCTTTTGTATTGAATTCGGATGTAATTTCTGTGTTTCATCATCATTATGAAGGTCCAAGATATATAGTAAACCTGATGTGAAGCATCGGAATCTAAAACTGGACTTACAGGAGAGGTTCAAATCGCAGAGTGTTAGAGTGTCAGTCCTCTTGTACTTAAGTCGGCATTGTGCATTTTGTATTAAATTCGGATGTAATTTCTGTGTTTCATCGTCAATAAGAAGGTCCAAGGGATACAGTAAACCTGAAGTGAAGCATCGGAATCCACAACTGGACTCACAGGAGGGGTTCAAATCATAGAGAGTTAGAGTGTCAGTCCCCTTGTACTTAAGTCGGTATTGTGCCTTTTGTTTGAATTACGATGTAATTTCTGTGTTTCATCATCAATGAGTAGGTCCAAGGGATACTGTAAATCTGATGTGAAACATCGGAATCTAAAACAGGACTCACAGGAGAGGTTCAAATCATAGAAAGTTAGAGTGTCAGTGCTCCTGTACTTAGGACGGCATTGTGCCTTTTGTATAAAATTCGGATGCAATTTCTGTGTTTCATTGGCAATAAGAAGGTCCAAGGGATACAGTAAACCTGAAGTGAAGCATCGGAATCTAAAACTGGACTCATAGGAGAGGTTCAAATCATAGAGAGTTAGAGTGTCAGTCCTCGTGTACTTAAGTCGGCATTGTGGCTTGTGTATTACATTTGGATGCAGTTCCTGTGTTTCATCTTCAATAAGAAGGTCGAAGGGATACAGTAAACCTGAAGTGAAGTATCGGAATCTAAAACTGGACTCACAAGAGAGGTTCAAGTCATAGAAAGTTAGAGTGTCAGTCCTCTTCTACTTAAGTCGGCATTGTGCCTTTTGTATTAAATTTGGAAGCAATTTCTGTGTTTCATCGTCAATAAGAAGGTCTAAGGGATACAGTAAACCTGAAGTGAAGCATCGGAATCTAAAACTGGACTCACAGGAGAGTTTCAAATCATAGAGAGTTAGAGTGTCAGTCCTGTTGTTTTTAAGTCGGCATTGTGCCTGTTGTATTAAATTCGGATGCAATTTCTGTGTTTCATCGTCAATAAGAAGGTCTTAGGATACAGTAAACCTGAAGTGAAGACTCGAAATCTAACACTGGACTCACAGGAGAGGTACAAATCATAGAGAGTTAGAGTGACAGTCCTCTTGTACTTAAGTCGGCATTGTGCCATATGTATTTAATTCGGATGCAATTTCTGTGTTTCATCGTCAATAAGAAGGTCCAAGGGATACAGTAAACCTGAAGTGAAGCATCGGAATCTAAAACTGGACTCACATTAGTGGTTCAAATCATAGAGAGTTAGAGTGTCAGTCCTCTTGTACTTAAGTCGTCATTGTGCCTTTTGTATTAAATTTGGATGCAATTTCTGTGTTTCATCGCCAATAAGAAAGTCTAAGGGATACAGTAATCTTGAAGTGAAGCATCGGAATCTAAAACTGGACTCTTAGGAGGGTTTCAAATCATAGAGAGTTAGAGCGTCAGTCCTCTTGTACATAAGTCGGCATTGTGCCTGTTGTATTAAATTCGGATGCAATTTCTGTGTTTAATCGTCAAGAGGAGGGGCTTAGGGATACAGTAAACCTGAAGAGAAGCATCGGAATCTAAAACTGGACTCACAGGAGAGGTTCAAATCATAGAGAGTTAGAGTGTCAGTCCTCTTGTACTTATGTATGCATTGTGCCTTTTATATTACATTTGGATGCAGTTTCTGTGTTTCATCTTCAATAAGAAGGTCCACGCGATACAGTAAACCTGAAGTCAAGCATCGGAATCTAAAACTGGACTCACAAGAGAGGTTCAAGTCATAGAAAGTTAGAGTGTCAGTCCTCTTGTACTTAAGTCGGCATTGTGCCTTTTGTATTAAATTTGGATGCAATTTCTGTGTTTCATCGTCAATAAGAAATTGTAAGGGATACAGTAAACCTGAAGTGAAGCACCGGAATCTAAAACTGGACTCACAGGAGAGTTTCAAATCCTAGAGAGTTAGAGTGTCAGTCCTCTTGTACTTAAGTCAGCATTGTGCCTGTTGTATTAAATTCGGATGCAATTTCTGTGTTTCATCGTCAATAAGAAGGTCTTAGGGATACAGTAAACCTGAAGTCAAGCATCGGAATCTAAAACTGGACACACAGGAGTGGTTAAAATCATAGAGAGATAGAGTGTCAGTCCTCTTGTACTTAAGTCGGCATTGTGCCTTTTGTATTAAATTCGGATGCAATTTCTGTGTTTCATCGTCAAAAAGAAGGTCCAAGGGATACAGTAAACCTGAAGACAAGCATTGGAATCTTAAACTGGACTCACAGGAGTGATTCAAATCATAGAAAGTTAGAGAGTCAAACCTCTTCTACTTAAGTCGGCATTGTGCCTTTTGTATTAAATTTGGATGCAATTTCTGTGTTTCATCGTCAATAAGAAGGTCCAAGGGATACAGTAAACCTGAAGTGAAGCATCGGAATCTAAAACTGGACTCACAGGAGAGGTTCAAATCATAGAGAGTTAGAGGGTCAGTCCTCGTGTACATAAGTCGGCATTGTGACTTTTGTATTACATTTACATGCAGTTTCTGTGTTTCATCTTCAATAAGAAGGTCCAAGGGATACAGTAAACCTGAAGTGAAGCATTGGAATTTAAAACTGGACTCACAAGAGAGGTTCAAGTCATAGAAAGTTAGAGTGTCAGTCCTCTTGTACTTGAGTCTGCATTGTGCCTTTTGTATTAAATTTGGATGCAATTTCTGTGTTTCATCGTCAATAAGAAGGCCTAAGGGATACAGTAAACCTGAAGTGAAGCATCGGAATCTAAAACTGGTCTCACAGGAGATTTTTCAAATCATAGCGAGTTAGAGTGTCAGTCCTCTTGTACTTAAGTCGGCATTGTGCCTTTTGTATTAAATTCGGATGCAATTTCTGTGTTTCATCGTCAATAAGAAGGTCTTAGGGATACAGTAAACCTGAAGTGAAACATCGGAATCTAAAACTGGACTCACAGGAGAGGTTCAAATCATAGAGAGTTAGAGTGACCGTCCTCTTGTACTTAAGTCGGCATTGTGCCATTTGTATTAAATTCGGATGCAATTTCTGTGTTTCATCGACAATAAGAAGGTCCAAGTCATACAGTAAACCTGAATTGAAGAATCGGAATCTAAAACTGGACTCACAGGAGAGGTTCAAACGATCGCAAGTTAGAGTGTCAGTCCACTTGTGCTTAAGTCGGCATTGTGCTTTTTGTGTTAAATATGGATGCAATTTCTGTGTTTCATCGTGAATACGAAGGTCCAAGGGATACAGTAAACCTGAAGTGAAGCATCGGAATCTAAAACTGGACTCACAGGAGAGTTTCAAATCATAGAGAGTTAGAGTGTCAGTCCTCTTGTACTTAAGTCGGCATTGTGCCTTTTGTATTGAATTCGGATATAATTTCTGTGTTTCATCATCATTATGAAGGTCCAAGAAATATAGTAAACCTGATGTGAAGCATCGGAATCTAAAACTGGACTCACAGGAGAGGTTCTAATCGCAGAGTGTTAGAGTGTCAGTCCTCTTGTACTTAAGTCGGCATTGTGCATTTTGTATTACATTCGGATGTAATTTCTGTGTTTCATCGTCAATAAGAAGGTCCAAGGGGTACAGTAAACCTGAAGTGAAGCATCGGAATCCAAAACTGGACTCACAGGAGATGTTCAAATCATAGAGAGTTAGAGTGTCAGTCCCCTTGTACTTAAGTCGGTATTTTGCCTTTTGTTTGAATTACGATGTAATTTCTGTGTTTCATCATCAATGAGTAGGTCCAAGGGATACAGTAAATCTGATGTGAAGCATCGGAATCTAAAACAGGACTCACAGGTGAGGTTCAAATCATAGAAAGCTAGAGTGTCAGTCCTCTTGTACTTAAGTCGGCATTGTGCCTTTTGTATTAAATTCGGATGCAATTTCTGTGTTTCATCGTCAATAAGAAGGTCTTAGGGATACAGTAAACCTGAAGTGAAACATCGGAATCTAAAACTGGACTCACAGGAGAGGTTCAAATCATAGAGACTTAGAGTGGCCGTCCTCTTGTACTTAAGTCGGCATTGTGCCATTTGTATTAAATTCGGATGCAATTTCTGTGTTTCATCGACAATAAGAAGGTCCAAGTCATACAGTAAACCTGAATTGAAGAATCGGAATCTAAAACTGGACTCACAGGAGAGGTTCAAATGATCGCAAGTTAGAGTGTCAGTCCACTTGTGCTTAAGTCGGCATTGTGCTTTTTGTGTTAAATATGGATGCAATTTCTGTGTTTCATCGTGAATACGAAGGCCTAAGGGATACAGTAAACCTGAAGTGAAGCATCGGAATCTAAAACTGGTCTCACAGGAGAGTTTCAAATCATAGCGAGTTAGAGTGTCAGTCCTCTTGTACTTAAGTCGGCATTGTGCCTGTTGTATTAAATTCGGATGCAATTTCTGTGTTTCATCGTCAATAAGAAAGTCTTAGGGATACAGTAAACCTGAAGTGTGGCATCGGAATCAAAAACTGGACTCACAGGAGAGATTCAAATCATAGAGAGTTAGAGTGTCAGTCCTCTTGTACTTAAGTCGGCATTGTGCCTTTTATACTACATTTGGATGCAGTTTCTGTGTTTCATCTTCAATAAGAAGGTCCACGGGATACAGTAAACCTGACGTCAAGCATCGGAATCTAAAACTGGACTCACAAGAGAGGTTCAAGTCATAGAAAGTTAGAGTGTCAGTTCCTCTTGTACTTAAGTCGGCATTGTGCCTTTTGTATTAAATTCGGATGCAATTTCTGTGTTTCATCGTCAATAAGAAGGTCCAAGGGATACAGTAAACCTGAAGACAAGCATTGGAATCTTACACTGGACTCACAGGAGTGATTCAAATCATAGAAAGTTAGAGAGTCAAACCTCTTCTACTTTAGTCGGCATTGTGCCTTTTGTATTAAATTTGGATGCCATTTCTGTGTTTCATCGTCAAAATGAAAGGTCCAAGGGATACAGTAAACCTGAAGTGAAGCATCAGAATCCAAAACTGGACTCACAGGAGAGGTTCAAATCATAGAGGGTTTGAGTGTCAGTCCCCTTGTACTTAAGTCGGCATTGTACCTGTTGTATTAATTTCGGATTCAATTTGTGTGTTTCATCGTCAATAAGAAGGTCCAAGGGATACAGTAAACCTGAAGTGAAGCATCGGAATCTAAAACTGGACTCACAGGAGAGTTTCAAATCATAGAGAGTTAGAGTGTCAGTCCTCTTGTACATAAGTCGGCATTGTGCCTGTTGTATTAAATTCGGATGCAATTTCTGTGTTTCATCGTCAATAAGAAGGTCTTAGGGATACGGTAAACCTGAAGTGAAGCATCGGAATCTAAAACTGGACTCACAGGAGAGGTTCAAATCATAGAGAGTTATAGTGTCAGTCCTCTTGTACTTAATTCGGCATTTTGCCTGTTATATTAATTTCGGATTCACTTTCTGTGTTTCATCAACAATAAGAAGGTCCAAGGGATACAGTAAACCTGAAGTGAAGCATCGGAATCTAAAACTGGACTCACAGGAGAGGTTCAAATCATAGAGAGTTAGAGTGTCAGTCCTCTTGTACTTATGTATGCATTGTGCCTTTTATATTACATTTGGATGCAGTTTCTGTGTTTCATCTTCAATAAGAAGGTCCACGGGATACAGTAAACCTGACGTCAAGCATCGGAATCTAAAACTGGACTCACAAGAGAGGTTCAAGTCATAGAAAGTTAGAGTGTCAGTCCTCTTGTACTTAAGTCGGCATTGTGAGTTTTGTATTAAATTCGGATGCAATTACTGTGTTTCATCGTCAATAAGAAGGTCCAAGGGATACAGTAAACCTGAAGACAAGCATTGGAATCTTAAACTGGACTCACAAGAGTGATTCAAATCATAGAAATTTAGAGAGTCAAACCTTTTCTACTTAAGTCGGCATTGTGCCTTTTGTATTAATTTTGGATGCCATTTCTGTGTTTCATCGTCAATATGAAAGGTCCAAGGGATACAGTAAACCTGAAGTGAAGCATCGGAATCTAAAACTGGACTCACAGGAGAGGTTCAAATCATAGAGAGTTAGGGTGTCAGTCCTCTTGTACTTAAGTCGGCATTGTGCCTTTTGTATTAAATTCGGATGCAATTTCTGTGTTTCATCGTCAATAAGAAGGTCTTAGGGATACAGTAAACCTGAAGTGAAACATCGGAATCTAAAACTGGACTCACAGGAGAGGTTCAAATCATAGAGAGTTAGAGTGACCGTCCTCTTGTACTTAAGTCGGCATTGTGCCATTTGTATTAAATTCGGATGCAATTTCTGTGTTTCATCGACAATAAGAAGGTCCAAGTCATACAGTAAACCTGAATTGAAGAATCGGAATCTAAAACTGGACTCACAGGAGAGGTTCAAATGATCGCAAGTTAGAGTGTCAGTCCACTTGTGCTTAAGTCGGCATTGTGCTTTTTGTGTTAAATATGGATGCAATTTCTGTGTTTCATCGTGAATACGAAGGTCCAAGGGATACAGTAAACCTGAAGTGAAGCATCGGAATCTAAAACTGGACTCACAGGAGAGTTTCAAATCATAGAGAGTTAGAGTGTCAGTCCTCTTGTACTTAAGTCGGCATTGTGCCTTTTGTATTGAATTCGGATATAATTTCTGTGTTTCATCGTCATTATGAAGGTCCAAGATATATAGTAAACCTGATGTGAAGCATCGGAATCTAAAACTGGACTCACAGGAGAGGTTCTAATCGCAGAGTGTTAGAGTGTCAGTCCTCTTGTACTTAAGTCGGCATTGTGCATTTTGTATTACATTCGGATGTAATTTCTGTGTTTCATCGTCAATAAGAAGGTCCAAGGGGTACAGTAAACCTGAAGTGAAGCATCGGAATCCAAAACTGGACTCACAGGAGATGTTCAAATCATAGAGAGTTAGAGTGTCAGTCCCCTTGTACTTAAGTCGGTATTTTGCCTTTTGTTTGAATTACGATGTAATTTCTGTGTTTCATCATCAATGAGTAGGTCCAAGGGATACAGTAAATCTGATGTGAAGCATCGGAATCTAAAACAGGACTCACAGGAGAGGTTCAAATCATAGAAAGCTAGAGTGTCAGTCCTCTTGTACTTAAGTCGGCATTGTGCCTTTTGTATTAAATTCGGATGCAATTTCTGTGTTTCATCGTCAATAAGAAGGTCTTAGGGATACAGTAAACCTGAAGTGAAACATCGGAATCTAAAACTGGACTCACAGGAGAGGTTCAAATCATAGAGACTTAGAGTGACCGTCCTCTTGTACTTAAGTCGGCATTGTGCCATTTGTATTAAATTCGGATGCAATTTCTGTGTTTCATCGACAATAAGAAGGTCCAAGTCATACAGTAAACCTGAATTGAAGAATCGGAATCTAAAACTGGACTCACAGGAGAGGTTCAAATGATCGCAAGTTAGAGTGTCAGTCCACTTGTGCTTAAGTCGGCATTGTGCTTTTTGTGTTAAATATGGATGCAATTTCTGTGTTTCATCGTGAATACGAAGGCCTAAGGGATACAGTAAACCTGAAGTGAAGCATCGGAATCTAAAACTGGTCTCACAGGAGAGTTTCAAATCATAGCGAGTTAGAGTGTCAGTCCTCTTGTACTTAAGTCGGCATTGTGCCTGTTGTATTAAATTCGGATGCAATTTCTGTGTTTCATCGTCAATAAGAAGGTCTTAGGGATACAGTAAACCTGAAGTGAAGCATCGGAATCAAAAACTGGACTCACAGGAGAGATTCAAATCATAGAGAGTTAGAGTGTCAGTCCTCTTGTACTTAAGTCGGCATTGTGCCTTTTATACTACATTTGGATGCAGTTTCTGTGTTTCATCTTCAATAAGAAGGTCCACGGGATACAGTAAACCTGACGTCAAGCATCGGAATCTAAAACTGGACTCACAAGAGAGGTTCAAGTCATAGAAAGTTAGAGTGTCAGTTCCTCTTGTACTTAAGTCGGCATTGTGCCTTTTGTATTAAATTCGGACGCAATTTCTGTGATTCATCGTCAATAAGAAGGTCCAAGGGATACAGTAAACCTGAAGACAAGCATTGGAATCTTACACTGGACTCACAGGAGTGATTCAAATCATAGAAAGTTAGAGAGTCAAACCTCTTCTACTTAAGTCGGCATTGTGCCTTTTGTATTAAATTTGGATGCCATTTCTGTGTTTCATCGTCAAAATGAAAGGTCCAAGGGATACAGTAAACCTGAAGTGAAGCATCAGAATCCAAAACTGGACTCACAGAAGAGGTTCAAATCATAGAGGGTTTGAGTGTCAGTCCCCTTGTACTTAAGTCGGCATTGTGCCTGTTGTATTAATTTCGGATTCAATTTCTTTGTTTCATCGTCAATAAGAAGGTCCAAGGGATACAGTAAACCTGAAGTGAAGCATCGGAATCTAAAACTGGACTCACAGGAGAGGTCCAAATCATAGAGGGTTAGAGTGTCAGTCCTCGTGTACTTAAGTCGGCATTGTGGCTTGTGTATTACATTTGGATGCAGTTCCTGTGTTTCATCTTCAATAAGATGGTCGAAGGGATACAGTAAACCTGAAGTGAAGTATCGGAATCTAAAACTGGACTCACAAGAGAGGTACAAGTCATAGAAGGTTAGAGTGTCAGTCCTCTTGTACTTAAGTCGGCATTGTGCTTTTTGTATTAAATTTGGAAGCAATTTCTGTGTTTCATCGTCAATAAGAATGTCTAAGGGATACAGTAAACCTGAAGTGAAGCATCGGAATCTAAAACTGGACTCACAGGAGAGTTTCAAATCATAGAGAGTTAGAGTGTCAGTCCTCTTGTACTTAAGTCGGCATTGTGCCTGTTGTATTAAATTCGGATGCAATTTCTGTGTTTCATCGCCAATAAGAAAGTCTAAGGGATACAGTAAACCTGAAGTGAAGCATCGGAATCTAAAACTGGACTCACAGGAGAGTTTCAAATCATAGAGAGTTAGAGTGTCAGTCCTCTTGTACATAAGTCGGCATTGTGCCTGTTGTATTAAATTCGGATGCAATTTCTGTGTTTCATCGTCAATAAGAAGGTCTTAGGGATACGGTAAACCTGAAGTGAAGCATCGGAATCTAAAACTGGACTCACAGGAGAGGTTCAAATCATAGAGAGTTAGAGTGTCAGTCCTCTTGTACTTATGTATGCATTGTGCCTTTTATATTACATTTGGATGCAGTTTCTGTGTTTCATCTTCAATACGAAGGTCCACGGGATACAGTAAACCTGACGTCAAGCATCGGAATCTAAAACTGGACTCACAAGAGAGGTTCAAGTCATAGAAAGTTAGAGTGTCAGTCCTCTTGTACTTAAGTCGGCATTGTGAGTTTTGTATTAAATTCGGATGCAATTACTGTGTTTCATCGTCAATAAGAAGGTCCAAGGGATACAGTAAACCTGAAGACAAGCATTGGAATCTTAAACTGGACTCACAAGAGTGATTCAAATCATAGAAATTTAGAGAGTCAAACCTTTTCTACTTAAGTCGGCATTGTGCCTTTTGTATTAATTTTGGATGCCATTTCTGTGTTTCATCGTCAATATGAAAGGTCCAAGGGATACAGTAAACCTGAAGTGAAGCATCGGAATCTAAAACTGGACTCACAGGAGAGGTTCAAATCATAGAGAGTTAGGGTGTCAGTCCTCTTGTACTTAAGTCGGCATTGTGCCTGTTGTATCAAATTCGGATGCAATTTCTGTGTTTCATCGTCAATAAGAAGGTCTAAGGGATACAGTAAACCCGAAGTGAAGCATCGGAATCTAAAACTGGACTCACAAGAGAGGTTCAAGTCATAGAAAGTTAGAGTGTCAGTCCTCTTGTACTTAAGTCGGCATTGTGCCTTTTGTATTAAATTTGGAAGCAATTTCTGTGTTTCATCGTCAATAAGAAGGTCTAAGGGATACAGTAAACCTGAAGTGAAGCATCGGAATCTAAAACTGGACTCACAGGAGAGTTTCAAATCATAGAGGGTTAGAGTGTCAGTCCTCTTGTACTTAAGTCGGCATTGTGCCTGTTGTATTAAATTCGGATGCAATTTCTGTGTTTCATCGTCAATAAGAAGGTCTCAGGATACAGTAAACCTGAAGTGAAGACTCGGAATCTAACACTGGACTCCAGGAGAGGTTCAAATCATAGAGAGTTAGAGTGACAGTCCTCTTGTACTTAAGTCGGCATTGTGCCATTTGTATTTAATTCGGATGCAATTTCTGTGTTTCATCGTCAATAAGAAGGTCTAAGGGATACAGTAAACCTGAAGTGAAGCATCGGAATCTAAAACTGGACTCAAGGAGAGGTTCAAATCGCAGAGTGTTAGATTGTCAGTCCTCTTGTACTTAAGTCGGCATTGTGCATTTTGTATTAAATTCGGATGTAATTTCTGTGTTTCATCGTCAATAAGAAGGTCCAAGGGATACAGTAAACCTGAAGTGAAGCATCGGAATCCAAAACTGGACTCACAGGAGAGGTTCAAATCATAGAGATTTAGAGTGTCAGTCCCCTTGTACTTAAGTCGGTATTGTGCCTTTTGTTTGAATTACGATGTAATTTCTGTGTTTCATCATCAATGAGTAGGTCCAAGGGATACAGTAAATCTGATGTGAAGCATCGGAATCTAAAACAGGACTCACAGGAGAGGTTTAAATCATAGAAAGTTAGAGTGTCAGTACTCTTGTACTTAGGACGGCATTGTGCCTTTTGTATAAAATTCGGATGCAATTTCTGTGTTTCATCGTCAATAAGAAGGTCCAAGGGATACAGCAAACCTGAAGTGAAGCATCGGATCTAAAACTAGACTCACAGGAGAGGTTCAAATCATAGAGAGTTAGAGTGTCAGTCCTCGTGTACTTAAGTCAGCATTGTGGCTTTTGTATTACATTTGGATGCAGTTCCTGTGTTTCATCTTCAATAAGAAGGTCGAAGGGATACAGTAAACCTGAAGTGAAGTATCGGAATCTAAAACTGGACTCACAAGAGAGGTTCAAGTCATAGAAAGTTAGAGTGTCAGTCCTCTTCTACTTAAGTCGGCATTGTGCCTTTTGTATTAAATTTGGAAGCAATTTCTGTGTTTCATCGTCAATAAGAAGGTCTAAGGGATACAGTAAACCTAAAGTGAAGCATCGGAATCTAAAACTGGACTCACAGGAGAGTTTCAAATCATAGAGAGTTAGAGTGTCAGTCCTGTTGTTTTTAAGTCGGCATTGTGCCTGTTGTATTAAATTCGGATGCAATTTCTGTGTTTCATCGTCAATAAGAAGGTCTTAGGATACAGTAAACCTGAAGTGAAGACTCGGAATCTAACACTGGACTCACAGGAGAGGTTCAAATCATAGAGAGTTAGAGTGACAGTCCTCTTGTACTTAAGTCGGCATTGTGCCATATGTATTTAATTCGGATGCTATTTCTGTGTTTCATCGTCAATAAGAAGGTCTAAGGGATACAGTAAACCTGAAGTGAAGCATCGGAATCTAAAACTGGACTCACATTAGTGGTTCAAATCATAGAGAGTTAGAGTGTCAGTCCTCTTGTACTTAAGTCGTCATTGTGCCTTTTGTATTAAATTTGGATGCAATTTCTGTGTTTCATCGCCAATAAGAAAGTCTAAGGGATACAGTAATCTTGAAGTGAAGCATCGGAATCTAAAACTGGACTCTTAGGAGAGTTTCAAATCATAGAGAGTTAGAGTGTCAGTCCTCTTGTACATAAGTCGGCATTGTGCCTGTTGTATTAAATTCGGATGCAATTTCTGTGTTTCATCGTCAAGAAGAGGGGCTTAGGGATACAGTAAACCTGAAGAGAAGCATCGGAATCTAAAACTGGACTCACAGGAGAGGTTCAAATCATAGAGAGTTAGAGTGTCAGTCCTCTTGTACTTATGTATGCATTGTGCCTTTTATATTACATTTGGATGCAGTTTCTGTGTTTCATCTTCAATAAGAAGGTCCACGCGATACAGTAAACCTGAAGTCAAGCATCGGAATCTAAAACTGGACTCACAAGAGAGGTTCAAGTCATAGAAAGTTAGAGTGTCAGTCCTCTTGTACTTAAGTCGGCATTGTGCCTTTTGTATTAAATTTGGATGCAATTTCTGTGTTTCATCGTCAATAGGAAATTGTAAGGGATACAGTAAACCTGAAGTGAAGCATCGGAATCTAAAACTGGACTCACAGGAGAGTTTCAAATCCTAGAGAGTTAGAGTGTCAGTCCTCTTGTACTTAAGTCAGCATTGTGCCTGTTGTATTAAATTCGGATGCAATTTCTGTGTTTCATCGTCAATAAGAAGGTCTTAGGGATACAGTAAACCTGAAGTCAAGCATCGGAATCTAAAACTGGACACACAGGAGTGGTTAAAATCATAGAGAGATAGAGTGTCAGTCCTCTTGTACTTAAGTCGGCATTGTGCCTTTTGTATTAAATTCGGATGCAATTTCTGTGTTTCATCGTCAAAAAGAAGGTCCAAGGGATACAGTAAACCTGAAGACAAGCATTGGAATCTTAAACTGGACTCACAGGAGTGATTCAAATCATAGAAAGTTAGAGAGTCAAACCTCTTCTACTTAAGTCGGCATTGTGCCTTTTGTATTAAATTTGGATGCAATTTCTGTGTTTCATCGTCAATAAGAAGGTCCAAGGGATACAGTAAACCTGAAGTGAAGCATCGGAATCTAAAACTGGACTCACAGGAGAGGTTCAAATCATAGAGAGTTAGAGGGTCAGTCCTCGTGTACATAAGTCGGCATTGTGACTTTTGTATTACATTTACATGCAGTTTCTGTGTTTCATCTTCAATACGAAGGTCCAAGGGATACAGTAAACCTGAAGTGAAGCATCGGAATCTAAAACTGGACTCACAGGAGAGTTTCAAATCATAGAGAGTTAGAGTGTCAGTCCTCTTGTACTTAAGTCGGCATTGTGCCTTTTGTATTGAATTCGGATATAATTTCTGTGTTTCATCATCATTATGAAGGTCCAAGATATATAGTAAACCTGATGTGAAGCATCGGAATCTAAAACTGGACTCACAGGAGAGGTTCTAATCGCAGAGTGTTAGAGTGTCAGTCCTCTTGTACTTAAGTCGGCATTGTGCATTTTGTATTACATTCGGATGTAATTTCTGTGTTTCATCGTCAATAAGAAGGTCCAAGGGGTACAGTAAACCTGAAGTGAAGCATCGGAATCCAAAACTGGACTCACAGGAGATGTTCAAATCATAGAGAGTTAGAGTGTCAGTCCCCTTGTACTTAAGTCGGTATTTTGCCTTTTGTTTGAATTACGATGTAATTTCTGTGTTTCATCATCAATGAGTAGGTCCAAGGGATACAGTAAATCTGATGTGAAGCATCGGAATCTAAAACAGGACTCACAGGAGAGGTTCAAATCATAGAAAGCTAGAGTGTCAGTCCTCTTGTACTTAAGTCGGCATTGTGCCTTTTGTATTAAATTCGGATGCAATTTCTGTGTTTCATCGTCAATAAGAAGGTCTTAGGGATACAGTAAACCTGAAGTGAAACATCGGAATCTAAAACTGGACTCACAGGAGAGGTTCAAATCATAGAGAGTTAGAGTGACCGTCCTCTTGTACTTAAGTCGGCATTGTGCCTTTTGTATTAAATTCGGATGCAATTTCTGTGTTTCATCGTCAATAAGAAGGTCTTAGGGATACAGTAAACCTGAAGTGAAACATCGGAATCTAAAACTGGACTCACAGGAGAGGTTCAAATCATAGAGAGTTAGAGTGACCGTCCTCTTGTACTTAAGTCGGCATTGTGCCATTTGTATTAAATTCGGATGCAATTTCTGTGTTTCATCGACAATAAGAAGGTCCAAGTCATACAGTAAACCTGAATTGAAGAATCGGAATCTAAAACTGGACTCACAGGAGAGGTTCAGATGATCGCAAGTTAGAGTGTCAGTCCACTTGTGCTTAAGTCGGCATTGTGCTTTTTGTGTTAAATATGGATGCAATTTCTGTGTTTCATCGTGAATGCGAAGGTCCAAGGGATACAGTAAACCTGAAGTGAAGCATCGGAATCTAAAACTGGACTCACAGGAGAGTTTCAAATCATAGAGAGTTAGAGTGTCAGTCCTCTTGTACTTAAGTCGGCATTGTGCCTTTTGTATTGAATTCGGATATAATTTCTGTGTTTCATCATCATTATGAAGGTCCAAGATATATAGTAAACCTGATGTGAAGCATCGGAATCTAAAACTGGACTCACAGGAGAGGTTCTAATCGCAGAGTGTTAGAGTGTCAGTCCTCTTGTACTTAAGTCGGCATTGTGCATTTTGTATTACATTCGGATGTAATTTCTGTGTTTCATCGTCAATAAGAAGGTCCAAGGGGTACAGTAAACCTGAAGTGAAGCATCGGAATCCAAAACTGGACTCACAGGAGATGTTCAAATCATAGAGAGTTAGAGTGTCAGTCCCCTTGTACTTAAGTCGGTATTTTGCCTTTTGTTTGAATTACGATGTAATTTCTGTGTTTCATCGTCAATGAGTAGGTCCAAGGGATACAGTAAATCTGATGTGAAGCATCGGAATCTAAAACAGGACTCACAGGAGAGGTTCAAATCATAGAAAGCTAGAGTGTCAGTCCTCTTGTACTTAAGTCGGCATTGTGCCTTTTGTATTAAATTCGGATGCAATTTCTGTGTTTCATCGTCAATAAGAAGGTCTTAGGGATACAGTAAACCTGAAGTGAAACATCGGAATCTAAAACTGGACTCACAGGAGAGGTTCAAATCATAGAGAGTTAGAGTGACCGTCCTCTTGTACTTAAGTCGGCATTGTGCCATTTGTATTAAATTCGGATGCAATTTCTGTGTTTCATCGACAATAAGAAGGTCCAAGTCATACAGTAAACCTGAATTGAAGAATCGGAATCTAAAACTGGACTCACAGGAGAGTTTCAAATCATAGCGAGTTAGAGTGTCAGTCCTCTTGTACTTAAGTCGGCATTGTGCCTTTTGTATAAAATTCGGTTGCAATTTCTGTGTTTCATCGTCAATAAGAAGGTCCAAGGGATACAGTAAACCTGAAGTGAAGCATCGGAATCTAAAACTGGATTCATAGGAGAGGTTCAAATCATAGAGAGTTAGAGTGTCAGTCCTCGTGTACTTAAGTCGGCATTGTGGCTTGTGTATTACATTTGGATGCAGTTCCTGTGTTTCATCTTCAATAAGAAGGTCGAAGGGATACAGTAAACCTGAAGTGAAGACTCGGAATCTAACACTGGACTCACAGGAGAGGTTCAAATCATAGAGAGTTAGAGTGACAGTCCTCTTGTACTTAAGTCGGCATTGTGCCATATGTATTAAGTTCGGATGCAATTTCTGTGTTTCATCGTCAATAAGAAGGTCCAAGGGATACAGTAAACCTGAAGTGAAGCATCGGAATCTAAAACTGGACTCACATTAGTGGTTCAAATCATAGAGAGTTAGAGTGTCAGTCCTCTTGTACTTAAGTCGTCATTGTGCCTTATGTATTAAATTTGGATGCAATTTCTGTGTTTCATCGTCAATAAGAAAGTCTAAGGGATACAGTAAACCTGAAGTGAAGCATCGGAATCTAAAACTGGACTCACAGGAGAGTTTCAAATCACAGAGAGTTAGAGTGTCAGTCCTCTTGTACATAAGTCGGCATTGTGCCTGTTGTATTAAATTCGGATGCAATTTCTGTGTTTCATCGTCAATAAGAAGGTCTTAGGGATACAGTAAACCTGAAGTGAAGCATCGGAATCAAAAACTGGACTCACAGGAGAGATTCAAATCATAGAGAGTTAGAGTGTCAGTCCTCTTGTACTTAAGTCGGCATTGTGCCTTTTATACTACATTTGGATGCAGTTTCTGTGTTTCATCTTCAATAAGAAGGTCCACGGGATACAGTAAACCTGACGTCAAGCATCGGAATCTAAAACTGGACTCACAGGAGAGTTTCAAATCACAGAGAGTTAGAGTGTCAGTCCTCTTGTACTTAAGTCGGCATTGTGCCTTTTGTATTAAATTCGGATGCAATTTCTGTGTTTCATCGTCAATAAGAAGGTCCAAGGGATACAGTAAACCTGAAGACAAGCATTGGAATCTTACACTGGACTCACAGGAGTGATTCAAATCATAGAAAGTTAGAGAGTCAAACCTCTTCTACTTAAGTCGGCATTGTGCCTTTTGTATTAAATTTGGATGCCATTTCTGTGTTTCATCGTCAAAATGAAAGGTCCAAGGGATACAGTAAACCTGAAGTGAAGCATCAGAATCCAAAACTGGACTCACAGGAGAGGTTCAAATCATAGAGGGTTTGAGTGTCAGTCCCCTTGTACTTAAGTCGGCATTGTGCCTGTTGTATTAATTTCGGATTCAATTTCTGTGTTTCATCGTCAATAAGAAGGTCCAAGGGATACAGTAAACCTGAAGTGAAGCATCGGAATCTAAAACTGGACTCACAGGAGAGGTCCAAATCATAGAGAGTTAGAGTGTCAGTCCTCGTGTACTTAAGTCGGCATTGTGGCTTGTGTATTACATTTGGAAGCAATTTCTGTGTTTCATCGTCAATAAGAATGTCTAAGGGATACAGTAAACCTGAAGTGAAGCATCGGAATCTAAAACTGGACTCACAGGAGAGTTTCAAATCATAGAGAGTTAGAGTGTCAGTCCTCTTGTACTTAAGTCGGCATTGTGCCTGTTGTATTAAATTCGGATGCAATTTCTGTGTTTCATCGTCAATAAGAAAGTCTAAGGGATACAGTAAACCTGAAGTGAAGCATCGGGATCTAAAACTGGACTCACAGGAGAGTTTCAAATCATAGAGAGTTAGAGTGTCAGTCCTCTTGTACATAAGTCGGCATTGTGCCTGTTGTATTAATTTCGGATGCAATTTCTGTGTTTCATCGACAATTAGAAGGTCTTAGGGATACGGTAAACCTGAAGTGAAGCATCGGAATCTAAAACTGGACTCACAGGAGAGGTTCAAATCATAGAGAGTTATAGTGTCAGTCCTCTTGTACTTAATTCGGCATTTTGCCTGTTATATTAATTTCGGATTCACTTTCTGTGTTTCATCAACAATAAGAAGGTCCAAGGGATACAGTAAACCTAAAGTGAAGCATCGGAATCTAAAACTGGACTCACAGGAGAGATTCAAATCATAGAGAGTTAGAGAGTCAGTCCTCTTGTACTTATGTATGCATTGTGCCTTTTACATTACATTTGGATGCAGTTTCTGTGTTTCATCTTCAATAAGAAGGTCCACGGGATACAGTAAACCTGACGTCAAGCATCGGAATCTAAAACTGGACTCACAAGAGAGGTTCAAGTCATAGAAAGTTAGAGTGTCAGTCCTCTTGTACTTAAGTCGGCATTGTGAGTTTTGTATTAAATTCGGATGCAATTACTGTGTTTCATCGTCAATAAGAAGGTCCAAGGGATGCAGTAAACCTGAAGACAAGCATTGGAATCTTAAACTGGACTCACAAGAGTGATTCAAATCATAGAAATTTAGAGAGTCAAACCTTTTCTACATAAGTCGGCATTGTGCCTTTTGTATTAATTTTGGATGCCATTTCTGTGTTTCATCGTCAATATGAAAGGTCCAAGGGATACAGTAAACCTGAAGTGAAGCATCGGAATCTAAAACTGGACTCACAGGAGAGGTTCAAATCATAGAGAGTTAGGGTGTCAGTCCTCTTGTACTTAAGTCGGCATTGTGCCTGTTGTATTAAATTCGGATGCAATTTCTGTGTTTCATCGTCAATAAGAAGGTCTAAGGGATACAGTAAACCTGAAGTGAAGCATCGGAATCTAAAACTGGACTCACAAGAGAGGTTCAAGTCATAGAAAGTTAGAGTGTCAGTCCTCTTGTACTTAAGTCGGCATTGTGCCTTTTGTATTAAATTTGGAAGCAATTTCTGTGTTTCATCGTCAATAAGAAGGTCTAAGGGATACAGTAAACCTGAAGTGAAGCATCGGAATCTAAAACTGGACTCACAGGAGAGTTTCAAATCATAGAGGGTTAGAGTGTCAGTCCTCTTGTACTTAAGTCGGCATTGTGCCTGTTGTATTAAATTCGGATGCAATTTCTGTGTTTCATCGTCAATAAGAAGGTCTCAGGATACAGTAAACCTGAAGTGAAGACTCGGAATCTAACACTGGACTCCAGGAGAGGTTCAAATCATAGAGAGTTAGAGTGACAGTCCTCTTGTACTTAAGTCGGCATTGTGCCATTTGTATTTAATTCGGATGCAATTTCTGTGTTTCATCGTCAATAAGAAGGTCTAAGGGATACAGTAAACCTGAAGTGAAGCATCGGAATCTAAAACTGGACTCACAGGAGAGGTTCAAATCGCAGAGTGTTAGATTGTCAGTCCTCTTGTACTTAAGTCGGCATTGTGCATTTTGTATTAAATTCGGATGTAATTTCTGTGTTTCATCGTCAATAAGAAGGTCCAAGGGATACAGTAAACCTGAAGTGAAGCATCGGAATCCAAAACTGGACTCACAGGAGAGGTTCAAATCATAGAGATTTAGAGTGTCAGTCCCCTTGTACTTAAGTCGGTATTGTGCCTTTTGTTTGAATTACGATGTAATTTCTGTGTTTCATCATCAATGAGTAGGTCCAAGGGATACAGTAAATCTGATGTGAAGCATCGGAATCTAAAACAGGACTCACAGGAGAGGTTTAAATCATAGAAAGTTAGAGTGTCAGTACTCTTGTACTTAGGACGGCATTGTGCCTTTTGTATAAAATTCGGATGCAATTTCTGTGTTTCATCGTCAATAAGAAGGTCCAAGGGATACAGCAAACCTGAAGTGAAGCATCGGATCTAAAACTAGACTCACAGGAGAGGTTCAAATCATAGAGAGTTAGAGTGTCAGTCCTCGTGTACTTAAGTCGGCATTGTGGCTTTTGTATTACATTTGGATGCAGTTCCTGTGTTTCATCGTCAATAAGAAGGTCCAAGGGATACAGCAAACCTGAAGTGAAGCATCGGAATCTAAAACTAGACTCACAGGAGAGTTTCAAATCATAGAGAGTTAGAGTGTCAGTCCTCTTGTACTTAAGTCGGCATTGTGCCTGTTGTATTAAATTCGGATGCAATTTCTGTGTTTCATCGTCAATAAGAAGGTCTTAGGATACAGTAAACCTGAAGTGAAGTATCGGAATCTAAATCTGGACTCACAAGAGAGGTTCAAGTCATAGAGAGTTAGAGTGACAGTCCTCTTGTACTTAAGTCGGCATTGTGCCATTTGTATTTAATCCGGATGCAATTTCTGTGTTTCATCGTCAATAAGAAGGTCCAAGGGATACAGTAAACCTGAAGTGAAGCATCGGAATCTAAAACTGGACTCACATTAGTGGTTCAAATCATAGAGAGTTAGAGTGTCAGTCCTCTTGTACTTAAGTCGTCATTGTGCCTTTTGTACTAAATTTGGATGCAATTTCTGTGTTTCATCGTCAATAAGAAGGTCTAAGGGATACAGTAAACCTGAAGTGAAGCATCGGAATCTAAAACTGGACCTACAGGAGAGTTTCAAATCATAGGGAGTTAGAGTGTCAGTCCTCTTGTACATAAGTAGTCATTGTGCCTGTTGTATTAAATTCGGATGCAATTTCTGTGTTTCATCGTCAATAAGAAGGTCTTAGGGATACAGTAAACCTGAAGTGAAGCATCGGAATCTAAAACTGGACTCACAGGAGAGTTTCAAATCATAGAGAGTTAGAGTGTCAGTCCTCTTGTACTTAAGTCGGCATTGTGCCTGTTGTATTAATTTCGGATTCAATTTCTGTGTCTCATCGTCAATAAGAAGGTCCAAAGGATACAGTAAACCTGAAGTTAAGCATCGGAATCTAAAACTGGACTCACAGGAGAGGTTCAAATCATAGAGAGTTAGAGTGTCAGTCCTCGTGTACTTAAGTCGTCATTGTGGCATTTGTATAACATTTGGATGCAGTTCCTGTGTTTCATCTTCAATAAGAAGGTCCAAGGGATACAGTTAACCTGAAGTGAAGTATCGGAATCTAAAACTGGGCTCACAAGAGAGGTTGAAGTCATAGAAAGTTAGAGTGTCAGTCCTCTTGTACCTAAGTAGGCATTGTGCCTGTTGTATTAAATTCGGATGCAATTTCTGTGTTTCATCGTCAATAAGAAGGTCTTAGGATACAGTAAACCTGAAGTGAAGACTCGGAATCTAACACTGGACTCACAGGAGAGGTTCAAATCATAGAGAGTTAGAGTGACAGTCCTCTTGTACTTAAGTCGGCATTGTGCCTGTTGTATTAAATTCGGATGTAATTTCTGTGTTTCATTGTCAATAAGAAGGTCTTAGGATACAGTAAACCTGAAGTGAAGACTCGGAATCTAACACTGGACTCACAGGAGAGGTTCAAATCATAGAGAGTTAGAGTGACAGTCCTCTTGTACATAAGTCGGCATTGTGCCATTTGTATTTAATCCGGATGCAATTTCTGTGTTTCATCGTCAATAAGAAGGTCCAAGGGATACAGTAAACCTGAAGTGAAGCATCGGAATCTAAAACTGGACTCACATTAGTGGTTCAAATCATAGAGAGTTTGAGTGTCAGTCCTCTTGTACTTAAGTCGTCATTGTGCCTGTTGTATTAAATTCGGATGCAATTTCTGTGTTTCATCGTCAATAAGAAGGTCTTTGGGATACAGTAAACCTGAAGTGAAGCATCGGAAACTAAAACTGGACTCACAGGAGAGGTTCAAATCATAGAGAGTTAGAGTGTCAGTCCTCTTGTACTTAAGTCGGCTTTGTGCCTGTTGTATTAATTTCGGATTCAATTTCTGTGTTTCATCGTCAATAAGAAGGTCCAAAGGATACAGTAAACCTGAAGTTAAGCATCGGAATCTAAAACTGGACTCACAGGAGAGGTTCAAATCATAGAGAGTTAGAGTGTCAGTCCTCTTGTATTTATGTATGCATTGTGCCTTTTATATTACATTTGGATGCAGTTTCTGTGTTTCATCTTCAATAAGAAGGTCCACTGGATACAGTAAACCTGACGTCAAGCATCGGAATCTAAAACTGGACTCACAAGAGAAGTTCAAGTCATAGAAAGTTAGGGTGTCAGTCCTCTTGTACTTAAGTCGGCATTGTGCCTTTTGTATTAAATTCGGATGCAATTTCAGTGTTTCACCGTCAATAAGAAGGTCTTAGGGATACAGTAAACCTGAAGTGAAGCATCGGAATCTAAAACTGGACTCACAGGAGAGGTTCAAATCGCAAATGTTTGATTGTCAGTCCTCTTGTACTTAAGTCGGCATTGTGCATTTTGTATTAAATTCGGATGTAATATCTGTGTTTCATCGTCAATAAGAAGGTCCAAGGGATACAGTAAACCTGAAGTGAAGCATCGGAATCCAAAACTGGACTCACAGGAGCGGTTCAAATCATAGAGAGTTAGAGTGTCAGTCCCCTTGTACTTAAGTCGGTATTGTGCCTTTTGTTTGAATTACGATGTAATTTCTGTGTTTCATCATCAATGAGTAGGTCCAAGGGATACAGTAAATCTGATGTGAAGCATCGGAATCTAAAACAGGACTCACAGGAGAGGTTTAAATCATAGAAAGATAGAGTGTCAGTACTCTTGTACTTAGGACGGCATTGTGCCTTTTGTATAAAATTCGGATGCAATTTCTGTGTTTCATCGTCAATAAGAAGGTCCAAGGGATACAGCAAACCTGAAGTGAAGCATCGGAATCTAAAACTAGACTCACAGGAGAGGTTCAAATCATAGAGAGTTAGAGTGTCAGGCCTCGTGTACTTAAGTCGGCATTGTGGCTTTTGTATTACATTTGGATGCAGTTCCTGTGTTTCATCTTCAATAAGAAGGTCCAAGGGATACAGTAAACCTGAAGTGAAGTATCGGAATCTAAAACTGGACTCACAAGAGAGGATCAAGTCATAGAATGTTAGAGTGTCAGTCCTCTTGTACTTAAGTCGGCATTGTGCCTTTTGTATTAAATTTGGAAGCAATTTCTGTGTTTCATCGTCAATAAGAAGGTCTAAGGGATACAGTAAACCTGAAGTGAAGCATCGGAATCTAAAACTGGACTCACAGGAGAGTTTCAAATCATAGAGAGTTAGAGTGTCAGTCCTCTTGTACTTAAGTCGGCATTGTGCCTGTTGTATTAAATTCGGATGCAATTTCTGTGTTTCATCGTCAATAAGAAGGTCTTAGGATACAGTAAACCTGAAGTGAAGACTCGGAATCTAACACTGGACTCACAGGAGAGGTTCAAATCATAGAGAGTTAGAGTGACAGTCCTCTTGTACATAAGTCGGCATTGTGCCATTTGTATTTAATCCGGATGCAATTTCTGTGTTTCATCGTCAATAAGAAGGTCCAAGGGATACAGTAAACCTGAAGTGAAGCATCGGAATCTAAAACTGGACTCACATTAGTGGTTCAAATCATAGAGAGTTTGAGTGTCAGTCCTCTTGTACTTAAGTCGTCATTGTGCCTGTTGTATTAAATTCGGATGCAATTTCTGTGTTTCATCGTCAATAAGAAGGTCTTTGGGATACAGTAAACCTGAAGTGAAGCATCGGAATCTAAAACTGGACTCACAGGAGAGGTTCAAATCATAGAGAGTTAGAGTGTCAGTCCTCTTGTACTTAAGTCGGCTTTGTGCCTGTTGTATTAATTTCGGATTCAATTTCTGTGTTTCATCGTCAATAAGAAGGTCCAAGGGATACAGTAAACCTGAAGTTAAGCATCGGAATCTAAAACTGGACTCACAGGAGAGGTTCAAATCATAGAGAGTTAGAGTGTCAGTCCTCTTGTACTTATGTATGCATTGTGCCTTTTATATTACATTTGGATGCAGTTTCTGTGTTTCATCTTCAATAAGAAGGTCCACTGGATACAGTAAACCTGACGTCAAGCATCGGAATCTAAAACTGGACTCACAAGAGAAGTTCAAGTCATAGAAAGTTAGAGTGTCAGTCCTCTTGTACTTAAGTCGGCATTGTGCCTTTTGTATTAAATTCGGATGCAATTTCAGTGTTTCACCGTCAATAAGAAGGTCTTAGGGATACAGTAAACCTGAAGTGAAGCATCGGAATCTAAAACTGGACTCACAGGAGAGGTTCAAATCATAGAGAGTTAGAGTGTCAGTCCTCGTGTACTTAAGTCGGCATTGTGGTATTTGTATAACATTTGGATGCAGTTCCTGTGTTTCATCTTCAATAAGAAGGTCCAAGGGGTACAGCTAACCTGAAGTGAAGTATCGGTATCTAAAACTGGACTCACAAGAGAGGTTCAAGTCATAGAAAGTTAGAGTGTCAGTCCTCTTGTACTTAAGTCGGCATTGTGCTTTTTGTATTAAATTTGGAAGCAATTTCTGTGTTTCATCGTCAATAAGAAGGTCTAAGGGATACAGTAAACCTGAAGTGAAGCATCGGAATCTAAAACTGGACTCCCAAAAGAGTTTCAAATCATAGAGAGTTAAAGTGTCAGTCCTCTTGTACCTAAGTCGGCATTGTGCCTGTTGTATTAAATTCGGATGCAATTTCTGTGTTTCATCGTCAATAAGAAGGTCTTAGGATACAGTAAACCCGAAGTGAAGACTCGGAATCTAACACTGGACTCACAGGAGAGGTTCAAATCATAGAGAGTTAGAGTGACAGTCCTCTTGTACTTAAGTCGGCATTGTGCCATTTGTATTTAATTCGGATGCAATTTCTGTGTTTCATCGTCAATAAGAAGGTCCAAGGGATACAGTAAACCTGAAGTGAAGCATCGGAATCTAAAACTGGACTCACATTAGTGGTTCAAATCATAGAGAGTTAGAGTGTCAGTCCTCTTGTACTTAAGTCGTCATTGTGCCTTTTGTATTAAATTTGGATGCAATTTCTGTGTTTCATCGTCAATAAGAAGGTCTAAGGGACACAGTAAACCTGAAGTGAAGCATCGGAATCTAAAACTGGACTCACAGGAGAGGTTCAAATCATATAGAGTTAGAGTGTCAGCCCTCTTGTACATAAGTCGGCATTGTGCCTGTTGTATTTAATTCGGATGCAATATCTGTGTTTCATCGTCAATAAGAAGGTCTTAGGGATACAGTAAACCTGAAGTGAAGCATCGGAATCTAAAACTGGACTCACAGGAGAGGTTCAAATCATAGAGAGTTAGAGTGTCAGTCCTCCTGTACTTAAGTCGGCATTGTGCCTGTTGTATTAATTTCGGATTCAATTTCTGTGTTTCATCGTCAATAAGAAGGTCCAAGGGATACAGTAAACCTGAAGTGAAGCATCGGAACCTAAAACTGGACTCACAGGAGAGATTCAAATCATAGAGAGTTAGAGTGTCAGTCCTCTTGTACTTATGTATGCATTGTGCCTTTTATATTACATTTGGATGCAGTTTCTGTGTTTCATCTTCAATAAGAAGGTCCACGGGGTACAGTAAACCTGACGTCAAGCATCGGAATCTAAAACTGGACTCACAAGAGAGGTTCAAGTCATAGAAAGTTAGAGTGTCAGTCCTCTTGTATTTAAGTCGGCATTGTGCCTTTTGTATTAAATTCGGATGCAATTTCTGTGTTTCATCGTCAATAAGAAGATCCAAGGGATACAGTAAACCTGAAGTGAAGCATCGGAATCTAAAACTTGACTCACAGGAGAGGTTAAAATCATAGAGAGTTAGAGTGTCAGTCCTCGTGTACTTAAGTCGGCATTGTGGCTTTTGTATTACATTAGGATGCAGTTCCTGTGCATCATCTTCAATAAGACGGTCCAAGGGATACAGTAAACCTGAAGTGAAGTATCGGAATCTTAAACTGGACTCACAAGAGGGGTTCAAGTCATAGAAAGTTAGAGGGTCAGTTCTCTTGTACTTGAGTCGGCATTGTGTCTTTTGTAATAAATTCGGATGCAATTTCAGTGTTTCATCGTCAATACGAAGGTCCAAGGGATACAGTAAACCTGAAGAGAAGCATTGGAATCTTAAACTGGACTCACAGGAGTGATTCAAATCATAGAAAGTTAGAGAGTCAGACCTCTTCTACTTAAGTCGGCATTGTGCCTTTTGTATTAAATTTGGAAGCAATTTCTGTGTTTCATCGTCAATAAGAAGGTCTAAGGGATACAGTAAACCTGAGGTGAAGCATCGGAATCTAAAACTGGACTCACAGGAGAGTTTCAAATCATAGAGAGTTAGAGTGTCAGTCCTCATTACTTAAGTCGGCATTGTGCCTGTTGTATTAAATTCGGATGCAATTTCTGTGTTTCATCGTCAATAAGAAGGTCTTAGGATACAGTAAACCTGAAGTGAAGCATCGGAATCTAACACTGGACTCACAGGAGAGGCTCAAATCATAGAGAGTTAGAGTGTCAGTCCTCTTGTACTTAAGTCGGCATTGTGCCTGTTGTATTAATTTCGGATTGAATTACTGTGTTTCATCGTCAATAAGAAGGTCCAAGGGATACAGTAAACCTGAAGTGAAGCATCGGAATCTAAAACTGGACTCACAGGAGAGGTTCAAATCATAGAGAGTTAGAGTGTCAGTCCTCTTGTACTTACGTATGCATTGTGCCTTTTATATTACATTTGGATGCCGTTTCTGTGTTCCATCTTCAATAAGAATGTCCACGGGATACAGTAAACCTGACGTCAAGCATCGGAATCTAAAACTGGACTCACAAGACAGGTTCAAGTCATAGAAAGTTAGAGTGTTAGTCCTCTTGTACTTAAGTCGGCATTGTGCCTTTTTTATTAAATTTGGATGCAATTTCTGTGTTTCATCGTCAATAAGAAGGTCTAAGGGATACAGTAAACCTGAAGTGAAGCATCGGAATCTAAAACTGGACACACAGGAGAGTTTCAAATCATAGAGAGTTAGAGTGTCAGTCCTCTTGTACTTAAGTCGGCATTGTGCCTGTTGTATTAAATTCGGATGCAATTTCTGTGTTTCATCGTCAATAAGAAGGTCTTAGGGATACAGTAAACCTGAAGTGAAGCATCGGAATCTAAAACTGGACTCACAGGAGAGGTTCAAATCATAGAGAGTTAGAGTGACAGTCCTCTTGTACTTAAGTCGGCATTAAGCCTTTTGTATTAAATTCGGATGCAATTTCTGTGTTTCATCATCAATAAGAAGGTCCAAGGAATACAGTAAACCTGAAGTAAAGCATCGGAATCTAAAACTGGACACACAGGAGAGTTTCAAATCATAGAGAGTTAGAGTGTCAGTCCTCTTGTACTTAAGTCGGCATTATGCCTTTTGTATTAAATTTGGATGCAATTTCTGTGTTTCATCGTCAATAAGAAGGTCCAAGGGATACAGTAAACCTCAAGTGAAGCATCGGAATCTAAAACTGGACTCACAGGAGAGGTTCAAATCATAGAGAGTTAGAGTGTCGGTCCTCGTGTACTTAAGTCGGAATTGTGACTTTTGTATTACATTTGCATGCAGTTTCTGTGTTTCATCTTCAATAAGAAGGTCCAAGGTATACAGCAAACCTGAAGTGAAGCAACGGAATCTAAAACTGGACTCACATTAGTGGTTCAAATAATAGAGAGTTAGAGTGTCAGTCCTCTTGTACTGAAGTCGTCATTGTGCCTTTTGGATTAAATTCGGATGCAATTTCTGTGTTTCATCGTCAATAAGAATGTCCAAGGGATACAGGAAAGCTGAAGTGAAGCATCGGAATCTAAAACTGGACTCACAGGAGACGTTCAAATCATAGAGAGTTAGAGTGTCAGTCGTCTTGTACTTAAGTCGGCATTGTGCCTTTTGTATTAAATTTGGATGTAATTTCTGTGTTTCATCGTCAATAAGAAGGTCTAAGGGATACAGTAAACCTGAAGTGAAGCATCGGAATCTAAAACTGGACTCACAGGAGAGGTTCAAATCATAGAGAGTTAGAGTGTCAGTCCCCTTGTACTTAAGTCGGTATTGTGCCTTTTGTTTGAATTACGATGTAATTTCTGTGTTTCATCATCAATGAGTAGGTCCAAGGGATACAGTAAATCTGATGTGAAGCATCGGAATCTAAAACTGGACTCACAATAGAGGTTCAAATCATAGAAAGTTAGAGTGTCAGTCCTCTTGTACTTAGGTCGGCATTGTGCCTTTTGTATAAAATTCGGATGCAATTTCTGTGTTTCATCGTCAATAAGAAGGTCCAAGGGATACAGTAAACCTGAAGTGAAGCATCGGAATCTAAAACTGGACTCACAGTAGAGGTTCAAATCATAGAGAGTTAGAGTTGCAGTCCTCGCGTACTTAAGTCGCCATTGTGCCTTTTGTATTACATTTGGATGCAGTTCCTGTGTTTCATCTTCAATAAGAAGGTGCAAGGGATACAGTAAACCTGAAGTGAAGTATCGGAATCTAAAACTAGACTCACAAGAGGGGTTCAAGTCATGGAAAGTTAGAGTGTCAGTCCTCTTGTGCTTAAGTCGGCATTGTGCCTTTTGTATTAAATTCGGATGCAATTTCAGTGTTTCATCGTTAATAAGAAGGTCCAAGGGATACAGTAAACCTGAAGAGAAGCATTGGAATCTTAAACTGGAATCACAGGAGTGATTCAAATCATAGAAAGTTAGAGAGTCAAACCTCTTCTACTTAAGTCGGCATTGTGCCTTTTGTATTATATTTGGAAGCAATTTCTGTGTTTCGTTGTCAATAAGAAGGTCTAAGGGATACAGTAAACCTGAAGTGAAGCATCGGAATCTAAAACTGGACTCACAGGAGAGTCTCAAACCATAGAGAGTTAGAGTGTCAGTCCTCTTGTACTTAAGTCGGAATTGTGCCTGTTGTATTTAATTCAGATGCAATTTCTGTGTTTCATCGTCAATAAGAAGGTCTTAGGATACAGTAAACCTGAAGTGAAGCATCGGAATCTAACACTGGACTCACAGGAGAGGTTCAAATCATAGAGAGTTAGAGTGACAGTCCTCTTGTACTTAAGTCGGCGTTGTGCCATTTGTACTTAATTCGGATGCAATTTCTGTGTTTCATCGTCAATAAGAAGGTCCAAGGGATACAGTAAACCTGAAGTGAAGCATCGGAATCTAAAACTGGACTCACATTAGTGGTTCAAATCATAGAGAGTTAGAGTGTCAGTCCTCTTGTACTTAAGTCGGCATTGTGCCATTTGTATTAAATTCGGATGCAATTTCTGTGTTTCATCGTCAATAAGAATGTCCAAGGGATACAGGAAACCTGAAGTGAAGCATCGGAATCTAAAACTGGACTCACAGGAGACGTTCAAATCATAGAGAGTTAGAGTGACAGTCCTCTTGTACTTAAGTCGGCGTTGTGCCATTTGTATTTAATTCGGATGCAATTTCTGTGTTTCATCGTCAATAAGAAGGTCCAAGGGATACAGTAAACCTGAAGTGAAGCATCGGAATCTAAAACTGGAATCACATTAGTGGTTCAAATCATAGAGAGTTAGAGTGTCAGTCCTCTTGTACTTAAGTCGGCATTGTGCCTTTTGTATTGAATTTGGATGCAATTTCTGTGTTTCATCGTCAATAAGAAGGTCCAAGGGATACAGTAAACCTGAAGTGAAGCATCGGAATCTAAAATTGGACTACAGGAGAGTTTCAAATCATAGAGAGTTAGAGGGTCAATCCTCTTGTACATAAGTCGGCATTGTGCCTGTTGTATTAAATTCGGATGCAATTTCTGTGTTTCATCGTCAATAAGAAGGTCTTAGGGATACAGTAAACCTGAAGTGAAGCATCGGAATCTAAAACTGGACTCACAGGAGAGGTTCAAATCATAGAGAGTTAGAGTGTCAGTACTCTTGTACTTAAGTCGGCATTGTGCCTTTTGTATTAAATTCAGATGCAATTTCTGTGTTTCATCGTCAATAAGAATGTCCAAGGGATACAGGAAACCTGAAGTGAAGCATCGGAATCTAAAACTGGACTCACAGGAGACGTTCAAATCATAGAGAGTTAGAGTGTCAGTCCTCTTGTACTTAAGTCGGCATTGTGAATTTTGTATTAAATTCGGATGCAATTTCAGTGTTTCATCGTCAATAAGAAGGTCCAAAGGATACAGTAAACCTGAAAAGAAGCATTGGAATCTTAGACTGGACTCACAGGAGTGATTCAAATCATTGAAAGTTAGAGAGTCAGACCTCTTCTACTTAAGTCGGCATTGTGCCTTTTGTATTAAATTTGGATGCAATTTCTGTGTTTCATCGTCAATAAGAAGGTCCAAGGGATACAGTAAACCTGAAGTGAAGCATCGGAATCTAAAACTGGACTCACAGGAGAGGTTCAAATCATAGAGAGTTAGAGTGTCAGTCCTCGTGTACTTAAGTCGGCATTGTGCCTTTTGTATTACATTTGGATGCAGTTTCTGTGTTTCATCTTCAATAAGAAGGTCCAAGGGATACAGTAAACCTGACGTTAAGCATCGGAATCTAAAACTGGACTCACAAGAGAGGTTTAAGTCATAGAAAGTTAGAGTGTCAGTCCTCTTTTACTTAAGTCTGCAATGTGCCTTTTGTATTAAATTTGGATGCAATTTCGGTGTTTCATCGTCAATAAGAAGGTCTAAGGGATACAGTAAACCTGAAGTTAAGCATCGGAATCTAAAACTGGACTCACAGGAGAGTTTCAAAACATAGAGAGTTAGAGTGTCAGTCCTCTTGTACTTAAGTCCGCATTGTGCCTGTTGTATTTAATTCGGAAGCAATTTCTGTGTTTCATCGTCAATACGAAGGTCCAAGGGGTAAAGCAAACCAGAAGTGAAGCATCGGAATCTAAAACTGGACTCACAGGGGAGGTTCAAATCATAGAAAGTTAGAATGTCAGTCCACTTGTGCTTAAGCCGGCATTGTGGTTTTTGTATTAAATATGGATGCAATATCTGTGTTTCATCGTGAATACGAAGGTCCAAGGGATACAGTAAACCTGAAGTGAAGCATCGGAATCTAAAACTGGACTCACAGGAGAGGTTCAAATCATAGGGAGTTAGAGTGTCAGTCCCCTTGTACTTAAGTCGGTATTGTGCCTTTTGTTTGAATTACGATGTAATTTCTGTGTATCATCATCAATGAGTAGGTCCAAGGGATACAGTAAATCTGATGTGAAGCATCGGAATCTAAAACTGGACTCACAGGAGAGGTTCAAATCATAGAAAGTTAGAGTGTCAGTCCTCTTGTACTTAGGTCGGCATTGTACCTTTTGTATAAAATTCGGATGCAATTTCTGTGTTTCATCGTCAATAAGAAGGTCCAAGGGATACAGTAAACCTGAAGTGAAGCATCGGAATCTAAAACTGGACTCACAGTAGAGGTTCAAATCATAGAGAGTTAGAGTTGCAGTCCTCGCGTACTTAAGTCGCCGTTGTGCCTTTTGTATTACATTTGGATGCAGTTCCTGTGTTTCATCTTCAATAAGAAGGTGCAAGGGATACAGTAAACCTGAAGTGAAGTATCGGAATCTAAAACTAGACTCACAAGAGGGGTTCAAGTCATGGAAAGTTAGAGTGTCAGTCCTCTTGTGCTTAAGTCGGCATTGTGCCTTTTGTATTAAATTCGGATGCAATTTCAGTGTTTCATCGTTAATAAGAAGGTCCAAGGGATACAGTAAACCTGAAGAGAAGCATTGGAATCTTAAACTGGACTCACAGGAGTGATTCAAATCATAGAAAGTTAGAGAGTCAAACCTCTTCTACTTAAGTCGGCATTGTGCCTTTTGTATTATATTTGGAAGCAATTTCTGTGTTTCATCGTCAATAAGAAGGTCTAAGGGATACAGTAAACCTGAAGTGAAGCATCGGAATCTAAAACTGGACTCACAGGAGAGTCTCAAACCATAGAGAGTTAGAGTGTCAGTCCTCTTGTACTTAAGTCGGAATTGTGCCTGTTGTATTTAATTCAGATGCAATTTCTGTGTTTCATCGTCAATAAGAAGGTCTTAGGATACAGTAAACCTGAAGTGAAGCATCGGAATCTAACACTGGACTCACAGGAGAGGTTCAAATCATAGAGAGTTAGAGTGACAGTCCTCTTGTACTTAAGTCGGCGTTGTGCCATTTGTATTTAATTCGGATGCAATTTCTGTGTTTCATCGTCAATAAGAAGGTCCAAGGGATACAGTAAACCTGAAGTGAAGCATCGAAATCTAAAACTGGACTCACATTAGTGGTTCAAATCATAGAGAGTTAGAGTGTCAGTCCTCTTGTACTTAAGTCGGCATTGTGCCATTTGTATTAAATTCGGATGCAATTTCTGTGTTTCATCGTCAATAAGAATGTCCAAGGGATACAGGAAACCTGAAGTGAAGCATCGGAATCTAAAACTGGACTCACAGGAGACGTTCAAATCATAGAGAGTTAGAGTGACAGTCCTCTTGTACTTAAGTCGGCGTTGTGCCATTTGTATTTAATTCGGATGCAATTTCTGTGTTTCATCGTCAATAAGAAGGTCCAAGGGATACAGTAAACCTGAAGTGAAGCATCGGAATCTAAAACTGGACTCACAGTAGAGGTTCAAATCATAGAGAGTTAGAGTTGCAGTCCTCGCGTACTTAAGTCACCATTGTGCCTTTTGTATTACATTTGGATGCAGTTCCTGTGTTTCATCTTCAATAAGAAGGTGCAAGGGATACAGTAAACCTGAAGTGAAGTATCGGAATCTAAAACTAGACTCACAAGAGGGGTTCAAGTCATGGAAAGTTAGAGTGTCAGTCCTCTTGTGCTTAAGTCGGCATTGTGCCTTTTGTATTAAATTCGGATGCAATTTCAGCGTTTCATCGTTAATAAGAAGGTCCAAGGGATACAGTAAACCTGAAGAGAAGCATTGGAATCTTAAACTGGACTCACAGGAGTGATTCAAATCATAGAAAGTTAGAGAGTCAAACCTTCTCTACTTAAGTCGGCATTGTGCCTTTTGTATTATATTTGGAAGCAATTTCTGTGTTTCATCGTCAATAAGAAGGTCTAAGGGATACAGTAAACCTGAAGTGAAGCATCGGAATCTAAAACTGGACTCACAGGAGAGTCTCAAACCATAGAGAGTTAGAGTGTCAGTCCTCATGTACTTAAGTCGGAATTGTGCCTGTTGTATTTAATTCAGATGCAATTTCTGTGTTTCATCGTCAATAAGAAGGTCTTAGGATACAGTAAACCTGAAGTGAAGCATCGGAATCTAACACTGGACTCACAGGAGAGGTTCAAATCATAGAGAGTTAGAGTGACAGTCCTCTTGTACTTAAGTCGGCGTTGTGCCATTTGTATATAATTCGGATGCAATTTCTGTGTTTCATCGTCAATAAGAAGGTCCAAGGGATACAGGAAACCTGAAGTGAAGCATCGGAATCTAAAACTGGACTCACAGGAGACGTTCAAATCATAGAGAGTTAGAGTGACAGTCCTCTTGTACTTAAGTCGGCGTTGTGCCATTTGTATTAAATTCGGATGCAATTTCTGTGTTTCATCGTCAATAAGAATGTCCAAGGGATACAGGAAACCTGAAGTGAAGCATCGGAATCTAAAACTGGACTCACAGGAGACGTTCAAATCATAGAGAGTTAGAGTGACAGTCCTCTTGTACTTAAGTCGGCGTTGTGCCATTTGTATTTAATTCGGATGCAATTTCTGTGTTTCATCGTCAATAAGAAGGTCCAAGGGATACAGTAAACCTGAAGTGAAGCATCGGAATCTAAAACTGGACTCACATTAGTGGTTCAAATCATAGAGAGTTAGAGTGTCAGTCCTCTTGTACTTAAGTCGGCATTGTGCCTTTTGTATTGAATTTGGATGCAATTTCTGTGTTTCATCGTCAATAAGAAGGTCCAAGGGTTACAGTAAACCTGAAGTGAAGCACCGGAATCTAAAATTGGACTCACAGGAGAGTTTCAAATCATAGAGAGTTAGAGGGTCAGTCCTCTTGTACATAAGTCGGCATTGTGCCTGTTGTATTAAATTCGGATGCAATTTCTGTGTTTCATCGTCAATAAGAAGGTCTTAGGGATACAGTAAACCTGAAGTGAAGCATCGGAATCTAAAACTGGACTCACAGGAGAGGTTCAAATCATAGAGAGTTAGAGTGTCAGTACTCTTGTACTTAAGTCGGCATTGTGCCTTTTGTATTAAATTCAGATGCAATTTCTGTGTTTCATCGTCAATAAGAATGTCCAAGGGATACAGGAAACCTGAAGTGAAGCATCGGAATCTAAAACTGGACTCACAGGAGACGTTCAAATCACAGAGAGTTAGAGTGTCAGTCCTCTTGTACTTAAGTCGGCATTGTGAATTTTGTATTAAATTCGGATGCAATTTCAGTGTTTCATCGTCAATAAGAAGGTCCAAGGGATACAGTAAACCTGAAAAGAAGCATTGGAATCTTAGACTGGACTCACAGGAGTGATTCAAATCATTGAAAGTTAGAGAGTCAGACCTCTTCTACTTAAGTCGGCATTGTGCCTTTTGTATTAAATTTGGATGCAATTTCTGTGTTTCATCGTCAATAAGAAGGTCCAAGGGATACAGTAAACCTGAAGTGAAGCATCGGAATCTAAAACTGGACTCACAGGAGAGGTTCAAATCATAGAGAGTTAGAGTGTCAGTCCTCGTGTACTTAAGTCGGCATTGTGCCTTTTGTATTACATTTGGATGCAGTTTCTGTGTTTCATCTTCAATAACAAGGTCCAAGGGATACAGTAAACCTGACGTTAAGCATCGGAATCTAAAACTGGACTCACAAGAGAGGTTTAAGTCATAGAAAGTTAGAGTGTCAGTCCTCTTGTACTTAAGACGGCAATGTGCCTTTTGTATTAAATTTGGATGCAATTTCGGTGTTTCATCGTCAATAAGAAGGTCTAAGGGATACAGTAAACCTGAAGTTAAGCATCGGAATCTAAAACTGGACTCACAGGAGAGTTTCAAATCATAGAGAGTTAGAGTGTCAGTCCTCTTGAACTTAAGTCCGCATTGTGCCTGTTGTATTTAATTCGGAAGCAATTTCTGTGTTTCATCGTCAATACGAAGGTCCAAGGGGTAAAGCAAACCAGAAGTGAAGCATCGGAATCTAAAACTGGACTCACAGGGGAGGTTCAAATCATAGAAAGTTAGAGTGTCAGTCCTCTTGTACTTAAGTCGGCATTGTGCCATTTGTATTAAATCCGGATGCAATTTCTGTGTTTCATCGACAATAAGAAGGTCCAAGTGATACAGTAAACCTGAATTGAAGCATCGGAATCTAAAACTGGACTCACAGGAGAGGTTCAAATCATCGCAAGTTAGAGTGTCAGTCCACTTGTGCTTAAGCCGGCATTGTGGTTTTTGTATTAAATATGGATGCAATATCTGTGTTTCATCGTGAATACGAAGGTCCAAGGGATACAGTAAACCTGAAGTGAAGCATCGGAATCTAAAACTGGACTCACAGGAGAGGTTCAAATCATAGGGAGTTAGAGTGTCAGTCCTCTTGTACTTAAGTCGGCATTGTGCCTTTTGTATTGAATTCGGATGTAATTTCTGTGTTTCATCATCAATAAGAAGGTCCAAGGGATACAGTAAACCTGAAGAGAAGCATTGGAATCTTAAACTGGACTCACATTAGTGGTTCAAATCATAGAGAGTTAGAGTGTCAGTCCTCTTGTACTTAAGTCGGCATTGTGCCTATTGTATTAAATTCGGATGCAATTTCTGTGTTTCATCGTCAATAAGAATGTCCAAGCGATACAGGAAACCTGACGTGAAGCATCGGAATCTAAAACTGGACTCACAGGAGACGTTCAAATCATAGAGAGTTAGAGTGTAAGTCCTCTTGTACTTAAGTCGGCATTGTGCCTTTTGTATTAAATTCGGATGCAATTTCAGTGTTTCATCGTTAATAAGAAGGTCCAAGGGATACAGTAAACCTGAAGAGAAGCATTGGAATCTTAAACTGGACTCACAGGAGTGATTCAAATAATAGAAAATTAGAGAGTCAGACCTCTTCTACTTTAGTCGGCATTGTGCCTTCTGTATTTAATTCGGATGCAATTTCTGTGTTTCATCGTCAATAAGAATGTCCAAGGGATACAGTAAACCTGAAGTGAAGCATTGGAATCTAAAACTGGACTCACAGGAGAGGTTCAAATCATAGAGAGTTAGAGTGTCAGCCCTCTTGTACTTAAGTCCGCATTGTGCCTGTTGTATTAAATTCGGATGCAGTTTCTGTGTTTCATCGTCAATAAGAAGGTCCAAGGGGTAAAGTAAACCTGAAGTGAAGCATCGGAATCTAAAACTGGAGTCACAGGAGAGGTTCAAATCATAGAAAGTTAGAGTGTTAGTCCTCTTGTACTTAAGTAGGCATTGTGCCATTTGTATAAAATTCGGATGCAATTTCTGTGTATCATCGTCAATAAGAAGGTCCAAGGGATACAGTAAACCTGAAGTGAAGCATCGGAATCTAAAACTGGACTCACAGGAGAGGCTCAAATCATAGAGAGTTAGAGTGTCAGTCCTCGTGTACTTATGTCGGCATTGTGCCGTTTGTATTAAATTTGGAAGCAATTTCTGTGTTTCATCGTCAATAAGAAGGTCTAAGGGATACAGTAAACCTGAATTGAAGCATCGGAATCTAAAACTGGACTCACAGGAGAGGTTCAAATCATCGCAAGTTAGAGTGTCAGTCCACTTGTGCTTAAGTCGGCATTGTGGTTTTTGTATTAAATATGGATGCAATATCTGTGTTTCATCGTGAATACGAAGGTCCAAGGGATACAGTAAACCTGAAGTGAAGCATCGGAATCTAAAACTGGACTCACTGGTGAGGTTCAAATCATAGGGAGTTAGAGTGTCAGTCCTCTTGTACTTAAGTCGGCATTGTGCCTTTTGTATTGAATTCGGATGTAATTTCTGTGTTTCATCATCAATAAGAAGGTCCAAGGGATACAGTAAACCTGAAGAGAAGCATTGGAATCTTAAACTGGACTCACATTAGTGGTTCAAATCATAGAGAGTTAGAGTGTCAGTCCTCTTGTACTTAAGTCGGCATTGTGCCTATTGTATTAAATTCGGATGCAATTTCTGTGTTTCATCGTCAATAAGAATGTCCAAGCGATACAGGAAACCTGAAGTGAAGCATCGGAATCTAAAACTGGACTCACAGGAGACGTTCAAATCATAGAGAGTTAGAGTGTAAGTCCTCTTGTACTTAAGTCGGCATTGTGCCTTTTGTATTAAATTCGGATGCAATTTCAGTGTTTCATCGTTAATAAGAAGGTCCAAGGGATACAGTAAACCTGAAGAGAAGCATTGGAATCTTAAACTGGACTCACAGGAGTGATTCAAATAATAGAAAATTAGAGAGTCAGACCTCTTCTACTTTAGTCGGCATTGTGCCTTCTGTATTTAATTCGGATGCAATTTCTGTGTTTCATCGTCAATAAGAATGTCCAAGGGATACAGTAAACCTGAAGTGAAGCATTGGAATCTAAAACTGGACTCACAGGAGAGGTTCAAATCATAGAGAGTTAGAGTGTCAGCCCTCTTGTACTTAAGTCCGCATTGTGCCTGTTGTATTAAATTCGGATGCAGTTTCTGTGTTTCATCGTCAATAAGAAGGTCCAAGGGGTAAAGTAAACCTGAAGTGAAGCATCGGAATCTAAAACTGGACTCACAGGAGAGGTTCAAATCATAGAAAGTTAGAGAGTCAGACCTCTTCTACTTAAGTCGGCATTGTGCCTTTTGTATTAAATTTGGATGCAATTTCTGTGTTTCATCGTCAATAAGAAGGTCCAAGGGATACAGTAAACCTGAAAAGAAGCATTGGAATCTTAAACTGGACTCACAGGAGTGATTCAAATCATTGAAAGTTAGAGAGTCAGACCTCTTCTACTTAAGTCGGCATTGTGCCTTTTGTATTAAATTTGGATGCAATTTCTGTGTTTCATCGACAATAAGAAGGTCCAAGGGATACAGTAAACCTGAAGTGAAGCATCGGAATCTAAAACTGGACTCACAGGAGAGGTTCAAATCATAGAGAGTTAGAGCGTCAGTCCTCGTGTACTTAAGTCGGCATTGTGCCTTTTGTATTACATTTGGATGCAGTTTCTGTGTTTCATCTTCAATAAGAAGGTCCAAGGGATACAGTAAACCTGACGTTAAGCATCGGAATCTAAAACTGGACTCACAAGAGAGGTTTAAGTCATAGAAAGTTAGAGTGTCAGTCCTCTTGTACTTAAGTCCGCATTGTGCCTGTTGTATTTAATTCGGAAGCAATTTCTGTGTTTCATCGTCAATACGAAGGTCCAAGGGGTAAATCAAACCAGAAGTGAAGCATCGGAATCTAAAACTGGACTCACAGGGGAGGTTCAAATCACAGAAAGTTAGAGTGTCAGTCCTCTTGTACTTAAGTCGGCATTGTGCCATTTGTATTAAATCTGGATGCAATTTCTGTGTTTCATCGACAATAAGAAGGTCCAAGTGATACAGTAAACCTGAATTGAAGCATCGGAATCTAAAACTGGACTCACAGGAGAGGTTCAAATCATCGCAAGTTAGAGTGTCAGTCCACTTGTGCTTAAGTCGGCATTGTGGTTTTTGTATTAAATATGGATGCAATATCTGTGTTTCATCGTGAATACGAAGGTCCAAGGGATACAGTAAACCTGAAGTGAAGCATCGGAATCTAAAACTGGACTCACAGGAGAGGTTCAAATCATAGAGAGGTAGAGTGTCAGTCCTCTTGTACTTAAGTCGGCATCGTGCCTTTTGTATTGAATTCGGATGTAATTTCTGTGTTTCATCATCAATAAGATGGTCCAAGGGATACAGTAAACCTGAAGAGAAGCATTGGAATCTTAAACTGGACTCACATTAGTGGTTCAAATCATAGAGAGTTAGAGTGTCAGTCCTCTTGTACTTAAGTCGGCATTGTGCCTATTGTATTAAATTCGGATGCAATTTCTGTGTTTCATCGTCAATAAGAATGTCCAAGCGATACAGGAAACCTGAAGTGAAGCATCGGAATCTAAAACTGGACTCACAGGAGACGTTCAAATCATAGAGAGTTAGAGTGTCAGTCCTCTTGTACTTAAGTCGGCATTGTGCCTTTTGTATTAAATTCGGATGCAATTTCAGTGTTTCATCGTTAATAAGAAGGTCCAAGGGCTACAGTAAACCTGAAGAGAAGCATTGGAATCTTAAACTGGACTCACAGGAGTGATTCAAATAATAGAAATTTAGAGAGTCATACCTCTTCTACTTTAGTCGGCATTGTGCCTTCTGTATTTAATTCGGATGCAATTTCTGTGTTTCATCGTCAATAAGAATGTCCAAGGGATACAGTAAACCTGAAGTGAAACATTGGAATCTAAAACTGGACTCACAGGAGAGGTTCAAATCATAAAGAGTTAGAGTGTCAGCCCTCTTGTACTTAAGTCCGCATTATGCCTGTTGTATTAAATTCGGATGCAGTTTCTGTGTTTCATCGTCAATAAGAAGGTCCAAGGGGTAAAGTAAACCTGAAGTGAAGCATCGGAATCTAAAACTGGAGTCACAGGAGAGGTTCAAATCATAGAAAGTTAGAGTGTCAGTCCTCTTGTACTTAAGTAGGCATTGTGCCATTTGTATAAAATTCGGATGCAATTTCTGTGTATCATCGTCAATAAGAAGGTCCAAGGGATACAGTAAACCTGAAGTGAAGCATCGGAATCTAAAACTGGACTCACAGGAGAGGTTCAAATCATAGAGAGTTAGAGTGTCAGTCCTCGTGTACTTATGTCGGCATTGTGCCGTTTGTATTAAATTTGGAAGCAATTTCTGTGTTTCATCGTCAATAAGAAGGTCTAAGGGATACAGTAAACCTGAAGTGAAGCATCGGATTCTAAAACTGGACTCACAGGAGAGGTTCAAATCATAGAGAGTTAGAGTGACAGTCCTCTTGTACTTAAGTCAGCATTGTGCCTTTTGTTTTTAATTCGGATGCAATTTCTGTGATTCATCGTCAATAAGAAGGTCCAAGGGATACAGTAAACCTGAAGTGAAGCATCGGAATCTAAAACTGGACTCACAGGAGAGGTTCAAATCATAGAGAGTTAGAGTGTCAGTCCCCTTGTACTTAAGTCGGCATTGTGCCATTTGTATATAATTCGGATGCAATTTCTGTGTTTCATCGTCAATAAGAAGGTCCAAGGTATACAGTAAACCTGAAGTGAAGCATCGGAATCTAATACTGGACTCACAGGAGAGGTTCAAATCATAGAGAGTTAGAGTGTCAGTCCCCTTGTACTTAAGTCGGCATTGTGCCATTTGTATATAAATCGGATGCAATTTCTGTGTTTCATCGTCAATAAGAAGGTCCAAGGGATACAGTAAACCTGAAGTGAAACATCGGAATCTAAAACTGGACTCACAGGAGAGGTTCAAATCATAGAGAGTTAGAGTGTCAGTCCTCGTGTACTTAAGTCGGAATTGTGACTTTTGTATTACATTTGCATGCAGTTTCTGTGTTTCATCTTCAATAAGAAGGTCCAAGGTATACAGTAAACCTGAAGTGAAGCATCGGAATCTAAAACTGGACTCACATTAGTGGTTCAAATAATAGAGAGTTAGAGTGTCAGTCCTCTTGTACTTAAGTCGGCATTGTGCCTCTTGTATTGAATTCGGATGCAATTTCTGTGTTTCATCGTCAATAAGAATGTCCAAGGGATACAGGAAACCTGAAGTGAAGCATCGGAATCTAAAACAGGACTCACAGGAGACGTTCAAATCTTAGAGAGTTAGAGTGTCAGTCCTCTTGTACTTAGGTCGGCATTGTGCCTTTTGTATAATATTCGGATGCAATTTCTGTGTTTCATCGTCAATAAGAAGGTCCAGGGGATACAGTAAACCTGAAGTGAAGCATCGGAATCTAAAACTGGACTCACAGGAGAGGTTCAAATCATAGAAAGTTAGAGTGTCAGTCCTCTTGTACTTAGGTCGGCATTGTGCCTTTTGTATAATATTCGGATGCAATTTCTGTGTTTCATCGTCAATAAGAAGGTCCAAGGGATACAGTAAACCTGAAGTGAAGCATCGGAATCTAAAACTGGACTCACAGGTGAGGTTCAAATGATAGAGAGTTAGAGTGTCAGTCCTCGTGTACTTAAGTCGCCATTGTGGCTTTTGTATTACATTTGGATGCAGTTCCTGTGTTTCATCTTCAATAAGAAGGTGCAAGGGATACAGTAAATCTGATGTGAAGCATCGGAATCTAAAACTGGACTCACAGGAGAGGTTCAAATCATAGGAAGTTAGAGTGTCAGTCCTCTTGTACTTAAGTCGGCATTGTGCCTTTTGTATAATATTCGGATGCAATTTCTGTGTTTCATCGTCAATAAGAACGTCCAAGGGATACAGTAAACCTGAAGTGAAGCATCGGAATCTAAAACTGGACTCACAGGAGAGGTTCAAATGATAGAGAGTTAGAGTGTCAGTCCTCGTGTACTTAAGTCGCCATTGTGGCTTTTGTATTAAATTTGGATGCAATTTCAGTGTTTCATCGTCAATAAGAAAGTCCAAGGGCTACAGTAAACCTGAAGAGAAGCATTGGAATCTTAAACCGGACTCACAGGAGTGATTCAAATCATAGAAAGTTAGAGAGTGTAACCTCTTCTACTTAAGTCGGCATTGTGCCTTTTGTATTAAATTTGGAAGCAATTTCTGTGTTTCATCGTCAATAAGAAGGTCTAAGAGATACAGTCAACCTGAAGTGAAGCACCGGAATCTAAAACTGGACTCACAGGAGAGTCTCAAACCATAGAGAGTTAGAGTGTCAGTCCTCTTGTACTTAAGTTGGAATTGTGCCAGTTGTATTAAATTCAGATGCAATTTCTGTCTTTCATCGTCAATAAGAAGGTCTTAGGATACAGCAAACCTGAAGGGAAGCATCGGAATCTAACACTGGACTCACAGGAGAGGTTCAAATCATAGAGAGTTAGAGTGACAGTCCTCTTGTACTTAAGTCGGCATTGTGCCATTTGTATTTAATTCGGATGCAATTTCTGTGTTTCATCGTCAATAAGAAGGTCCAAGGCATACAGTAAACCTGAAGTGAAGCATCGGAATCTAAAACTGGACTCACATTAGTGGTTCAAATCATAGAGAGTTAGAGCGTCAGTCCTCTTGTACTTAAGTCGGCATTGTGCCTTTTGTATTAAATTCGGATGCAATTTCTGTGTTTCATCGTCAATAAGAATGTCCAAGGGATACAGTAAACCTGAAGTGAAGCATCGGAATCTAAAACTGGACTCACAGGAGAGGTTCAAATCATAGAAAGTTAGAGTGTCAGTCCTCTTGTACTTAGGTCGGCATTGTGCCTTTTGTATAATATTCGGATGCAATTTCTGTGTTTCATCGTCAATAAGAAGGTCCAAGGGATACAGTAAACCTGAAGTGAAGCATCGGAATCTAAAACTGGACTCACAGGAGAGGTTCAAATGATAGAGAGTTAGAGTGTCAGTCCTCGTGTACTTAAGTCGCCATTGTGGCTTTTGTATTACATTTGGATGCAGTTCCTGTGTTTCATCTTCAATAAGAAGGTGCAAGGGATACAGTAAATCTGATGTGAAGCATCGGAATCTAAAACTGGACCCACAGGAGAGGTTCAAATCATAGAAAGTTAGAGTGTCAGTCCTCTTGTACTTAAGTCGGCATTGTGCCTTTTGTATAATATTTGGATGCAATTTCTGTGTTTCATCGTCAATAAGAAGGTCCAAGGGATACAGTAAACCTGAAGTGAAGCATCGGAATCTAAAACTGGACTCACAGGAGAGGTTCAAATGATAGAGAGTTAGAGTGTCAGTCCTCGTGTACTTAAGTCGCCATTGTGGCTTTTGTATTAAATTTGGATGCAATTTCAGTGTTTCATCGTCAATAAGAAAGTCCAAGGGCTACAGTAAACCTGAAGAGAAGCATTGGAATCTTAAACCGGACTCACAGGAGTGATTCAAATCATAGAAAGTTAGAGAGTCAAACCTCTTCTACTTAAGTCGGCATTGTGCCTTTTGTATTAAATTTGGAAGCAATTTCTGTGTTTCATCGTCAATAAGAAGGTCTAAGAGATACAGTCAACCTGAAGTGAAGCATCGGAATCTAAAACTGGACTCACAGGAGAGTCTCAAACCATAGAGAGTTAGAGTGTCAGTCCTCTTGTACTTAAGTCGGAATTGTGCCTGTTGTATTAAATTCAGATGCAATTTCTGTGTTTCATCGTCAATAAGAAGGTCCAAGGCATACAGTAAACCTGAAGTGAAGCATCGGAATCTAAAACTGGACTCACATTAGTGGTTCAAATCATAGAGAGTTAGTGCGTCAGTCCTCTTGTACTTAAGTCGGCATTGTGCCTTTTGTATTAAATTCGGATGCAATTTCTGTGTTTCATCGTCAATAAGAATGTCCAAGGGATACAGGAAACCTGAAGTGAAGCATCGGAATCTAAAACTGGACTCACAGGAGACGTTCAAATCATAGAGAGTTAGAGTGTCAGTCCTCTTGTACTTAAGTCGGCATTGTGCCTTTTGTATTAAATTCGGATGCAATTTCAGTGTTTCATCGTCAATAAGAAGGTCCAAGGGATACAGTAAACCTGAAGAGAAGCATTGGAATCTTAAACTGGACTCACAGGAGTGATTCAAATCATAGAAAGATAGAGAGTGGGACCTCTTCTACTTAAGTCGGCATTGTGCCTTTTGTATTAAATTTGGATGCAATTTATGTGTTTCATCGTCAATAAGAAGGTCCAAGGGATACAGTAAACCTGAAGTGAAGCATCGGAATCTAAAACTGGACTCACAGGAGAGGTTCAAATCATAGAGAGTTAGAGTGTCAGTCCTCGTGTACTTAAGTCGGCATTGTGCCTTTTGTATTACATTTGGATGCAGTTTCTGTGTTTCATCTTCAATAAGAAGGTCCAAGGGATACAGTAAACCTTAAGTGAAGCATCGGAATCTAAAACTGGACTCACAAGAGAGGTTTAAGTCATAGGAAGTTAGAGTGTTAGTCCTCTTGTACTTAAGTCGGCATTGTGCTTTTGTATTAAATTCGGATGCAATTTCTGTGTTTCATCGTAAATAAGAATGTCCAAGGGATACCTGAAACCTGAAGTGAAGCATCGGAATCTAAAACTGGACTCACAGGAGACGTTCAAATCATAGAGAGTTAGAGTGTCAGTCCTCTTGTGCTTAAGTCGGCATTGTGCCTTTTGTATTAAATTCGGATGCAATTTCAGTGTTTCATCGTCAATAAGAAGGTCCAAGGGATACAGTAAACCTGAAAAGAAGCATTGGAATCTTAAACTGGACTCACAGGAGTGATTCAAATCATTGAAAGTTAGAGAGTCAGACCTCTTCTACTTAAGTCGGCATTGTGCCTTTTGTATTAAATTTGGATGCAATTTCTGTGTTTCATCGTCAATAAGAAGGTCCAAGGGATACAGTAAACCTGAAGTGAAGCATCGGAATCTAAAACTGGACTCACAGGAGAGGTTCAAATCATAGAGAGTTAGAGTGTCAGTCCTCGTGTACTTAAGTCGGCATTGTGCCTTTTGTATTACATTTGGATGCAGTTTCTGTGTTTCATCTTCAATAAGAAGGTCCAAGGGATACAGTAAACCTGACGTTAAGCATCGGAATCTAAAACTGGACTCACAAGAAAGGTTTAAGTCATAGAAAGTTAGAGTGTCAGTCCTCTTGTACTTAAGTCGGCAATGTGCCTTTTGTATTAAATTTGGATGCAATTTCGGTGTTTCATCGTCAATAAGAAGGTCTAAGGGATACAGTAAACCTGAAGTTAAGCATCGGAATCTAAAACTGGACCCACAGGAGAGTTTCAAATCATAGAGAGTTAGAGTGTTAGTCCTCTTGTATTTAAGTCCGCATTGTGCCTGTTGTATTTAATTCGGGTGCAATTTCTGTGTTTCATCGTCAATACGAAGGTCCAAGGGGTAAAGTAAACCAGAAGTGAAGCATCGGAATCTAAAACTGGACTCACAGGGGAGGTTCAAATCATAGAAAGTTAGAGTGTCAGTCCTCTTGTACTTAAGTCGGGATTGTGCCATTTGTATTAAATCCGGATGCAATTTCTGTGTTTCATCGACAATAAGAAGGTCCAAGTGATACAGTAAACCTGAATTGAAGAATCGGAATCTAAAACTGGACTCACAGGAGAGGTTCAAATCATCGCAAGTTAGAGTGTGAGTCCACTTGTGCTTTAGTCGGCATTGTGCTTTTTGTATTAAATATGGATGCAATATCTGTGTTTAATCGTGAATACGAAGGTCCAAGGAATACAGTAAACCTGAAGTGAAGCATCGGAATCTAAAACTGGACTAACAGGAGAGGTTCAAATCATAGAGAGTTAGAGTGTCAGTCCTCTTATACTTAAGTCGGCATTGTGCCTTTTGTAATGAATTCGGATGTAATTTCTGCGTTTCATCATCAATAAGAAGGTCCAAGGGATACAGTAAACCTTAAGAGAAGCATTGGAATCTTAAACTGGACTCACATTAATGGTTCAAATCATAGAGAGTTAGAGTGTCAGTCCTCTTGTACTTAAGTCGGCATTGTGCCTATTGTATTAAATTCGGATGCAATTTCTGTGTTTCATCGCCAATAAGAATGTCCAAGCGATACAGGAAACCTGAAGTGAAGCATCGGAATCTAAAACTGGACTCACAGGAGACGTTCAAATCATAGAGAGTTAGAGTGTCAGTCCTCTTGTACTTAAGTCGGCATTGTGCCTTTTGTATTAAATTCGGATGCAATTTCAGTGTTTCATCGTCAATAAGAAGGTCCAAGGGATACAGTAAACCTGAAGAGAAGCATTGGAATCTTAAACTAGACTCACAGGAGTGATTCAAATAATAGAAATTTAGAGAGTCAGACCTCTTCTACTTAAGTCGGCATTGTGCCTTCTGTATTTAATTCGGATGCAATTTCTGTGTTTCATCGTCAATAAGAATGTCCAAGGGATACAGTAAACCTGAAGTGAAGCATCGGAATCTAAAACTGGACTCACAGGAGAGGTTCAAATCATAGAGAGTTAGAGTGTCAGCCCTCTTGTACTTAAGTCGGCATTGTGCCTGTTGTATTAAATTCGGATGCAGTTTCTGTGATCCATCGTCAATATGAAGGTCCAAGGGGTAAAGTAAACCTGAAGTGAAGCATCGGAATCTAAAACTGGATTCACAGGAGAGATTCAAATCACAGAAAGTTAGAGTGTCAGTCCTCTTGTACTTAAGTAGGCATTGTGCCATTTGTATAAAATTCGGATGCAATTTCTGTGTTTCATCGTCAATAAGAAGGTCCAAGGGATACAGTAAACCTGAAGTGAAGCATCGGAATCTAAAACTGGACTCACAGGAGAGGTTCAAATCATAGAGAGTTAGAGTGTCAGTCCTCGTGTACTTATGTCGGCATTGTGCCTTTTGTATTAAATATGGAAGCAATTTCTGTGTTTCATCGTCAATAAGAAGGTCTTAGGATACAGTAAACCTAAAGTGAAGCATCGGAATCCAAAACTGGACTCACAGGAGAGGTTCAAATCATAGAGAGTTAGAGTGACGGTCCTCTTGTACTTAAGTCGGCATTGTGCTTTTTGTATTTAATTCGGATGCAATTTCTGTGTTTCATCGTCAATAAGAAGGTCCAAGGGATACAGGAAACCTGAAATGAAGCATCGGAATATAAAACTGGACTCACAGTAGTGGTTCAAATCATAGAGAGTTAGAGTGTCAGTCCTCGTGTACCTAAGTCGGAATTGTGACTTTTGTATTACATTTGCATGCAGTTTCCGTGTTTCATCTTCAATAAGAAGGTCCAAGGGATACAGTAAACCTGAAGTGAAGCATCGGAATCTAAAACTGGACTCACAAGAGAGGTTCAAGTCATAGAAAGTTAGAGTGTCAGTCCTCTTATACTTAAGTCGGCATTGTGCCTTTTGTTTTTAATTCGGATGCAGTTTCTGTGTTTCATCGGCAATAAGAAGGTCCAAGGGTTAAAGTAAACCTGAAGTGAAGCATCGGAATCTAAAACTGGACTCACAGGAGAGGTTCAAATCATAGAAATTTAGAGTGTCAGTCCTCTTGTACTTAAGTCGGCATTGTGCCATTTGTATTAAATTCGAATGCAATTTCTGTGTTTCATCGACAATAAGAAGGTCCAAGTCATACAGTAAACCTGAATTGAAGAATCGGAATCTAAAACTGGACGCACAGGAGAGGTTCAAATGATCGCAAGTTAGAGTGTCAGTCCACTTGTGCTTAAGTCGGCATTGAGCTTTTTGTGTTAAATATGGATGCAATTTCTGTGTTTCATCGTGAATACGAAGGTCCAAGGGATACAGTAAACCTGAAGTGAAGCATCGGAATCTAAAACTGGACTCACAGGAGAGGTTCAAATCATAGAGAGTCAGAGTGTCAGTCCTCTTGTACTTAAGTCGGCATTGTGCCTTTTGTATTGAATTCGGATGTAATTTCTGTGTTTCATCATAATTATGAAGGTCCAAGATATACAGTAAACCTGATGTGAAGTATCGGAATCTAAAACTGGACTCACAGGAGAGGTTCAAATCGAAGAGTGTTAGAGTGTCAGTCCTCTTGTACTTAATTCGGCATTGTGCCTTTTGTATTAAATTCGGATGCAATTTCTATGTTTCATCGTCGGTAAGAAGGTCCAAGGGATACAGTAAACCTGAAGTGAAGCATCGGAATCTAAAACTGGACTCACAGGAGAGGTTCAAATCATAGAGAGTTAGAGTGTCAGTCCCCTTGTACTTAAGTCGGCATTGTGCCATTTGTATATAATTCGGATGCAATTTCTGTTTTTCATCGTCAATAAGAAGGTCCAAGGGATACAGTAAACCTGAAGTGAAGCATCGGAATCTAAAACTGGACTCACAGGAAAGGTTCAAATGATAGAGAGTTAGAGTGTCAGTCCTCGTGTACTTAAGTCGCCATTGTGGCTTTTGTATTACATTTGGATGCAGTTCCTGTGTTTCATCTTCAATAAGAAGGTCCAAGGGTTAAAGTAAACCTGAAGTGAAGCATCGGAATCTAAAACTGGACTCACAGGTGAGGTTCAAATCATAGAAATTTAGAGTGTCAGTCCTCTTGTACTTAAGTCGGCATTGTGCCTTTTGTATTAAATTTGGATGCAATTTCAGTGTTTTATCGTCAATAAGAAGGTCCAAGGGATACAGTAAACCTGAAGAGAAGCATTGGAATCTTAAACTGGACTCACAGGAGTGATTCAAATCATAGAAAGTTAGAGAGTCAAACCTCATCTACTTAAGTCGGCATTGTGCCTTTTGTATTAAATTTGGAAGCAATTTCTGTGTTTCATCGTCAATAAGAAGGTCTAAGGGATACAGTAAACCTGAAGTGAAGCATCGGAATCTAAAACTGGACTCACAGGAGAGTCTCAAACCATAGAGAGTTAGAGTGTCAGTCCTCTTGTACTTAAGTCGGAATTGTGCCAGTTGTATTAAATTCAGATGCAATTTCTGTGTTTCATCGTCAATAAGAAGGTCTAAGGGATACAGTAAACCTAAAGTGAAGCATCGGAATCTAAAATTGGACTCACAGGAGAGTTTCAAATCATAGAGAGTTAGAGGGTCAGTCCTCTTGTACATAAGTCGGCATTGTGCCTGTTGTATTAAATTCAGATGCAATTTCTGTGTTTCATCGTCAATAAGAAGGTCTTAGGGATAGAGTAAACCTGAAGTGAAGCATCGGAATCTAAAACTGGACTCACAAGAGAGGTTCAAATCATACAGAGTTAGAGTGTCAGTACTCTTGTACTTAAGTCGGCATTGTGCCTTTTGTATTAAATTCGGATGCAAATTCTTTGTTTCATCTTCAATAAGAATGTCCAAAGGATACAGGAAACCTGAAGTGAAGCATCGGAATCTAAAACTGGACTCACAGGAGGCGTTCAAATCATAGAGAGTTAGAGTGTCAGTCCTCTTGTACTTAAGTCGGCATTGTGCCTTTTGTATTAAATTCGCATGCAATTTCAGTGTTTCATCGTCAATAAGAAGGTCCAAGGGATACAGCAAACCTGAAAAGAAGCATTGGAATCTTAAACTGGGCTCACAGGAGTGATTCAAATCACTGAAAGTTAGAGAGTCAGACCTCTTCTACTTAAGTCGGCATTGTGCCTTTTGTATTAAATTTGGATGCAATTTCTGTGTTTCATCGTCAATAAGAAGGTCCAAGGGATACAGTAAACCTGAAGTGAAGCATCGGAATCTAAAACTGGACTCACAGCAGAGGTTCAAATCATAGAGAGTTAGAGTGTCAGTCCTCGTGTACTTAAGTCGGCATTGTGCCTTTTGTATTACATTTGGATGCAGTTTCTGTGTTTCATCTTCAATAAGAAGGTACAAGGGATACAGTAAACCTGACGTTAAGCATCGGAATCTAAAACTGGACTCACAAGAAAGGTTTAAGTCATAGAAAGTTAGAGTGTCAGTCCTCTTGTACTTAAGTCGGCAATGTGCCTTTTGTATTAAATTTGGATGCAATTTCGGTGTTTCATCGTCAATAAGAAGGTCTTAGGGATACAGTAAACCTGAAGTTAAGCATCGGAATCTAAAACTGGACTCACAGGAGAGTTTCAAATCATAGAGAGTTAGAGTGTCAGTCCTCTTGTACTTAAGTCCGCATTGTGCCTGTTGTATTTAATTCGGATGCAATTTCTGTGTTTCATCGTCAATACGAAGGTCCAAGGGGTAAAGTAAACCAGAAGTGAAGCATCGGAATCTAAAACTGGACTCACAGGGGAGGTTCAAATCACAGAAAGTTAGAGTATCAGTCCTCTTGTACTTAAGTCGGGATTGTGCCATTTGTATTAAATCCGGATGCAATTTCTGTGTTTCATCGACAATAAGAAGGTCCAAGTGATACAGTAAACCTGAATTGAAGCATCGGAATCTAAAACTGGACTCACTGGAGAGGTTCAAATCATCGCAAGTTAGAGTGTCAGTCCACTTGTGTTTAAGTCGGCATTGTGCCTTTTGTATTAAATTTGGATGCAATTTCTGTGTTTCATCGTCAATAAGAAGGTCCAAGGGATACAGTAAACCTGAAGTGAAGCATCGGAATCTAAAACTGGACTCACAGGAGAGGTTCAAATCATAGAGAGTTAGAGTGTCAGTCCTCGTGTACTTAAGTCGGCATTGTGCCTTTTGTATTACATTTGGATGCAGTTTCTGTGTTTCATCTTCAATAAGAAGGTCCAAGGGATACAGTAAACCTGACGTTAAGCATCGGAATCTAAAACTGGACTCACAAGAAAGGTTTAAGTCATAGAAAGTTAGAGTGTCAGTCCTCTTGTACTTAAGTCGGCAATGTGCCTTTTGTATTAAATTTGGATGCAATTTCGGTGTTTCATCGTCAATAAGAAGGTCTAAGGGATACAGTAAACCTGAAGTTAAGCATCGGAATCTAAAACTGGACTCACAGGAGAGTTTCAAATCATAGAGAGTTAGAGTGTCAGTCCTCTTGTACTTAAGTCCGCATTGTGCCTGTTGTATTTAATTCGGATGCAATTTCTGTGTTTCATCGTCAATACGAAGGTCCAAGGGGTAAAGTAAACCAGAAGTGAAGCATCGGAATCTAAAACTGGACTCACAGGGGAGGTTCAAATCATAGAAAGTTAGAGTGTCAGTCCTCTTGTACTTAAGTCGGGATTGTGCCATTTGTATTAAATCCGGATGCAATATCTGTGTTTCATCGACAATAAGAAGGTCCAAGTGATACAGTAAACCTGAATTGAAGCATCGGAATCTAAAACTGGACTCACAGGAGCGGTCCAAATCATCGCAAGTTAGAGTGTCAGTCCACTTGTGCTTAAGTTGGCATTGTGCTTTTTGTATTAAATATGGATGCAATATCTGTGTTTCATCGTGAATACTAAGGTCCAAGGGATACAGTAAACCTGAAGTGAAGCATCGGAATCCAAAACTGGACTAACAGGAGAGGTTCAAATCATAGAGAGTTAGAGTGTCAGTCCTCTTGTACTTAAGTCGGCATTGTGCCATTTGTATTGAATTCGGATGTAATTTCTGTGTTTCATCATCAATAAGAAGGTCCAAGGGATACAGTAAACCTGAAGAGAAGCATTGGAGTCTTAAACTGGACTCACATTAGTGGTTCAAATCATAGAGAGTTAGAGTGTCAGTCCTCTTGTACTTAAGTCGGCATTGTGCCTATTGTATTAAATTCGGATGCAATTTCTGTGTTTCATCGTCAATAAGAATGTCCAAGCGATACAGGAAACCAGAAGTGTAGCATCGGAATCTAAAACTGGACTCACAGGAGACATTCAAATCATAGAGAGTTAGAGTGTCAGTCCTCTTGTTTCTAAGTCGACATTGTGCCTTTTGTATTAAATTCGGATGCAATTTCAGTGTTTCATCGTCAATAAGAAGGTCCAAGGGATACAGAAAACCTGAAGAGAAGCATTGGAATCTTAAACTAGACTCACAGGAGTGATTCAAATAATAGAAATTTAGAGAGTCAGACCTCTTCTACTTAAGTCGGCATTGTGCCTTCTGTAATTAATTCGTATGCAATTTCTGTGTTTCATCGTCAATAAGAATGTCCAAGGGATACAGTAAACCTGAAGTGAAGCATCGGAATCTAAAACTGGACTCACAGGAGAGGTTCAAATCATAGAGAGTTAGAGTGTCAGCCCTCTTGTACTTAAGTCCGCATTGTGCCTGTTGTATTAAATTCGGATGCAGTTTCTGTGTTTCATCGTCAATAAGAAGGTCCAAGGGGTAAAGTAAAGCTGAAGTGAAGCATCGGAATCTAAAACTGGACTCACAGGACAGGTTGAAATCATAGAAAGTTAGAGTGTCAGTCCTCTTGTACTTAAGTAGGCATTGTGCCATTTGTATAAAATTCGGATGCAATTTCTGTGTTTCATCGTCAATAAGAAGGTCCAAGGGATACAGGAAACCTGAAATGAAGCATCGGAATATAAAACTGGACTCACAGTAGTGGTTCAAATCATAGAGAGTTAGAGTGTCAGTCCTCGTGTACTTAAGTCGGAATTGTGACTTTTGTATTACATTTGCATGCAGTTTCTGTGTTCCATCTTCAATAAGAAGGTCCAAGGGATACAGTAAACCTGAAGTGAAGCATCGGAATCTAAAACTGGACTCACAAGAGAGGTTCAAGTCATAGAAAGTTAGAGTGTCAGTCCTCTTGTACTTAAGTCGGCATTGTGCCTTTTGTTTTTAATTCGGATGCAATTTCTGTGTTTCATCGTCAATAAGAAGGTCCAAGGGATACAGTAAACCTGAAGTGAAGCATCGGAATCTAACACTGGACTCACAGGAGAGGTTCAAGTCATAGAGAGTTAGAGTGTCAGCCCTCTTGTACTTAAGTCCGCATTGTGCCTGTTGTATTAAATTCGGATGCAGTTTCTGTGTTTCATCGTCAATAAGAAGGTCCAAGGGTTAAAGTAAACCTGAAGTGAAGCATCGGAATCTAAAACTGGACTCACAGGAGAGGTTCAAATCATAGAAATTTAGAGTGTTAGTCCTCTTGTACTTAAGTCGGCATTGTGCCTTTTGTATTGAATTCGGATGTAATTTCTGTGTTTCATCATAATTATGAAGGTCCAAGATATACAGTAAATCTGATGTGAAGTATCGGAATCTAAAACTGGACTCACAGGAGAGGTTCAAATCGAAGAGTGTTAGAGTGTCTGTCCTCTTGTACTTAAGTCGGCATTGTGCCTTTTGTATTAAATTCGGATGCAATTTCTATGTTTCATCGTCAGTAAGAAGGTCCAAGGGATACAGTAAACCTGAAGTGAAGCATCGGAATCTAAAACTGGACTCACAGGAGAGGTTCAAATCATAGAGAGTTAGAGTGTCAGTCCCCTTGTACTTAAGTCGGCATTGTGCCATTTGTATATAATTCGGATGCAATTTCTGTGTTTCATCGTCAATAAGAAGGTCCAAGGTATACAGTAAACCTGAAGTGAAGCATCGGAATCTAAAACTCGACTCACAGGAGACGTTCAAATCATAGAGAGTTAGAGTGTCAGTCCTCTTGTACTTAAGTCGGCATTGTGCCTTTTGTATTAAATTTGGATGAAATTTCTGTGTTTCATCGTCAATAAGAAGGTCTAAGGGATACAGTAAAACTGAAGTGAAGCATTGGAATCTAAAACTGGACTCACAGGAGACGTTCAAATCATAGAGAGTTAGAGTGTCAGTCCTCTTGTACTTAAGTCGGCATTGTGCCTTTTGTATTAAATTCGGATGCAATTTCAGTGTTTCATAGTCAATAAGAAGGTCCAAGGGATACAGTAAAGCTGAAAAGAAGCATTGGAATCTCAAACTGGACTCACAGGAGTGATTCAAATCATTGAAAGTTAGAGAGTCAGACCTCTTCTACTTAAGTCGGCATTGTGCCTTTTGTATTAAATTTGGATGCAATTTCTGTGTTTCATCGTCAATAAGAAGGTGCAAGGGATACAGTAAACCTGAAGTGGAGCATCGGAATCTAAAACTGGACTCATAGGAGAGGTTCAAATCAAAGAGAGTTAGAGTGTCAGTCCTCGTGTACTTAAGTCGGCATTGTGCCTTTTGTATTACATTTGGATGCAGTTTTGTGTTTCATCTTCAATAAGAAGGTCCAAGGGATACAGTAAACCTGACGTTAAGCATCGGAATCTAAAACTGGACTCACAAGAAAGGTTAAGGTCATAGAAAGTTAGAGTGTCAGTCCTCTTGTACTTAAGTCGGCAATGTGCCTTTTGTATTAAATTTGGATGCAATTTCGGTGTTTCATCGTCAATAAGAAGGTCTAAGGGATTCAGTAAACCTGAAGTTAAGCATCGGAATCTAAAACTGGACTCACAGGAGAGTTTCAAATCATAGAGAGTTAGAGTGTCAGTCCTCTTGTACTTAAGTCCGCATTGTGCCTGTTGTATTTAATTCGGATGCAATTTCTGTGTTTCATCGTCAATACGAAGGTCCAAGGGGTAAAGTAAACCAGAAGTGAAGCATCGGAATCTAAAACTGGACTCACAGGGGAGGTTCAAATCATAGAAAGTTAGAGTGTCAGTCCTCGTGTACTTAAGTCGGCATTGTGCCTTTTGTATTACATTTGGATGCAGTTTCTGTGTTTCATCTTCAATAAGAAGGTACAAGGGATACAGTAAACCTGACGTTAAGCATCGGAATCTAAAACTGGACTCACAAGAAAGGTTTAAGTCATAGAAAGTTAGAGTGTCAGTCCTCTTGTACTTAAGTCGGCAATGTGCCTTTTGTATTGAATTTGGATGCAATTTCGGTGTTTCATCGTCAATAAGAAGGTCTTAGGGATACAGTAAACCTGAAGTTAAGCATCGGAATCTAAAACTGGACTCACAGGAGAGTTTCAAATCATAGAGAGTTAGAGTGTCAGTCCTCTTGTACTTAAGTCCGCATTGTGCCTGTTGTATTTAATTCGGATGCAATTTCTGTGTTTCATCGTCAATACGAAGGTCCAAGGGGTAAAGTAAACCAGAAGTGAAGCATCGGAATCTAAAACTGGACTCACAGGGGAGGTTCAAATCACAGAAAGTTAGAGTGTCAGTCCTCTTGTACTTAAGTCGGGATTGTGCCATTTGTATTAAATCCGGATGCAATTTCTGTGTTTCATCGACAATAAGAAGGTCCAAGTGATACAGTAAACCTGAATTGAAGCATCGGAATCTAAAACTGGACTCACTGGAGAGGTTCAAATCATCGCAAGTTAGAGTGTCAGTCCACTTGTGTTTAAGTCGGCATTGTGCCTTTTGTATTAAATTTGGATGCAATTTCTGTGTTTCATCGTCAATAAGAAGGTCCAAGGGATACAGTAAACCTGAAGTGAAGCATCGGAATCTAAAACTGGACTCACAGGAGAGGTTCAAATCATAGAGAGTTAGAGTGTCAGTCCTCGTGTACTTAAGTCGGCATTGTGCCTTTTGTATTACATTTGGATGCAGTTTCTGTGTTTCATCTTCAATAAGAAGGTCCAAGGGATACAGTAAACCTGACGTTAAGCATCGGAATCTAAAACTGGACTCACAAGAAAGGTTTAAGTCATAGAAAGTTAGAGTGTCAGTCCTCTTGTACTTAAGTCGGCAATGTGCCTTTTGTATTAAATTTGGATGCAATTTCGGTGTTTCATCGTCAATAAGAAGGTCTAAGGGATACAGTAAACCTGAAGTTAAGCATCGGAATCTAAAACTGGACTCACAGGAGAGTTTCAAATCATAGAGAGTTAGAGTGTCAGTCCTCTTGTACTTAAGTCCGCATTGTGCCTGTTGTATTTAATTCGGATGCAATTTCTGTGTTTCATCGTCAATACGAAGGTCCAAGGGGTAAAGTAAACCAGAAGTGAAGCATCGGAATCTAAAACTGGACTCACAGGGGAGGTTCAAATCATAGAAAGTTAGAGTGTCAGTCCTCTTGTACTTAAGTCGGGATTGTGCCATTTGTATTAAATCCGGATGCAATATCTGTGTTTCATCGACAATAAGAAGGTCCAAGTGATACAGTAAACCTGAATTGAAGCATCGGAATCTAAAACTGGACTCACAGGAGCGGTTGAAATCATCGCAAGTTAGAGTGTCAGTCCACTTGTGCTTAAGTTGGCATTGTGCTTTTTGTATTAAATATGGATGCAATATCTGTGTTTCATCGTGAATACTAAGGTCCAAGGGATACAGTAAACCTGAAGTGAAGCATCGGAATCCAAAACTGGACTAACAGGAGAGGTTCAAATCATAGAGAGTTAGAGTGTCAGTCCTCTTGTACTTAAGTCGGCATTGTGCCATTTGTATTGAATTCGGATGTAATTTCTGTGTTTCATCATCAATAAGAAGGTCCAAGGGATACAGTAAACCTGAAGAGAAGCATTGGAGTCTTAAACTGGACTCACATTAGTGGTTCAAATCATAGAGAGTTAGAGTGTCAGTCCTCTTGTACTTAAGTCGGCATTGTGCCTATTGTATTAAATCCGGATGCAATTTCTGTGTTTCATCGTCAATAAGAATGTCCAAGCGATACAGGAAACCAGAAGTGTAGCATCGGAATCTAAAACTGGACTCACAGGAGACATTCAAATCATAGAGAGTTAGAGTGTCAGTCCTCTTGTTTCTAAGTCGACATTGTGCCTTTTGTATTAAATTCGGATGCAATTTCAGTGTTTCATCGTCAATAAGAAGGTCCAAGGGATACAGTAAACCTGAAGAGAAGCATTGGAATCTTAAACTAGACTCACAGGAGTGATTCAAATAATAGAAATTTAGAGAGTCAGACCTCTTCTACTTAAGTCGGCATTGTGCCTTCTGTAATTAATTCGTATGCAATTTCTGTGTTTCATCGTCAATAAGAATGTCCAAGGGATACAGTAAACCTGAAGTGAAGCATCGGAATCTAAAACTGGACTCACAGGAGAGGTTCAAATCATAGAGAGTTAGAGTGTCAGCCCTCTTGTACTTAAGTCCGCATTGTGCCTGTTGTATTAAATTCGGATGCAGTTTCTGTGTTTCATCGTCAATAAGAAGGTCCAAGGGGTAAAGTAAAGCTGAAGTGAAGCATCGGAATCTAAAACTGGACTCACAGGACAGGTTGAAATCATAGAAAGTTAGAGTGTCAGTCCTCTTGTACTTAAGTAGGCATTGTGCCATTTGTATAAAATTCGGATGCAATTTCTGTGTTTCATCGTCAATAAGAAGGTCCAAGGGATACAGGAAACCTGAAATGAAGCATCGGAATATAAAACTGGACTCACAGTAGTGGTTCAAATCATAGAGAGTTAGAGTGTCAGTCCTCGTGTACTTAAGTCGGAATTGTGACTTTTGTATTACATTTGCATGCAGTTTCTGTGTTCCATCTTCAATAAGAAGGTCCAAGGGATACAGTAAACCTGAAGTGAAGCATCGGAATCTAAAACTGGACTCACAAGAGAGGTTCAAGTCATAGAAAGTTAGAGTGTCAGTCCTGTTGTACTTAAGTCGGCATTGTGCCTTTTGTTTTTAATTCGGATGCAATTTCTGTGTTTCATCGTCAATAAGAAGGTCCAAGGGATACAGTAAACCTGAAGTGAAGCATCGGAATCTAACACTGGACTCACAGGAGAGGTTCAAGTCATAGAGAGTTAGAGTGTCAGCCCTCTTGTACTTAAGTCCGCATTGTGCCTGTTGTATTAAATTCGGATGCAGTTTCTGTGTTTCATCGTCAATAAGAAGGTCCAAGGGTTAAAGTAAACCTGAAGTGAAGCATCGGAATCTAAAACTGGACTCACAGGAGAGGTTCAAATCATAGAAATTTAGAGTGTTAGTCCTCTTGTACTTAAGTCGGCATTGTGCCTTTTGTATTGAATTCGGATGTAATTTCTGTGTTTCATCATAATTATGAAGGTCCAAGATATACAGTAAATCTGATGTGAAGTATCGGAATCTAAAACTGGACTCACAGGAGAGGTTCAAATCGAAGAGTGTTAGAGTGTCTGTCCTCTTGTACTTAAGTCGGCATTGTGCCTTTTGTATTAAATTCGGATGCAATTTCTATGTTTCATCGTCAGTAAGAAGGTCCAAGGGATACAGTAAACCTGAAGTGAAGCATCGGAATCTAAAACTGGACTCACAGGAGAGGTTCAAATCATAGAGAGTTAGAGTGTCAGTCCCCTTGTACTTAAGTCGGCATTGTGCCATTTGTATATAATTCGGATGCAATTTCTGTGTTTCATCGTCAATAAGAAGGTCCAAGGTATACAGTAAACCTGAAGTGAAGCATCGGAATCTAAAACTCGACTCACAGGAGACGTTCAAATCATAGAGAGTTAGAGTGTCAGTCCTCTTGTACTTAAGTCGGCATTGTGCCTTTTGTATTAAATTTGGATGAAATTTCTGTGTTTCATCGTCAATAAGAAGGTCTAAGGGATACAGTAAAACTGAAGTGAAGCATTGGAATCTAAAACTGGACTCACAGGAGACGTTCAAATCATAGAGAGTTAGAGTGTCAGTCCTCTTGTACTTAAGTCCGCATTGTGCCTGTTGTATTTAATTCGGATGCAATTTCTGTGTTTCATCGTCAATACGAAGGTCCAAGGGGTAAAGTAAACCAGAAGTGAAGCATCGGAATCTAAAACTGGACTCACAGGGGAGGTTCAAATCATAGAAAGTTAGAGTGTCAGTCCTCTTGTACTTAAGTCGGCATTGTGCCATTTGTATTAAATCCGGATGCAATTTCTGTGTTTCATCGACAATAAGAAGGTGCAAGTGACACAGTAAACCTGAATTGAAGCATCGGAATCTAAAACTGGACTCACAGGACAGGTTCAAATCATCGCAAGTTAGAGTGTCAGTCCACTTGTGCTTAAGTCGGCATTGTGCTTTTTGTATTAAATATGGATGCAATATCTGTGTTTCATCGTGAATACGAAGGTCCAAGGGATACAGTAAACCTGAAGTGAAGCATCGGAATCTAAAACTGGACTCACAGGAAAGGTTCAAATCATAGAGAGTTAGAGTCTCAGTCCTCGTGTACTTATGTCGGCATTGTGCCTTTTGTATGAAATTTGGAAGCAATTTCTGTGTTTCATCGTCAATAAGAAGAACTAAGGGATACAGTAAACCTGAAGTGAAGCATCGGATTCTAAAACTGGACTCACAGGAGAGTTTCAAATCATAGAGAGTTAGAATGTCAGTCCTCTTGAAGTTAAGTCGGAATTGTGCCTGTTGTATTAAATTCGGATGCAATTTCTGTGTTTCATCGTCAATAAGAAGGTCTTAGGATACAGTAAACCTGAAGTGAAGCATCGGAATCTAAAACTGGACTCACAGGAGAGGTTCAAATCATAGAGAGTTAGAGTGACAGTCCTCTTGTACTTAAGTCGGCATTGTGCCTTTTGTATTTAATTCGGCTGCAATTTCTATGTTTCATCGTCAATAAGAAGGTCCAAGGGATACAGGAAACCTGAAATGAAGCATCGGAATATAAAACTGGACTCACAGTAGTGGTTCAAATCATAGAGAGTTAGAGTGTCAGTCCTCTTGTACTAAAGTCGGCATTGTGCCTTTTGTATTAAATACGGATGCAATTTCAGTGCTTCATCGTCAATAAGAATGTCCAAGGGATACAGGAAACCTGAAGTGAAGCATCGGAATCTAAAACTGGACTCACAGGAGACGTTCAAATCATAGAGAGTTAGAGTGTCAGTCCTCTTGTACTTAAGTCGGCATTGTGCCTTTTGTATTAAATTCGATGCAATTTCAGTGTTTCATCGTCAATAAGAAGGTCCAAGGGATACCGTAAACCTGAAGAGAAGCATTGGAATCTTAAACTGGACTCACAGTAGTGATTCAAATCATAGAAAGTTAGAGAGTCAGACCTCTTCCACTTAAGTCGGCATTGTGCCTTTTGTATTAAATTTGGATGCAATTTCTATGTTTCAGCGTCAATAAGAAGGTCCAAGGGATACAGTAAACCTGAAGTGAAGCATCGGAATCTAAAACTGGACTCACAGGAGAGGTTCAAATCATAGAGAGTTAGAGTGTCAGTCCTCGTGTACTTAAGTCGGCATTGTGCCTTTTGTATTACATTTGGATGCAGTTTCTGTGTTTCATCTTCAATAAGAAGGTCCAAGGGATACAGTAAACTTGAAGTGAAGCATCGGAATCTAAAACTGGACTCACAAGAGAGGTTTAAGTCATAGAAAGTTAGACTGTCTGTCCTCTTGTACTTAAGTCGGCATTGTGCCTTTTGTATTAAATTTGGATGCAATTTCTGTGTTTCATCGTCAATAAGAAGGTCTAAGGGATACAGTAAACCTGAAGTGAAGCATCGGAATCTAAAACTGGACTCACAGGAGAGTTTCAAATCATAGATAGTTAGAGTGTCAGTCCTCTTGTACATAAGTCGGCATTGTGCCTGTTGTATTAAATTCATTTGCAATTTCTGTGTTTCATCGTCAATAAGAAGGTCCAAGAGATACAGTAAACCTGAATTGAAGCATCGGAATCTAAAACTGGACTCACAGGAGAGGTTCGAATCATCGCAAGTAAGAGTGTCAGTCCACTTGTGCTTAAGTCGGCATTGTGCTTTTTGTATTAAATATGGATGCAATATCTGTGTTTCATCGTGAATATGAAGGTCCAAGGGATACAGTAAACCTGAAGTGAAGCATCGGAATCTAAAACTGGACTCACAGGAGTGGTTCAATTCATAGAGAGTTAGAGTGTCAGTCCTCTTGTACATAAGTCGGCATTGTGCCTTTTGTATTAAATTCGGATGCAATTTCTGTGTTTCACCGTCAATAAGAAGGTCCATGGGATACAGTAAACCTGAGGTGAAGCATCGAAATCGAAAACTGGACTCAAAGGAGTGGTTCAAATAATAGAAAGTTAGAGTGTCAGTCCTCTTGTACTTAAGTCGGCATTGTGAATTTTGTATTTAATTCGGATTTTATTTCTGTGTTTCATCGTCAATAAGAAGGTCCAAGAGATGCAGTAAACCTGAAGTGAAATTCGGAATATAAAACTGGACTCACTGGAGAGGTTCAAATCGTAGAGAGTTAGAGTGTCAGTCCTCTTGTACTTAAGTTGGCATTGTGCCTTTTGTATTAAATTCGGATGCAATTTCTGTGATTCATCGTCAATAAGTTGGTCCAAGGGATACTGTTAACCTGAATTGAAGCATCGGAATCTAAAACTGGACTCACAGGAGAGGTTCAAATCATAGAGAGTTAGAGTGTCAGTCCTCTTGTACTTAAGTCGGTATTGTGCCTTTTGTATTGAATTCGGATGTAATTTCTGTGTTTCTTCATCAATGAGAAGGTCCAAGGGATACAGTAAACCTGATGTGAAGCATCGGAATCTAAAACTGGACTCACAGGAGAGGTTCAAATCATAGAAAGTTAGAGTGTGAGTCCTCTTGTACTTAAGTCAGCATTGTGCCTTTTGTATTAAATTCGGATTCAATTACTGTGTTTCATCGTCAATAAGAAGGTCCAAGGGATACAGTAAACCTGAAGTGAAGCATCGGAATCTAAAACTGGACTCACAGTAGAGGTTCAATTCATAGAGAGTTAGACTGTCAGTCCTCTTGTACTTAAGTCGGCATTGTGCCTTTTGTATTAAATTCGGATGCAGTTTCTGTGTCTCATCGTCAATAAGAAGGTCCAAGGGATACAGGAAACCTGAAGTGAAGCATCGGAATCTAAAAGTGGACTCACAGGAGAGGTTCAAATCATAGAGAGTTAGAGTACCAGTCCTCTTGTACTTAAGTCGGCATTGTGCCATTTGTATTATATTAGGATGCAATTTCGTTGTTTCATCCTCAATAAGAAGGTCCAAGGGATACAGTAAACATGAAGTGAAGCATCGGAATCAAAAACTGGACTCACAGGAGCGGTTCAAATCATACAGAGCTAGATTTTCAGTCCTATTGTACTTAAGTCGGTATTGTGCCTTTTGTATTGAATTCGGTTGTAATTTCTGTGATTCATCATCAATAAGAAGGTCCAAGAGATACAGTAAACCTGAAGTGAAGCATCGGAATCTAAAACTGGACTTACAGGTGAGGTTCAAATCATAGAGAGTTGGAGTGTCAGTCCTCGTGTACTTAAGTCGGCATTGTGCCTTTTGTATTACATTTGGATGCAGTTTCTGTGTTTCATCTTCAATAAGCAGGTCCAAGGGATACAGAAAACCTGAAGTGAAGCATCGGAATCTAAAACTTGACCCCCTGCGGGTTCGGGGGTTAGAATAGGCCCGCGGTATTCCTGCCTGTCGTAAGAGGCGACTCAAAGGAGTCTCAAACGTTTGGCCTTATGTGATGGTCCCCTGTCGGGTTTGACCTCCATATCTCAAAATTTTTCCGAAGAGCGAGCCGATTGGGGTAGGGCGCCTTATTTGGTGCATTGTGTCCGTGTTGTGTTGAGAACTTTCGCCATCTTATTCGTCGTTGCATTGCAGTCTTGCCCGCTCTCCATCTCTTGGGCATCGATGCGCCCCTGCGTGCACTTTCTGCCAAGCACTGTGCAGGGCCATTTTCTGCACTGACGACGCCCATGGACCACATGTCACCTAACATCCAGCACGGTAGCCAGTCCGTTGTGGTGGGGCCGCTATGTACCCTCTTGGTTGTAGCCCCCTGACAACACAGGGATCGCTCTACTGATGCCTGCGCCGTTCACTCCCCACGTATGCCAAGGAGTAGATGCCCATCTCCCTGGGGCATCAGGACTTCCGGCAATGGCCATCCTGCCAGGTGGCTATTGCTGTGGCTGGGTGGCGCCCGTGGGGAGGGCCCTTGGTCGGAATAGGTGGCATCAGGGCGGATGACCCGCAATGAAGCGTGGTACATCATCTCTCGCTGGCGGCCAGCCGCCAGCAGTCTCTATGCGTTCTCGGGCTCAATTTAATGCTCAGAAGTACGATCCGAAAACGTTCCCCTCCCTGGCCACGCCGTGGGAAGAGCGTAAGTCTCAAGATGGAGGTAACAGTTATTCGCCCCGATTCTTAGTTTGCACGAGAGCTGATGGGGAGTTTTTTCTCTCCACAAAGCCTCAGTTCTTTGTCGAGCATTTAGAGGACAAGTTTGGGGAGGTGGAGGGCTTGTCTAAAATGCGCTCTGGGTCAGTACTGATACAAACGGCATCCTCCGCCCAGTCCCGCAGGTTACTTGCTTGTGACAAGTTGGGGGATGTTAACGTTTCTATTACACCACATAAGAGTTTAAATATGGTCCAGGGTGTTATTTTCCATAGGGATCTCCTTTTGCAGTCTGATGACGAGCTGCGCGCCAACTTAGAACGTAGAGGTGTTCATTTCATCCGGCGCGTTCATCGGGGTCCGAGGGACAATCAGGTTGCTACCGGTGCCTTCATCTTGGCCTTCGAGGGTGATACGTTACCGGAAAAGGTCAAGGTGATGGTCTACCGATGTTACGTCAAGCCCTATATCCCTCCCCCGATGCGGTGCTTCAAGTGCTGGAAGTTCGGCCATATGTCTTCCCGCTGCACTTCCAGCCTCACATGTCGCGATTGCGGACGCCCATCTCATCCCGATACTCCATGTGCCCCGCCTCCCATCTGCGTCAACTGCGGGGAGCACCATTCACCTTGCTCGCCTGACTGCAAAGTCTTTCAGAAAGAGCGCAAAATCATGGAATATAAGACCCTGGACCGGCTGACCTATCCTGAGGCCAAACGGAAATATGACAGACTCCATCCTGTGAGAATGACATCTTCTTATGCAGCTGCTACAACAACTGTGCTAGCTCCATCCGTTTCGAGACTTCCAGCCAGCTCGATAAGCAGTCAGACTCCTCCTGCCCCCTTGCCCGTGGGGGGCTCTACCCAACAGGTTGCTCCTGCACCACCTACCTCAGGAGCAACCTCCTCCCACCCGTCGGGACGTCCGTCCCCGCTTCTCAGCCGGAGAAGCGTCTAACTTCTTCGACTACTCTCGCCCGTAAGAGTTCCCTTGGGACCCTCCCTTCCCAGGGTTCCACCAGCGGGAAGGATGACGGCCACCAGTGGCATAAGTCCTCACCAGCGGCCGGGCGTAGGGCTTCACGATCCTCCTCTGTCCCGGAGACTGAATCGGTGAAGCCTTCCCAGCCGGTGAAACCCAAGGTTCAGCGAGAGAAGCCCAAGAGGAAGACCTCTAAGGCCAAAGAACTTGCGGTGGCACCAACCCCACCGCACCTTTCGCGCTCCACGTCTGAGGATGAAGTCGAGATTCTAGCGTCCGCTGAGGACCTTGATCTCGCTGGTCCCTCCGACGCCATGGATGCCTCTCGTATGGGTACTGAATCGGTGGCAGTGAGTGAACAAGCGGCGTAAATTGCCTTCCCAGTCCTTTCACGTCTTTCTCAGCCATGGACAATACCATCCTCCAGTGGAACTGCGGCGGTTTTTTCCACCATTTAGCTGAGCTCCGCCAACTTCTCAGCCTTCGCCCTTTCTTCTGCATTGCTCTCCAGGAAACTTGGTTTCCAGCGATGCGAACCCCCGCCCTCCGTGGCTATCGGGGTTATTACAAGAACCGAGCAGCTTATGAAAGGGTGTCTGGTGGCGTCTGCATATATGTCCTTCACACTCTGCACATCGAGTCTGTCCCTCTCCAGACGCCTTTAGAGGCTGTCGCTGTACGCGTATGGACGCCACAGGCTATTACCGTCTGCAGTCTTTACATTCCGCCGGATGGTGATGTCTCGCAGCATGTCCTGGCTGCACTGGTCGCCCAATTGCCGCCGCCTTTCTTGCTATTGGGCGACTTCAACGCCCATAACCCTCTGTGGGGTGGGTCAGTGGCCACAGGTCGAGGCGCCATCGTTGAACATTTGTTGTCGCAGCTCGATCTCTCGCTGTTAAATGATGGCGCCTTCACACACTTCAGTGTGGCGCATGGCACCTACTCCGCCATTGACCTTTCCATCTGTAGCCCTAGCCTCTTACCGTCTGTCCAATGGAGTGTGCATGACGACCTGTGTGGTAGTGACCACTTTCCGCTCTTTTTGTCACTACCACAGCGTCACTCTTCTGGGCGCCCTGGCAGATGGGCTATGAATAAGGCTGACTGGGATTTGTTCTCCTCCACTGCCGCTTTTGAGCCTCTCGCTACTGATGACATTGATGCGGTGGTTCAATCTGTCACCACCGGCATCGTTACTGCCGCCAAATCTGCCATTCCCCGTTCTTCTGGGTCCGCTCGGCGGAAGGCTGTGCCTTGGTGGTCGCCTGAGATCGCTGAAGCGATTAAAGATCGCCGGCGGGCGCTCCAGCGTCACAAGCGACATCCCTCCTTAGCCCACCTTATTGCCTTCAAACGGCTGCGTGCGCGGGCCCGCCTCCTTATCCGCCAAGGCAAGAAGGAGTGCTGGGAGCGGTATGTGTCCACCATTGGCCTCCATGTCACTCCCTCGCAGGTCTGGGCCAAGATTCGACGCGTCTACGGCTATCGGACCCCTGCCAGCGTCCCTGCGCTCTCACTGAATGGAGCCGTTTGTACCGACTCCGACGTCATTGCAAATCGCTTAGCAGAGCATTTTGCTATGAGTTCCGCTTCTGCGAATTACCCCCAGGCCTTCCGCTCCATTAAAGAGCGGCTGGAACGTCGGAGCCTTTCGTTTCGCAGCAACCACCCGGAATCTTACAATGCTCCATTCAGTGAGTGGGAATTTCGCAGTGCCCTAGCTGCTTGCCCTGATACCGCTCCTGGGCCAGATGGCATCCACTGTCAGATGCTGAAACACCTTTCAGTGGACTGCCAGCGGCGCCTTCTCGATCTTTACAACCGTCTTTGGGTTGCGGGGGAGTTTCCGTCGCAATGGCGGGAAGGCATTGTCATCCCCGTTTTGAAACCTGGGAAGACCCCTCTGGAGGTGGACAGCTACTGTCCCATTAGCCTCACCAACGTTCTTTGTAAGTTGCTTGAACGGATAGTGAGCCGGCGCTTGCATTGGGTACTGGAGTCTCGGGGCCTTCTGGCTCCATCTCAGGGTGGGTTCCGTAAAGGCCGCTCCGCCACCGACAATCTGGTGAGTCTGGAGTCGGCCATCCGTACTGCTTTTGCCCGCCGTCAGCACCTGGTCGCTGTCTTTTTCGACATGCGGAAGGCGTACGATACGACATGGTGTCATCACATTCTTTCTACGCTTCATGGATGGGGTCTTCGGGGTCCTCTGCCGATTTTTATCCGCAATTTTCTGTCGTGTCTTACCTTCCGCGTGCAAGTCACGGCCTCGTATAGTTCCTCCCACGTCCAGGAGAACGGTGTGCCACAGGGCTCTGTTTTAAGTGTCTGTCTGTTTTTAATAGCCATTAACGGGCTTGCTGCGGTCGTGGGAAATTCTGTCTCCGCTTCCCTGTATGCTGACGACTTCTGCCTTTATTACAGCTCTACTGGCATTGCAGCTGTTGAACGTCAGCTACAGGGCGCTATCCGTAAGGCGCAGTCTTGGGCTGTAGCGCATGGTTTTCAGTTTTCGGCAGCCAAGACCTGCGTTATGCATTTCTGCCGGCGCCAAACAGTCCATCCTGAGCCGCGGCTTTATCTTGCCGACGAACTCCTTGCTGTGGTGGAGACCCACAGGTTTTTGGGGGTGGTTTTCGATGCCCGGTTGACTTGGCTGCCTCATATCCGGCAGCTTAAACAGACTTGTTGGCGGCATCTAAACGCTCTGAGATGCTTGAGCAACACCCGCTGGGGCGCCGACCGCTCTACACTGTTGCGGCTCTACCAGGCATTAATCCAGTCCCGTCTGGATTATGGGAGCCTGGCTTATGGCTCAGCATCCCCATCTGCGTTACGGGTGCTGGACCCGATTCTCCACAGCGGGATACGCCTTGCCACTGGTGCTTTCCGCACCAGCCCTGTGGACAGCGTACTAGTGGAGGCAGGTGTACCTCCACTGCGGTTCCGACGCCAACGTTTGCTGGCCGCTTATGCTGCCCATGTTCTAAGCTCGCCCGGGCATCCAAACTATCGCCTCCTGTTCCCGCGGTCGGTCGTCCGTATGCCAGAACGTCGGCCCCGGTCTGGTTGTACAATAGCGGTCTGCGTCAAAGTGCTTCTCTCTGGGCTCCAGGGTTTCACTGTTCCACCTCCTTTCCGGGCTACTTTGCATACACCCCCATGGTGTGTTCGTCGCCCTAGCCTTCGGCTCGACTTGGCACAGGGCCCTAAGGACTCAGTCCCTCCAGAGGCCTTCCGCCGCCGCTTTTATTCCATCCTGGCCACGTATCAGGGCTCTGGTGTTGTTTACACTGACGGTTCGATGGTTGCTGGTCGTGTCGGATATGCGCTCACTCTAGGGGACCTTTCCGAACAACGTTCCTTGCCGGATGGCTGCAGCGTTTACACTGCTGAACTGGTCGCCATCTTTCGTGCCCTAGAGTATATCCGCTCCTGCTCAGGTGAGTCCTTCGTTATCTGTAGCGATTCCCTGAGCGGTTTACGAGCTCTCGACCAGTGTTTCCCTCGTTCTCGTTTGGTGATGGCTATCCACGAGTCTCTGCATACTCTCGCCGGTTGCGGCCGCTCTGTGGTCTTTGTGTGGACCCCCGGTCATGTCGGTGTCCCGGGTAACGAACATGTTGACCGCCTGGCGAAAGAGGCCACCAGTAAGCCATCTCTGGACGTTGGCCTCCCAGAGACTGATTTGCGGGCAGTCTTCCGCCGCAAAATCTTGGCGCTATGGGACGGTGAATGGCGCGAACTGCCAATGCGCAATAAACTCCGTGCTGTTAAGGAGACGACGGCTGTGTGGCGATCATCCCTGCGAGCCACTCGCAGGGACTCCGTAGTTCTTTGCCGGCTCCGCATTGGCCACTCCCGGCTGACACACAGTTATTTATTGCGCCGGGAGGACCCTCCTCTATGTCGCTGTGGGGCAGCTTTGACAGTGGCCCACATTTTGCTGGCCTGCCCCCTTTTAGCTGTGATCAGGCAGACATTTGCGCTGCCTGCTACGCTCCCTGCCCTTTTAACAGACGACTCCACTATGGCTGACTTAGTTTTACGTTTTATTCGGGCAGGGGGATTTTATCATTTACTCTGAGTGTTTCTGTTTTATTTTATCGTTTTGTGTTGCTTCTGGCCTTTGGCCTATGGTTTTACACTGATTTTTTAATGTGTTTCTAAGTGGTTGGGTTTCCTTTTTTATGTCTATGGTCGGCCAACCACCGTCACACTCTGTGTGATTTTAGTTTCTTTTGTCTTGTCATTGTCTCAGTATCTCTTGTTCTGTATCGTCTGTGATCTCTTCTGTTCCTTATTTTTATTCTCTGTGGGTGTTCTTTGTCTTTGGAAAAAGGGACCGATGACCATGGCAGTCTGGTCCCTTTAATCCCCCAAACCAACCAACCAACCTTCTAAAACTGGACTCACAAGAGAGGTTTAAGTCATAGAAAGTTAGAGTGTCAGTCCTCTTGTACTTAAGTCGGCATTGTGCCTTTTGTATTAAATTTGGATGCAATTTCTGTGTTTCATCGTCAATAAGAAGGTCTAAGGGATACAGTAAACGTGAAGTGAAGCATCGGAATCTAAAACTGGACTCACAGGAGAGTTTCAAATCATAGAGAGTTAGAGTGTCAGTCCTCTTCTACATAAGTCGGCATTGTGCCTGTTGTATTAAATTCGGATGCAATTTCTGTGTTTCATCGTCAATAAGAAGGTCTTAGGGATACAATAAACCTGAAGTGAAGCATCGGAATCTAAAACTGGACTCACAGGAGAGGTTCAAATCATAGATAGTTAGAGTGACAGTCCTCTTGTACTTAAGTCGGCATTGTGCCTTTTGTATTTAATTCGGATGCAATTTCTGTGTTTCATCGTCAATAAGAAGGTCCAAGGGAAACAGTAAACCTGAAGTGAAGCATCGGAATCTAAAACTGGACTCACAGGAGTGCTTCAAATCATAGAGAGTTAGAGTGTCAGTCCTCTTGCACTTAAGTCGGCATTGTGCCATTTGTATTAAATCCGGATGCAATTTCTGTGTTTCATCGACAATAAGAAGGTCCAAGTGATACAGTAAACCTGAATTGAAGCATCGGAATCTAAAACTGGACTCACAGGAGAGGTTCAAATCATCGCAAGTTAGAGAGTCAGTCCACTTGTGCTTAAGTCGGCTTTGTGATTTTGTATTAAATATGGATGCAATATCTGTGTTTCATCGTGAATACGAAGGTCCAAGGGATACAGTAAACCTGAAGTGAAGCATCGGAATCTAAAACAGGACTCACAGGTGAGGTTCAAATCATAGAGAGTTAGAGTACTAGTCCTCTTGTACTTAAGTTGGCATTGTGCCTTTTGTATTAAATTCGGATGCAATTTCTGTGTTTCATCGTCAATAAGAAGGTCCAAGGGATACAGTAAACCTGAAGTGAACCATCGAAATCGAAAACTGGACTCAAAGGCGTGGTTCAAATCATAGAAAGTTAGAGTGTTAGTCCTATTGTACTTAAGTCGGCATTGTGCCTTTTGTATTAAATTCGGATTCTATTTCTGTGTTTCATCGTCAATAAGAAGGTCCAAGGGATACAGTAAACCCGAAGTGAAGCATCGGAATCTAAAACTGGACTCACAAGGGAGGTTCTAATCATAGAAAGTTAGAGTGTCCGTCCACTTGTAATTAGGTCGGCATTGTGCCTTTTGTATTAAATTCGGATGCAATTTCTGTGATTCTTCGTCAATAAGAAGGTCCAAGGGATACAGTAAACCTGCAGTGAAGCATCGGAATCTGAAACTGGACTCACAGGAGAGGTTCAAATCGTAGAGCGTTACAGTGTCAGTCCTCTTGTACTTAAGTGGGCAATGTGCCTTTTGTATTAAATTCGGATGCAATTTCTGTGTTTCGTCGTCAATAAGAAGGTCCAAGGGGTAAAGTAAACTTTAAGTGAAGCATCGGAATCTAAAACTGGACTCTCAGGAGAGGTTCAAATCATAGAAAGTTAGAGTGTTAGTTCTCTTGTACTTAAGTCGGCATTGTGCGTTTTGTAATAAATTCGGTTGCAATTTCTGTGTTTCATCGACAATAAGAAGGTCCAAGGGATGCAGTAAACCTGAAGAGAAATATCGGAATATAAAACTGGACTCACTGGAGAGGTTCAAATCGAAGAGAGTTAGAGTGTCAGTCCTCTTGTACTTAAGTCGGCATTGTGCCTTTTGTATTAAATACGGATGCAATTTCTGTGATTCATCGTCAATAAGAAGGTCCAAGGGATACATTAAATCTGAAGTGAAGCAACGGAATCTAAAACTGGACTCAAAGGAGAGGTTCAAATCATAGAGAGTTAGAGTGTCAGTCCTCTTGTACTTAAGTCGGCATTGTGCCTTTTGTATTAAATTCAGATGCAATTTCTGTGTTTCATCGTCAATAAGAAGGTCCAAGGGATACAGTAAACCTGAAGTGAAGCATAGGAATGTAAAACTGGACTCACAGGAGAGGTTAAAATCATAGAGAGTTAGAGTGTCAGTACTCTTGTACTTAAGTCGGTATTGTGCCTTTTGTATTAAATTCGGATGTAATTTCTGTGTTTCATCATCAATGAGAAGGTCCAAGGGATACAGTAAAACTGATGTGAAGCATCGGAATCTAAAACTGGACTCACAGGAGAGGTTCAAATCATAGAAAGTTAGAGTGTGAGTCCTCTTGTACTTAAGTCGGCATTGTGCCTTTTTTATTAAATTCGGATGCAACTTCTGTGTTTCATCGTCAATAAGAAGGTCCAAGGAATACAGTAAACCTGAAGTGAAGCAACGGAATCTAAAACTGGACTCACAGGAGAGGTTCAAGTCATAGAAAGTTAGAGTGTCAGTCCACTTGTACTTAAGTCGTCATTGTGCCTTTTGTATTAAATTTGGAGGCAATTTCTGTGTTTCACTTTCAATAAGACTATCCAAGGGATACAGTAAACCTGAAGTGAAGCATCGGAATCTAAAACTGGACTCACAGGAGAGGTTCAAGTCATAGAAAGTTAGAGTGTCAGTCCTCTTGTACTTAAGTTGGCATTGTGCCTTTTGTATTAAATTCGGATTCAATTTCTGTTTTTCATCGTCAATAAGAAGGTCCAAGGGATACAGTAAACCTGAAGTGAAGCATCGGAATCTAAAACTGGACTCACAGTAGAGGTTCAATTCATAGAGAGTTGGAGTGTCAGTCCTCTTGTACTTAAGTCGGCATTGTGCCTTTTGTATTAAATTCGGATGCAGTTTCTGTGTCTCATCGTCAATAAGAAGGTCCAAGGGATACAGGAAACCTGAAGTGAAGCATCGGAATCTAAAACTGGACTCACAGGAGAGGTTCAAATCATAGAGAGTTAGAGTGCCAGTCCTCTTGTAATTAAGTCAGCATTGTGCCTTTTGTGTTAAATTCGGATTCAATTTCCTTGTTTCATCCTCAATAAGAAGTTCCAAGGGATACAGTAAACCTGAAGTGAAGCATCGGAATCTAAAACTGGACTCACAGGAGAGGTTCGAATCATAGAGAGTCAGAGTGTCAGTCCTCTTGTACTTAAGTCGGCATTGTGCCTTTGGAATTAAATTCAGATTCAATTTCTGTGTTTCTTCGTCAATAACAAGATCCAAGGGGTATAGTAAACCTGAAGTGAAGCATCGGAATCTAAAACTGGACTCTCAGGAGAGGTTCAAATCATAGAAAGTTAGAGTGTCAGTCCTCTTGTACTTAAGTCGGCATTGTTCCTTTTGTATTAAATTCGGTTGCAGTTTCTGAGTTTCATCCACAATAAGAAGGTCCAAGGTATACAGAAAACCTTAAGTGAAGCATCGGAATCTAAAACTGGACTCACTGGAGAGGTTCAAATCATAGAGAGTTAGAGTGTCAGTCCTCTTGTACTTAAGTCGGCATTGTGCCTTTTGAATTAAATTTGGATGCAAATTCTGTGTTTCATCGTCAATAAGAAAGTCCAAGGGGTAAAATAAACCTGAAGTGAAGCATCGGAATCTAAAACTGGACTCACAGGAGAGGTTCAAATCATCGAAAGTTAGAGTGTTAGTCCTCTTGTACTTAAGTTGGCATTGTGCCTTTTGTATTAAATTCGGATGCAATTTCTGTGTTTCATCGTCAATAAGAAGGTCCACGGGAGACAGCAAACCTGAAGTGAGGCATCGGAATCTAAAACTGGACTCACAGGAGAGGTTCAAATGATAGATAGTCAGAGTGTCAGTCCTCTTGTACTTAAGTCGAAATTGTGCCTTTTGTATTAAATTCGGATGTAATTTCTGTGTTTCATCGTCAATAAGAAGGTCCAAGGGATACAGGAAACTAGAAGTGAAACATCGGAATCTAAAACTGGACTCACAGGAGAGGTTCAAATCATAGAGAGTTAGATTTTCAGTCCTCTTGTACTTAAGTCCGTATTGTGCCTTTTGTATTGAATTCGGTTGTAATTTCTGTGTTTCATCATCAACAAGAAGGTCCAAGAGATACAGTAAACCTGAAGGGAAGCATCGGAATCTAAAACTGGACTCACAGGAGAGGTTCAAATCATAAAGAGTTAGAGTGTCAGTCCTCGTGTTCTTAGGTCGGTATTGTGCATTTGGATTGAATTCGGATGTAATTTCTGTGTTTCATCATCAATGAGAAGGTCCAAGGGATACAGTAAACCTGATTTGAAGCATCGGAATCTAAAACTGGACTCATGGGAGAGGTTCAAATCATAGAAAGTTAGAGTGTCAGTCCTCTTGTACTTAAGTTGGCATTGTGCCTTTTGTATTAAATTCGGATGCAATTTCTGTGTTTCAACGTCAATAAGAAGGTCCAAGGGAGACAGCAAACCTGAAGTGAGGCATCGGAATCTAAAACTGGACTCACAGGAGAGGTTCAAATGATAGATAGTCAGAGTGTCAGTCCTCTTGTACTTAAGTCGGCATTGTGCCTTTTGTGTTAAATTCGGATGCAATTTCTGTGTTTCATCATCAATAAGAAGGTCCAAGGGGTACAGTAAATCTGAAATGAAATATCGGAATTTAAAACTGGACTCACAGGAGAGGTTCAAATCATAGAAAGTTAGAGTGTCAGTTCTCTTGTACTTAAGTCGGCATTGTGCCTTTTGTACTAAATTCGGATGCAATTTCTGTGTTTCTTCGACAATAAGAAGGTCCAAGGGATACAGTAAACCTGAAGTGAAGCATCGGAATCTAAAACTGGGCTCACAGGAGAGGTTCAAATCGTAGAGCGTTAGAGTGTCAGTCCTCTTGTACTTAAGTCGGCAATGTGCCTTTTGTATTAAATTCGGATGCAATTTCTGTGTTTCTTCGTGAATAAGAAGGTCCAAGGGGTAAAGTAAACCTTCAGTGAAGCATCGTAATCTAAAACTGGACTCTCAGGAGAGGTTCAAATCATAAAAAGTTAGAGTCTCAGACCTCTTGTACTTAAGTCGGCATTGTGCCTTTTGTATTAAATTCGGTTGCAATTTCTGTGTTTCGTCGACAATAAGAAGGTCCAAGGGATGCAGTAAACCTGAAGTGAAATATCGGAATCTAAAACTGGACTCACTGGAGAGGTCCAAATCGTAGAGAGTTAGAGTGTCAGTCCTCTTGTACTTAAGTCGGCATTGTGCCTTTTGTATTAAATTCGGATGCAATTTCTGTGATTAATCGTCAATAAGAAGGTCCAAGGGATACTGTAAACCTGAACTGAAGCATCGGAATCTAAAACTGGACTCACAGGAGATGTTCAAATCACAGGGAGTTAGAGTGTCAGTCCTCTTGTACTTAAGTCGGTATTGTGCCTTTTGAATTGAATTCGGATGTAATTCTGTGTTTCATCTTCAATAAGATGGTCCAAGGGATACAGTAAACCTGAAGTGAAGCATCGGAATCTAAAACTGGACTCACAGGTGAGGTTCAAGTCATAGAAAGTTAGAGTGTCAGTCCTCTTGTACTTAAGTCGGCATTGTGCCTTTTGTATTAAATTCGGATTCAATTTCTGTGTTTCATTGTCAATAAGAAGGTCCAAGGGATACAGTAAACCTGAAGTGCAGCATCGGAATATTAAACTGGACTCACAGTACACGTTCAAGTCATAGAGAGTTAGAGTGTCAGTCCTTCTGTACTTACGTCGGCATTGTGCCTCTTGTATTAAATTCGGATGCAATTTCTGTCTTTCATCGTCAATTAGAAGGTCCAAGGGATACAGTTAACCTGACGTGAAGCATCGGAATCTAAAACTGGACTCACAGGAGAATTTCAAATCATAGAGAGAGAGAGTGCCAGTCCTCTTGTACTTAAGTCGGCATTGTGCCTTTTGTATTAAATTCGGATGCAGTTTCTGTGTCTCATCGTCAATAAGAAGGTCCAAGGGATACAGGAAACCTGAAGTGAAGCATCGGAATGTAAAACTGGACTCACAGGAGAGGTTCAAATCGTAGAGAGTTAGAGTGATATTCCTCTTGTGCTTTAGTCGGCATTGTGCCTTTTATATTAAATTCGGATGCAATTTCCTTGATTCATCCTCAATAAGAAGGTCCAAGGGATACAGTAAACCTGAAGTGAAGCATCGGAATCTAAAACTGGACTCACAGGAGTGGTTCAAATCATAGAAAGTTAGTGTGTCAGACCTCTTCTACATAAGTCGGCATTGTGCCTTTTGTATTAAATTCGGATTCAATTTCTGTGTTTCATCGTCAGTAATACGGTGCAAGGGATACAGGAAACCTGAAGTGAAGCATCGGAATCTAAAACTGGACTCACAGGAGAGGTTCAAATCATCGAAAGTTAGGGTGTCAGTCCTCATGTACTTAAGTCAGCATTGTGCATTTGTATTAAATTTGGATGCAATTACTGTGTTTCATCGTCAATAAGAACGTCCAAGGAATACAGTAAACCTGAAGTGAAGCATCGGAATCTAAAACTGGACTCACAGGAGAGGTTCAAATCATAGAGAGTTAGAGTGTCAGTCCTCTTGTACTTAAGTCGGTATTGTGCCTTTTGCATTGAATTCGGATGTAATTTCTGTGTTTCATCATCAATAAGAAAGTCCAAGAGATACTGTAAACCTGATATGAAGCATCAGACTCTAAAACTGGACTCACAGGAGAGGTTCAAATCATAGAAAGTAAGAGTGCAGTCCTCTTCTACTTAAGTCGGCATTGCGCCTTTTGTATTAATTTCGCATGTAATTTCTGTGTTTCATCGTCAATAAGAAGGTCCAAGGGATACAGTAAACCTGAAGTGAAGCATCGGAATCTAAAACTGGACTCACAGGGGAGGTTCAAATCATAGAGAGTTAGAGTGTCAGTCATCTTTAACTTAAGTCTTCATTGTGCCTTTTGTATTAAATATGGATGCAATTTCTGTGTTCCATCTTCAATAAGAAGGTCCAAGGGATACAGTAAACCTGAAGTGAAGCATCGGAATCTAAAACTGGACTCACAGGAGTGGTTCAAATCATAGAAAGTTAGAGTGTCAGTCCTCTTGTACTTAAGCCGGCATTGTGCCTTTTGTATTACATTCGGATGAAATTTCTGTGTTTCTTCGTCAAAAAGAAGGTCCAAGGGGTAAAGTAACACTGAAGTTAATCATCAGAATCTAAAACTGGACTCAATGGTGAGGTTCCAATCATAGAAAGTTAGAGTGCCAGTCCTCTTGTACTTAAGTCATCATTGTGCCTTTTGTATTAAATTTGGATGCAATTTCTGTGTTTCATCGCCAATAAGAATATCCAAGGGATACAGTAAACTTGAAGTGAAACATCGGAATCTAAAACTGGACTCACAGGAGAGGTTCAAATCAAAGAGAGTTAGAGTGTCAGTCTCTTGTACTTAAGTCGGTATTGTGCCTTTTGTATTGAATTCGGATATAATTTCTGTGTTTCATCATCAATGAGAAGGTCCAAGGGATACAGTAATCCTGAAGTGAAGCTTCGGAATCTAAAACTGGACTCACACTAGAGGTTCAATTCATAGAGAGTTAGAGTTTCAGTCCTCTTGTACTTAAGTCGGCATTGTGAATTTTGTATTGAATTCGGATGCAATTTCTGTGTTTCATCGTCAATAAGAAGGTCCAAGGGATACAGTAAACCTGAAGTTAAGCATCGGAATCTAAAACCGGTCTCACAGGAGAGGTTCAAGTCATAGAGAGTTAGAGTGTCAGTCCTCTTTTACTTAAGTCAGCATTGTGCCTTTTGTATTAAATTTTGATTCAATTTCTGTGTTCCATCTTCAATAAGAAGGTCCAAGGGATACAGTAAACCTGAAGTGAAGCACCGGAATCTAAAACTGGACTCACAGGAGAGGTTCAAATCATAGATAGTTAGAGTGTCAGTCCTCTTGTACTTAAGTCGGCATTGTGCCTTTTGTATTAAATTCGGATGCAATTTCTGTGTTTCATCGTCAATAAGAAGGTCCAAGGGATACTGTAAACCTGAAGTAAAGCATCGGAATCTAAAACTGGACTCACAGGAGAGGTTCAAATCATATTGAGTTAGAGTTGCAGTCGTCTTTTACTTAAGTCTTCATTGTGCTCTTTGTATTAAATTTGGATGCAATTTCTGTGTTTCATCTTCAATAAGAAGGTCCAAGGGATACAGTAAACCTGAAGTGAAGCATCGGAATCAAAAACTGGACTCACAGGAGAGGTTCAAATCAAAGAAAGTTAGTGTGTCAGTCCTCTTGTACCCAAGACGGCATTGTGCCTTTTGTATTAAATTCGGATGCAATTTCTGTGTTTCTTTGTCAATAAGAAGGTCCAAGGGGTAAAGTAAACCTGAAGTGAAGCATCGGAATCTAAAACTGGACTCCATGGAGAGGTTCAAATCATAGAAAGTTAGAGTGTCAGTCCTCTTGTACTTAAGTCGGCATTGTGCCTTTTGTATTAAATTCGGATGCAATTTCTGTGTGTCATCGTCAATAAGAAGGTCCAAGGGATACAGTAAACCTGAATTGAGGCATCGGAATCTAAAACTGGACTCACAGGAGAGGTTCAAGTCATAGAGAGTTAGAGTGTCAGTCCTCTTGTACTTAAGTCGGTATTGTGCCTTTTGTATTGAATTCGGATGTAATTTCTGTGTTTCATCATCAATGAGAAGGTCCAAGGGATACAGTAAACCTGATGTGAAGCATCGGAATCTAAAACTGGACTCACAGGAGAGGTTCAAATCATAGAAAGTTAGAGTGTCAGTCCTCTTGCACTTAAGTCGGCATTGTGCCTATTGTATTAAATTCAGATGCAATTTCTGTGTTTCATCGTCAATAAGAAGGTCCAAGGGATACAGTAAACCTTAAGTGAAGCATCGGAATCTAAAACTGGAATCACAGGAGAGGTTCAAGTCATAGAAAGTTAGAGTGTCAGTCCTCTTGTACTTAAGTCGGCATTGTGCCTTTTGTATTAAATTTGGATGCAATTTCTGTGTTTCATCTTCAATAAGAAGGTCCAAGGGATACAGTAAACCTGAAGTGAAGCATCGGAATCTAAAACTGGACTCACAGGAGAGGTTCAAGGCATAGAAAGTTAGAGTGTCAGTCCTGTTGTACTTAAGTCGGCATTGTGCCTTTTGTATTAAATTCGGATTCAATTTCTGTGTTTCATCGTCAATAAGAAGGTCCAAGGGATACAGTAAACCTGAAGTGAAGCATCGGAATCTAAAACTGGACTCACTGCAGAGGTTCAAATCATAGAGAGTTAGAGTGTCAGTCCTCTTGTACTTTAGTCGGCATTGTGCCTTTTGTATTAAATTCGGATGCAATTTCTGTGTTTTATCGTCAATCAGAAGGTCCAAGGGATACAGTAAACCTGAAGTGAAGCATCGGAATCTAAAACTGGACTCACAGGAAAGGTTCAAATCATAGAGAGTCAGAGTGTCAGTCCTCTTGTACTTAAGTCGGCATTGTGCATTTTGTATTAAATTCGGATGCAATTTCTGTGTTTCATCGTCAATAAGAAGGTCCAAGGGATACAGTAAACCTGAAGTGAAGCATCGGAATCTAAAACTGGACTCACAGGAGTGGTTCAAATCATAGAAAGTTAGAGTGTCAGTCCTCTTCTACTTAAGTCGGCATTGTGCCTTTTGTATTAAATTCGGATTCAATTTCTGTGTTTCATCGTCAGTAAGAATGTCCAAGGGATACAGTAAACCTGAAGTGAAGCATCGGAATCTGAAACTGCACTCACAGGAGAGGTTCAAATCACAGAAAGTTAGAGTGTCAGTCCTCTTGTAATTAGGTCGGCATTGTGCGTTTTGTATTAAATTCGGATGCAATTTCTGTGATTCATCGTAAATAAGAGGGTCCAAGGGATACAGTAAACCTGAAGTGAAGCATCGGAATCTAAAACTGGACTCACAGGCGAGGATCAAATCGTAGAGAGTTAGAATGTCATTCCTGTGGCACTTAAGTCGGCATTGTGCATTTTGTGTTAAATTCGGATGCAAATTCTGTGTTTCATCGTCAATAAGAAGGTCCAAGGGATACAGTAAACCTTAAGTGAAGCATCGGAATCTAAAACTGGAATCACAGGAGAGGTTCAAGTCATAGAAAGTTAGAGTGTCAGTCCTCTTGTACTTAAGTCGGCATTGTGCCTTTTGTATTAAATTTGGATGCAATTTCTGTGTTTAATCTTCAATAAGAAGGTCCAAGATATACAGTAAACCTGAAGTGAAGCATCGGAATCTAAAACTGGACTCACAGGAGAGGTTCAAGGCATAGAAAGTTAGAGAGTCAGTCCTGTTGTACCTAAGTCGGCATTGTGCCTTTTGTATTAAATTCGGATTCAATTTCTGTGTTTCATCGTCAATAAGAAGGTCCAAGGGATACAGTAAACCTGAAGTGAAGCATCGGAATCTAAAACTGGACTCACTGCAGAGGTTCAAATCATAGAGAGTTAGAGTGTCAGTCCTCTTGTACTTTAGTCGGCATTGTGCCTTTTGTATTAAATTCGGATGCAATTTCTGTGTTTTATCGTCAATCAGAAGGTCCAAGGGATACAGTAAACCTGAAGTGAAGCATCGGAATCTAAAACTGGACTCACAGGAAAGGTTCAAATCATAGAGAGTCAGAGTGTCAAACCTCTTGTACTTAAGTCGGCATTGTGCATTTTGTATTAAATTCGGATGCAATTTCTGTGTTTCATCGTCAATAAGAAGGTCCAAGGGATACAGTAAACCTGAAGTGAAGCATCGGAATCTAAAACTGGACTCACAGGAGTGGTCAAAATCATAGAAAGTTAGAGTGTCAGTCCTCTTCTACTTAAGTCGGCATTGTGCCTTTTGTATTAAATTCGGATTCAATTTCTGTGTTTCATCGTCAGTAAGAATGTCCGAGGGATACAGTAAACCTGAAGTGAAGCATCGGAATCTAAAACTGCACTCACAGGAGAGGTTCAAATCACAGAAAGTTAGAGTGTCAGTCCTCTTGTAATTAGGTCGGCATTGTGCGTTTTGTATTAAATTCGGATGCAATTTCTGTGATTCATCGTAAATAAGAGGGTCCAAGGGATACAGTAAACCTGAAGTGAAGCATCGGAATCTAAAACTGGACTCACAGGCGAGGATCAAATCGTAGAGAGTTAGAATGTCATTCCTGTGGCACTTAAGTCGGCATTGTGCATTTTGTGTTAAATTCGGATGCAAATTCTGTGTTTCATCGTCCATAAATAGGTCCAAGAGGTACAGTAAACCTGAAGTGAAGTACTGCAATTTAAAACTGGACTCACAGGTGAGGTTCAAATCATAGAAAGTTAGGGTGTCAGTCCTCTTGTACTTAAGTCGGCATTGTGCCTTTTGTATTAAATTCGGATGCAATTTCTGTGTTTCATCGACAATAAGAAGGTCCAAGGAATACAGTAAACATGAAGTGAAGCATCGGAATGTAAAACTGGACTCACAGGAGAGGTTCAAATCGCAGAGAGTTAGAGTGTCAATCCTCTTGTACTTATGTCGGCATTGTGCCTTTTGTATTAAATTCGGATGCAATTTCTGTGTTTCATCGTCAATAAGAAGGTCCAGGGGGTAATGTAAACCTGAAGTGAAACATCGGAATCTAAAACTGGACTCACAGGAGAGGTTCAAATCATAGAAAGTTAGAGTGTCAGTCCTCTTGTACTTAAATCGGCATTGTGCCTTTTGTATTAAATTCGGATGCAATTTCTGTGTTTCATCCGCAATAAGAAAGTCCAAGGGATACAGTAAACCTGAAGTGAAGCATCGGAATCTAAAACAGGACTCACTGGAGAGGTTCAAATCGTAGAGAGTTAGAGTGCCACTCCTCTTGTACTTAAGTCGGCATTCTGCCTTTTGTATTAAATTCGGATACAATTTCTGTGATTCATCGTCAATAAGAAGGTCCAAGGGATACAGTAAACTTGAAGTGAAGCTTCGGAATCTAAAACTGGACTCACAGGAGAGGTTCAAATCATCGAAAGTTAGAGTGTCAGTCCTCATGTACTTAAGTCAGCATTGTGCATTTGTATTAAATTTGGATGCAATTTCTGTGTTTCATCGTCAATAAGAACGTCCAAGGAATACAGTAAACCTGAAGTGAAGCATCGGAATCTAAAACTGGACTTACAGGAGAGGTTCAAATCATAGAGAGTTAGAGTGTCAGTCCTCTTGTACTTAAGTCGGTATTATGCCTTTTGCACTGAATTCAGATGTAATTTCTGTGTTTCATCATCAATAAGAAAGTCCAGGAGATACTGTAAACCTGATATGAAGCATCGGACTCTAAAACTGGACTCACAGGAGAGGTTCAAATCATAGAAAGTAAGAGTGTCAGTCCTCTTCTTCTTAAGTCGGCATTGTGCCCTTTGTAATAAATTCGGATGCAATTTCTGTGTTTCATCGTCAATAAGAAGGTCCAAGGGATACAGTAAACCTGAAGTGAAGCATCGGAATCTAAAACTGGACTCACAGGGGAGGTTCAAATCATAGAGTGTTAGAGTGTCAGTCATCTTTAACTTAAGTCTTCATTGTGCCTTTTGTATTAAATATGGATGCAATTTCTGTGTTTAATCTTCAATAAGAAGGTCCAAGGGATATAGTAAACCTGAAGTGAAGCATCCGAATCTAAAACTGGACTCACAGGAGTGGTTCAAATCATAGAAAGTTAGAGTGTCAGTCCTCTTGTACTGAAGCCAGCATTGTGCCTTTTGTATTAAATTCGGATGCAATTTCTGTGTTTCTTCGTCAAAAAGAAGGTCCAAGGGGTAAAGTAACACTGAAGTTAATCATCAGAATCTAAAACTGGACTCAATGGAAAGGTTCCAATCATAGAAAGTTAGAGTGTCAGTCCTCTTGTACTTAAGTCATCATTGTGCCTTTTGTATTAATTTCGGATGCAATTTCTGTGTTTCATCGCCAGTAAGAATATCCAAGGGATACAGTAAACTTGAAGTGAAACATCGGAATCTAAAACTGGACTCACAGGAGAGGTTCAAATCAAAGAGAGTTAGAGTGTCAGTCTCTTGTACTTAAGTCGGTATTGTGCCTTTTGTATTGAATTCGGATGTAATTTCTGTGTTTCATCATCAATGAGAAAGTCCTAGGGATACAGTAAACCTGAAGTGAAGCTTCGGAATCTAAAACTGGACTCACAGTAGAGGTTCAAATCATAGAAAGTTAGAGTGTCAGTCCTCTTGTACTTAAGTCGGCATTGTGCCTTTTGTATTAAATTCGGATGCAATATCCTTGATTCATCCTCAATAAGAAGGTCCAAGGGATACAGTAAACCTGAAGTGAAGCATCGGAATCTAAAACTGGACTCACAGGAGAGGTTCAATTCATTGAGAGTCAGAGTGTCAGTCCTCTTGTACTTAAGTCGGCATTGTGCATTTTGTGTTAAATTCGGATGCAAATTCTGTGTTTCATCGTCAATAAATAGGTCCAAGAGGTACAGTAAACCTGAAGTGAAGTACTGCAATTTAAAACTGGACTCACAGGTGAGGTTCAAATCATAGAAAGTTAGAGTGTCAGTCCTCTTCTACTTAAGTCGGCATTGTGCGTTTTGTATTAAATTCGGATGCAATTTCTGTGTTTCATCGTCAATAAGAAGGTCCAAGGGATACAGTAAACCTGAAGTGAAGCATCGGAGTCGAAAACTGGACTCACAGGAGTGGTTCAAATCATAGAAAGTTAGAGTGTCAGTCCTCTTCTACTTAAGTCGGCATTGTGCGTTTTGTATTAAATTCGGATTCAATTTCTGTGTTTCATCGTCAGTAAGAAGGTCCAAGGGATACAGTAAACCTGAAGTGAAGTATCGGAATCTAAAACTGCACTCACAGGAGAGGTTCAAATCACAGAAAGTTAGAGTGTCAGTCCTCTTGTAATTAGGTCGGCATTGTGCGTTTTGTATTAAATTCGGATGCAATTTCTGTGATTCATCGTAAATAAGAGGGTCCAAGGGATTCAGTAAACCTGAAGTGAAGCATCGGAATCTAAAACTGGACTCACAGGAGAGGATCAAATCGTAGAGAGTTAGAATGTCATTCCTGTGGCACTTAAGTCGGCATTGTGCATTTTGTGTTAAATTCGGATGCACATTCTGTGTTTCATCGACAATAAATAGGTCCAAGAGGTACAGTAAACCTGAAGTGAAGTACTGAAATTTAAAACTGGACTCACAGGTGAGGTTCAAATCATAGAAAGTTATGGTGTCAGTCCTCTTGTACTTAAGTCGGCATTGTGCCTTTTGTATTAAATTCGGATGCAATTTCTGTGTTTCATCGACAATAAGAAGGTCCAAGGGATACAGTAAACATGAAGTGAAGCATCGGAATGTAAAACTGGACTCACAGGAGAGGTTCAAATCGCAGAGAGTTAGAGTGTCAATCCACTTGTACTTAAGTCGGCATTGTGCCTTTTGTATTAAATTCGGATGCAATTTCTGTGTTTCATCGTCAATAAGAAGGTCCAGGGGGTAATGTAAACCTGAAGTGATGCATCGGAATCTAAAACTGGACTCACAGGAGAGGTTCAAATCATAGAAAGTTAGAGTGTCAGTCCTCTTGTACTTAAATCGGCATTGTGCCTTTTGTATTAAATTCGGATGCAATTTCTGTGTTTCATCCACAATAAGAAAGTCCAAGGGATAGAGTAAACCTGAAGTGAAGCATCGGAATCTAAAACAGGACTCACTGGAGAGGTTCAAATCGTAGAGAGTTAGAGTGCCACTCCTCTTGTAATTAAGTCGGCATTCTGCCTTTTGTATTAAATTCGGATGCAATTTCTGTGATTCATCGTCAATAAGAAGGTCCAAGAGATACAGTAAACTTGAAGTGAAGCTTCGGAAACTAAAACTGGACTCACAGGAGAGGTTCAAATCATCGAAAGTTAGGGTGTCAGTCCTCATGTACTTAAGTCAGCATTGTGCATTTGTATTAAATTTGGATGCAATTTCTGTGTTTCATCGTCAATAAGAACGTCCAAGGAATACAGTAAACCTGAAGTGAAGCATCGGAATCTAAAACTGGACTCACACGAGAGGTTCAAATCATAGAGAGTTAGAGTGTCAGTCCTCTTGTACTTAAGTCGGTATTGTGCCTTTTGCATTGAATTCAGATGTAATTTCTGTGTTTCATCATCAATAAGAAAGTCCAGGAGATACTGTAAACCTGATATGAAGCATCGGACTCTAAAACTGGACTCACAGGAGAGGTTCAAATCATAGAAAGTAAGAGTGTCAGTCCTCTTCTACTTAAGTCGGCATTGTGCCCTTTGTAATAAACTCGGATGCAATTTCTGTGTTTCATCGTCAATAAGAAGGTCCAAGGGATACAGTAAACCTGAAGTGAAGCATCGGAATCTAAAACTGGACTCACAGGGGAGGTTCAAATCATAGAGTGTTAGAGTGTCAGTCATCTTTAACTTAAGTCTTCATTGTGCCTTTTGTATTAAATATGGATGCAATTTCTGTGTTTAATCTTCAATAAGAAGGTCCAAGGGATACAGTAAACCTGAAGTGAAGCATCGGAATCTAAAACTGGACTCACAGGAGAGGTTCAAATCAAAGAGAGTTAGAGTGTCAGTCTCTTGTACTTAAGTCGGTATTGTGCCTTTTATTGAATTCGGATGTAATTTCTGTGTTTCATCATCAATGAGAAAGTCCAAGGGAGACAGTAAACCTGAAGTGAAGCTTCGGAATCTAAAACTGGACTCACAGTAGAGGTTCAATTCATATAGAGAATTAGAGTTTCAGTCCTCTTGTACTTAAGTCGGCATTGTGAATTTTGTATTGAATTCGGATGCAATTTCTGTGTTTCATCGTCAATAAGAAGGTCCAAGGGATACAGTAAACCTGAAGTTAAGCATCGGAATCTAAAACTGGTCTCACAGGAGAGGTTCAAATCATAGAGAGTTAGAGTGTCAGTCCTCTTTTACTTAAGTCAGCATTGTGCCTTTTGTATTAAATTTGGATTCAATTTCTGTGTTCCATCTTCAATAAGAAGGTCCAAGGGATACAGTAATCCTGAAGTGAAGCACCGGAATCTAAAACTGGACTCACAGGAGAGGTTCAAATCATAGAAAGTTAGAGTGTCAGTCCTCTTGTACTTAAGTCGGCATTGTGCCTTTTGTATTAAATTCGGATGCAATTTCTGTGATTCATCGTCAATAAGAAGGTCCAAGGGATACAGTAAACCTGAAGTGAAGCATCGGAATCTAAAACTGGAGTCACAGGAGAGGTTCAAATCATATTGAGTTAGAGTTGTAGTCGTCTTTTACTTAAGTCTTCATTGTGCCTTTTGTATTACATTTGGATGCAATTTCTGTGTTTCATCTTCAATAAGAAGGTCCAAGGGATACAGTAAACCTGAAGTGAAGCATCGGAATCAAAAACTGGACTCACAGGAGAGGTTCAAATCATAGAAAGTTAGAGTGTCAGTCCTCTTGTACTCAAGTCGGCATTGTGCCTTTTGTATTAAATTCGGATGCAATTTCTGTGTTTCTTTGACAATAAGAAGGTCCAAGGGGTAAAGTAAACCTGAAGGGAAGCATCGGAATCTAAAACTGGACTCAATGGAGAGGTTCAAATCATAGAAAGTTAGAGTGTCAGTCCTCTTGTACTTAAGTCGGCATTGTGCCTTTTGTATTAAATTCGGATGCAATTTCCTTGATTCATCCTCAATAAGAAGGTCCAAGGGATACAGTAAACCTGAAGTGAAGCATCGGAATCTAAAACTGGACTCACAGGAGAGGTTCAATTCATTGAGAGTCAGAGTGTCAGTCCTCTTGTACTTAAGTCGGCATTGTGCATTTTGTGTTAAATTCGGATGCAAATTCTGTGTTTCATCGTCAATAAATAGGTCCAAGAGGTACAGTAAACCTGAAGTGAAGTACTGCAATTTAAAACTGGACTCACAGGTGAGGTTCAAATCATAGAAAGTTAGAGTGTCAGTCCTCTTCTACTTAAGTCGGCATTGTGCGTTTTGTATTAAATTCGGATGCAATTTCTGTGTTTCATCGTCAATAAGAAGGTCCAAGGGATACAGTAAACCTGAAGTGAAGCATCGGAGTCGAAAACTGGACTCACAGGAGTGGTTCAAATCATAGAAAGTTAGAGTGTCAGTCCTCTTCTACTTAAGTCGGCATTGTGCGTTTTGTATTAAATTCGGATTCAATTTCTGTGTTTCATCGTCAGTAAGAAGGTCCAAGGGATACAGTAAACCTGAAGTGAAGCATCGGAATCTAAAACTGCACTCACAGGAGAGGTTCAAATCACAGAAAGTTAGAGTGTCAGTCCTCTTGTAATTAGGTCGGCAATGTGCGTTTTGTATTAAATTCGGATGCAATTTCTGTGATTCATCGTAAATAAGAGGGTCCAAGGGATTCAGTAAACCTGAAGTGAAGCATCGGAATCTAAAACTGGACTCACAGGAGAGGATCAAATCGTAGAGAGTTAGAATGTCATTCCTGTGGCACTTAAGTCGGCATTGTGCATTTTGTGTTAAATTCGGATGCAAATTCTGTGTTTCATCGACAATAAATAGGTCCAAGAGGTACAGTAAACCTGAAGTGAAGTACTGAAATTTAAAACTGGACTCACAGGTGAGGTTCAAATCATAGAAAGTTATGGTGTCAGTCCTCTTGTACTTAAGTCGGCATTGTGCCTTTTGTATTAAATTCGGATGCAATTTCTGTGTTTCATCGACAATAAGAAGGTCCAAGGGATACAGTAAACATGAAGTGAAGCATCGGAATGTAAAACTGGACTCACAGGAGAGGTTCAAATCGCAGAGAGTTAGAGTGTCAATCCACTTGTACTTAAGTCGGCATTGTGCCTTTTGTATTAAATTCGGATGCAATTTCTGTGTTTCATCGTCAATAAGAAGGTCCAGGGGGTAATGTAAACCTGAAGTGATGCATCGGAATCTAAAACTGGACTCACAGGAGAGGTTCAAATCATAGAAAGTTAGAGTGTCAGTCCTCTTGTACTTAAATCGGCATTGTGCCTTTTGTATTAAATTCGGATGCAATTACTGTGTTTCATCCACAATAAGAAAGTCCAAGGGATAGAGTAAACCTGAAGTGAAGCATCGGAATCTAAAACAGGACTCACTGGAGAGGTTCAAATCGTAGAGAGTTAGAGTGCCACTCCTCTTGTACTTAAGTCGGCATTCTGCCTTTTGTATTAAATTCGGATGCAATTTCTGTGATTCATCGTCAATAAGAAGGACCAAGAGATACAGTAAACTTGAAGTGAAGCTTCGGAAACTAAAACTGGACTCACAGGAGAGGTTCAAATCTTCGAAAGTTAGGGTGTCAGTCCTCATGTACTTAAGTCAGCATTGTGCATTTGTATTAAATTTGGATGCAATTTCTGTGTTTCATCGATAATAAGAACGTCCAAGGAATACAGTAAACCTGAAGTGAAGCATCGGAATCTAAAACTGGACTCACAGGAGAGGTTCAAATCATAGAGAGTTAGAGTGTCAGTCCTCTTGTACTTAAGTCGGTATTGTGCCTTTTGCATTGAATTCGGATGTAATTTCTGTGTTTCATCATCAATAAGAAAGTCCAAGAGATACTGTAAACCTGATATGAAGCATCAGACTCTAAAACTGGACTCACAGAAGAGGTTCCAATCATAGAAAGTAAGAGTGCAGTCCTCTTCTACTTAAGTCGGCATTGTGCCTTTTGTATTAATTTCGGATGCAATTTCTGTGTTTCATCGTCAATAAGAAGGTCCAAGGGATACAGTAAACCTGAAGTGAAGCATCGGAATCTAAAACTGGACTCACAGGGGAGGTTCAAATCATAGAGAGTTAGAGTGTCAGTCATCTTTAACTTAAGTCTTCATTGTGCCTTTTGTATTAAATATGGATGCAATTTCTGTGTTCCATCTTCAATAAGAAGGTCCAAGGGATACAGTAAACCTGAAGTGAAGCATCGGAATCTAAAACTGGACTCACAGGAGTGGTTCAAATCATAGAAAGTTAGAGTGTCAGTCCTCTTGTACTTAAGCCGGCATTGTGCCTTTTGTATTACATTCGGATGCAATTTCTGTGTTTCGTCGTCAAAAAGAAGGTCCAAGGGGTAAAGTAACACTGAAGTTAATCTTCAGAATCTAAAACTGGGCTCAATGGTGAGGTTCCAATCATAGAAAGTTAGAGTGTCAGTCCTCTTGTACTTAAGTCGGCATTGTGCCTTTTGTATTAAATTCGGATGCAATTTCTGTGTTTCATCGTCAATAAAAAGGTCCAACTGATACTGTAAACCTGAAGTAAAGCATCGGAATCTAAAACTGGACTCACAGGAGAGGTTTAAATCATATTGAGTTAGAGTTGCAGTCGTCTTTTACTTAAGTCTTCATTGTGCCCTTTGTATTAAATTTGGATGCAATTTCTGTGTTTCATCTTCGATAAGAAGGTCCAAGGGATACAGTAAACCTGAAGTGAAGCATCGGAATCAAAAACTGGACTCACAGGAGAGGTTCAAATCATAGAAAGTTAGTGTGTCAGTCCTCTTGTACCCAAGACGGCATTGTGCCTTTTGTATTAAATTCGGATGCAATTTCTGTGTTTCTTTGTCAATAAGAAGGTCCAAGGGGTAAAGTAAACCTGAAGTGAAGCATCGGAATCTAAAACTGGACTCAATGGAGAGGTTCAAATCATAGAAAGTTAGAGTGTCAGTCCTCTTGTACTTAAGTCGGCATTGTGCGTTTTGTATTAAATTCGGATGCAATTTCTGTGTGTCATCGTCAATAAGAAGGTCCAAGGGATACAGTAAACCTGAATTGAGGCATCGGAATCTAAAACTGGACTCACAGGAGAGGTTCAAGTCATAGAGAGTTAGAGTGTCAGTCCTCTTGTACTTAAGTCGGTATTGTGCCTTTTGTATTGAATTCGGATGTAATTTCTGTGTTTCATCATCAATGAGAAGGTCCAAAGGATACAGTAAACCTGATGTGAAGCATCGGAATCTAAAACTGGACTCACAGGAGAGGTTCAAATCATAGAAAGTTAGAGTGTCAGTACTCTTGCACTTAAGTCGGCATTGTGCCTATGTATTAAATTCGGATGCAATTTCTGTGTTTCATCGTCAATAAGAAGGTCCAAGGGATACAGTAAACCTTAAGTGAAGCATCGCAATCTAAAACTGGAATCACAGGAGAGGTTCAAGTCATAGAAAGTTAGAGTGTCAGTCCTCTTGTACTTAAGTCGGCATTGTGCCTTTTGTATTAAATTTGGATGCAATTTCTGTGTTTCATCTTCAATAAGAAGGTCCAAGGGATACAGTAAACCTGAAGTGAAGCATCGGAATCTAAAACTGGACTCACAGGAGAGGTTCAAGGCATAGAAAGTTAGAGTGTCAGTCCTGTTGTACTTAAGTCGGCATTGTGCCTTTTGTATTAAATTCGGATTCAATTTCTGTGTTTCATCGTCAATAAGAAGGTCCAAGGGATACAGTAAACCTGAAGTGAAGCATCGGAATCTAAAACTGGACTCACTGCAGAGGTTCAAATCATAGAGAGTTAGAGTGTCAGTCCTCTTGTACTTTAGTCGGCATTGTGCCTTTTGTATTAAATTCGGATGCAATTTCTGTGTTTTATCGTCAATCAGAAGGTCCAAGGGATACAGTAAACCTGAAGTGAAGAATCGGAATCTAAAACTGGACTCACAGGAAAGGTTCAAATCATAGAGAGTCAGAGTGTCAGTCCTCTTGTACTTAAGTCGGCATTGTGCATTTTGTATTAAATTCGGATGCAATTTCTGTGTTTCATCGTCAATAAGAAGGTCCAAGGGATACAGTAAACCTGAAGTGAAGCATCGGAATCTAAAACTGGACTCACAGGAGTGGTTCAAATCATAGAAAGTTAGAGTGTCAGTCCTCTTCTACTTAAGTCGGCATTGTGCCTTTTGTATTAAATTCGGATTCAATTTCTGTGTTTCATCGTCAGTAAGAATGTCCAAGGGATACAGTAAACCTGAAGTGAAGCATCGGAATCTGAAACTGCACTCACAGGAGAGGTTCAAATCACAGAAAGTTAGAGTGTCAGTCCTCTTGTAATTAGGTCGGCATTGTGCGTTTTGTATTAAATTCGGATGCAATTTCTGTGATTCATCGTAAATAAGAGGGTCCAAGGGATACAGTAAACCTGAAGTGAAGCATCGGAATCTAAAACTGGACTCACAGGCGAGGATCAAATCGTAGAGAGTTAGAATGTCATTCCTGTGGCACTTATGTCGGCATTGTGCATTTTGTGTTAAATTCGGATGCAAATTCTGTGTTTCATCGTCAATAAGAAGGTCCAAGGGATACAGTAAACTTTAAGTGAAGCATCGGAATCTAAAACTGGAATCACAGGAGAGGTTCAAGTCATAGAAAGTTAGAGTGTCAGTCCTCTTGTACTTAAGTCGGCATTGTGCCTTTTGTATTAAATTTGGATGCAATTTCTGTGTTTCATCTTCAATAAGAAGGTCCAAAGGATACAGTAAACCTGAAGTGAAGCATCGGAATCTAAAACTGGACTCACAGGCGAGGATCAAATCGTAGAGAGTTAGAATGTCATTCCTGTGGCACTTAAGTCGGCATTGTGCATTTTGTGTTAAATTCGGATGCAAATTCTGTGTTTCATCGTCAATAAATAGGTCCAAGAGGTACAGTAAACCTGAAGTGAAGTACTGCAATTTAAAACTGGACTCACAGGTGAGGTTCTAATCGTAGATAGTTAGGGTGTCAGTCCTCTTGTACTTAAGTCGGCATTGTGCCTTTTGTATTAAATTCGGATGCAATTTCTGTGTTTCATCGACAATAAGAAGGTCCAAGGTATACAGTAAACATGAAGTGAAGCATCGGAATGTAAAACTGGACTCACAGGCGAGGTTCAAATCGCAGAGAGTTAGAGTGTCAATCCTCTTGTACTTATGTCGGCATTGTGCCTTTTGTATTAAATTCGGATGCAATTTCTGTGTTTCATCGTCAATAAGAAGGTCCAGGGGGTAATGTAAACCTGAAGTGAAGCATCGGAATCTAAAACTGGACTCACAGGAGAGGTTCAAATCATAGAAAGTTAGAGTGTCAGTCCTCTTGTACTTAAATCGGCATTGTGCCTTTTGTATTAAATTCGGATGCAATTTCTGTGTTTCATCCGCAATAAGAAAGTCCAAGGGATACAGTAAACCTGAAGTGAAGCATCGGAATCTAAAACAGGACTCACTGGAGAGGTTCAAATCGTAGAGAGTTAGAGTGCCACTCCTCTTGTACTTAAGTCGGCATTCTGATTTTTGTATTAAATTCGGATGCAATTTCTGTGATTCATCGTCAATAAGAAGGTCCAAGGGATACAGTAAACTTGAAGTGAAGCTTCGGAATCTAAAACTGGACTCACAGGAGAGGTTCAAATCATCGAAAGTTAGAGTGTCAGTCCTCATGTACTTAAGTCAGCATTGTGCATTTGTATTAAATTTGGATGCAATTTCTGTGTTTCATCGTCAATAAGAACGTCCAAGGAATACAGTAAACCTGAAGTGAAGCATCGGAATCTAAAACTGGACTCACAGGAGAGGTTCAAATCATAGAGAGTTAGAGTGTCAGTCCTCTTGTACTTAAGTCGGTATTGTGCCTTTTGCATTGAATTCAGATGTAATTTCTGTGTTTCATCATCAATAAGAAAGTCCAGGAGATACTGTAAACCTGGTATGAAGCATCGGACTCTAAAACTGGACTCACAGGAGAGGTTCAAATCATAGAAAGTAAGAGTGTCAGTCCTCTTCTACTTAAGTCGGCATTGTGCCCTTTGTAATAAATTCGGATGCAATTTCTGTGTTTCATCGTCAATAAGAAGGTCCAAGGGATACAGTAAACCTGAAGTGAAGCATCGGAATCTAAAACTGGACTCACAGGGGAGGTTCAAATCATAGAGAGTTAGAGTGTCAGTCATCTTTAACTTAAGTCTTCATTGTGCCTTTTGTATTAAATATGGATGCAATTTCTGTGTTTAATCTTCAATAAGAAAGTCCAAGGGATACAGTAAACCTGAAGTGAAGCATCCGAATCTAAAACTGGACTCACAGGAGTGGTTCAAATCATAGAAAGTTAGAGTGTCAGTCCTCTTGTACTGAAGCCAGCATTGTGCCTTTTGTATTAAATTCGGATGCAATTTCTGTGTTTCTTCGTCAAAAAGAAGGTCCAAGGGGTAAAGTAACACTGAAGTTAATCATCAGAATCTAAAACTGGACTCAATGGAAAGGTTCCAATCATAGAAAGTTAGAGTGTCAGTCCTTTTGTACTTAAGTCATCATTGTGCCTTTTGTATTAAATTCGGATGCAATTTCTGTGTTTCATCGCCAGTAAGAATATCCAAGGGATACAGTAAACTTGAAGTGAAACATCGGAATCTAAAACTGGACTCACAGGAGAGGTTCAAATCAAAGAGAGTTAGAGTGTCAGTCTCTTGTACTTAAGTCGGTATTGTGCCTTTTGTATTGAATTCGGATGTAATTTCTGTGTTTCATCATCAATGAGAAAGTCCAAGGGATACAGTAAACCTGAAGTGAAGCTTCGGAATCTAAAACTGGACTCACAGTAGAGGTTCAATTCATAGAGAGTTAGAGTTTCAGTCCTCTTGTACTTAAGTCGCATTGTGAATTTTGTATTGAATTCGGATGCAATTTCTGTGTTTCATCGTCAATAAGAAGGTCCAAGGGATACAGTAAACCTGAAGTTAAGAATCGGAATCTAAAACTGGTCTCACAGGAGAGGTTCAAATCATAGAGAGTTAGAGTGTCAGTCCTCTTTTACTTAAGTCAGCATTGTGCCTTTTGTATTAAATTTGGATTCAATTTCTGTGTTCCATCTTCAATAAGAAGGTCCAAGGGATACAGTAATCCTGAAGTGAAGCACCGGAATCTAAAACTGGACTCACAGGAGAGGTTCAAATCATAGAAAGTTAGAGTGTCAGTCCCCTTGTACTTAAGTCGGCATTGTGCCTTTTGTATTAAATTCGGATGCAATTTCTGTGATTCATCGTCAATAAGAAGGTCCAAGGGATACAGTAAACCTGAAGTGAAGCTTCGGAATCTAAAACTGGACTCACAGTAGAGGTTCAATTCATAGAGAGTTAGAGTTTCAGTCCTCTTGTACTTAAGTCGGCATTGTGAATTTTGTATTGAATTCGGATGCAATTTCTGTGTTTCATCGTCAATAAGAAGGTCCAAGGGATACAGTAAACCTGAAGTTAAGAATCGGAATCTAAAACTGGTCTCACAGGAGAGGTTCAAATCATAGAGAGTTAGAGTTGTAGTCGTCTTTTACTTAAGTCTTCATTGTGCCTTTTGTATTAAATTTGGATGCAATTTCTGTGTTTCATCTTCAATAAGAAGGTCCAAGGGATACAGTAAACCTGAAGTGAAGCATCGGAATCAAAAACTGGACTCACAGGAGAGGTTCAAATCATAGAAAGTTAGAGCGTCAGTCCTCTTGTACTCAAGTCGGCATTGTGCCTTTTGTATTAAATTCGGATGCAATTTCTGTGTTTCATTGTCAATAAGAAGGTCCAAGGGGTAAAGTAAACCTGAAGTGAAGCATCGGAATCTAAAACTGGACTCAATGGAGAGGTTCAAATCATAGAAAGTTAGAGTGTCAGTCCTCTTAAACTTAAGTCGGCATTGTGCCTTTTGTATTAAATTCGGATGCAATTTCCTTGATTCATCCTCAATAAGAAGGTCCAAGGGATACAGTAAACCTGAAGTGAAGCATCGGAATCTAAAACTGGACCCACAGGAGAGGTTCAATTCATTGAGAGTCAGAGTGTCAGTCCTCTTGTACTTAAGTCGGCATTGTGCATTTTGTGTTAAATTCGGATGCAAATTCTGTGTTTCATCGTCAATAAATAGGTCCAAGAGGTACAGTAAACCTGAAGTGAAGTACTGCAATTTAAAACTGGACTCACAGGTGAGGTTCAAATCATAGAAAGTTAGGGTGTCAGTTCTCTTGTACTTAAGTCGGCATTGTGCCTTTTGTATTAAATTCGGATGCAATTTCTGTGTTTCATCGACAATAAGAAGGTCCAAGGGATACAGTAAACATGAAGTGAAGCATCGGAATGTAAAACTGGACTCACGGGAGAGGTTCAAATCGCAGAGAGTTAGAGTGTCAATCCTCTTGTACTTATGTCGGCATTGTGCCTTTTGTATTAAATTCGGATGCAATTTCTGTGTTTCATCGTCAATAAGAAGGTCCAGGGGTAATGTAAACCTGAAGTGAAGCATCGGAATCTAAAACTGGACTCACAGGAGAGGTTCAAATCATAGAAAGTTAGAGTGTCAGTCCTCTTGTACTTAAATCGGCATTGTGCCTTTTGTATTAAATTCGGATGCAATTTCTGTGTTTCATCCGCAATAAGAAAGTCCAAGGGATACAGTAAACCTGAAGTGAAGCATCGGAATCTAAAACAGGACTCACTGGAGAGGTTCAAATCGTAGAGAGTTAGACTGCCACTCCTCTTGTACTTAAGTCGGCATTCTGCCTTTTGTATTAAATTCGGATGCAATTTCTGTGATTCATCGTCAATAAGAAGGTCCAAGGGATACAGTAAACTTGAAGTGAAGCTTCGGAATCTAAAACTGGACTCACAGGAGAGGTTCAAATCATCGAAAGTTAGTGTGTCAGTCCTCATGTACTTAAGTCAGCATTGTGCATTTGTATTAAATTTGGATGCAATTTCTGTGTTTCATCGTCAATAAGAACGTCCAAGGAATACAGTAAACCTGAAGTGAAGCATCGGAATCTAAAACTGGACTCACAGGAGAGGTTCAAATCATAGAGAGTTAGAGTGTCAGTCCTCTTGTACTTAAGTCGGTATTGTGCCTTTTGCATTGAATTCAGATGTAATTTCTGTGTTTCATCATCAATAAGAATGTCCAGGAGATACTGTAAACCTGATATGAAGCATCGGACTCTAAAACTGGGCTCACAGGAGAGGTTCAAATCATAGAGAGTAAGAGTGTCAGTCCTCTTCTACTTAAGTCGGCATTGTGCCCTTTGTAATAAATTCGGATGCAATTTCTGTGTTTCATCGTCAATAAGAAGGTCCAAGGGATACAGTAAACCTGAAGTGAAGCATCGGAATCTAAAACTGGACTCACAGGGGAGGTTCAAATCATAGAGAGTTAGAGTGTCAGTCATCTTTAACTTAAGTCTTCATTGTGACTTTTGTATTAAATATGGATGCAATTTCTGTGTTTAATCTTCAATAAGAAGGTCCAAGGGATACAGTAAACCTGAAGTGAAGCATCCGAATCTAAAACTGGACTCACAGGAGTGGTTCAAATCATAGAAAGTTAGAGTGTCAGTCCTCTTGTACTGAAGCCAGCATTGTGCCTTTTGTATTAAATTCGGATGCAATTTCTGTGTTTCTTCGTCAAAAAGAAGGTCCAAGGGGTAAAGTAACACTGAAGTTAATCATCAGAATCTAAAACTGGACTCAATGGAAAGTTTCCAATCATAGAAAGTTAGAGTGTCAGTCCTCTTGTACTTAAGTCATCATTGTGCCTTTTGTATTAAATTCGGATGCAATTTCTGTGTTTCATCGCCAGTAAGAATATCCAAGGGATACAGTAAACTTGAAGTGAAACATCGGAATCTAAAACTGGACTCACAGGAGAGGTTCAAATCAAAGAGAGTTAGAGTGTCAGTCTCTTGTACTTAAGTCGGTATTGTGCCTTTTGTATTGAATTCGGATGTAATTTCTGTGTTTCATCATCAATGAGAAAGTCCAAGGGATACAGTAAACCTGAAGTGAAGCTTCGGAATCTAAAACTGGATCACAGTAGAGGTTCAATTCATAGAGAGTTAGAGTTTCAGTCCTCTTGTACTTAAGTCGGCATTGTGAATTTTGTATTGAATTCGGATGCAATTTCTGTGTTTCATCGTCAATAAGAAGGTCCAAGGGACACAGTAAACCTGAAGTTAAGCATCGGAATCTAAAACTGGTCTCACAGGAGAGGTTCAAATCATAGAGAGTTAGAGTGTCAGTCCTCTTTTACTTAAGTCAGCATTGTGCTTTTTGTATTAAATTTGGATTCAATTTCTGTGTTCCATCTTCAATAAGAAGGTCCAGGGGATACAGTTATCCCTAAGTGAAGCACCGGAATCTAAAACTGGACTCACAGGAGAGGTTCAAATCATAGAAAGTTAGAGTGTCAGTCCTCTTGTACTTAAGTCGGCATTGTGCCTTTTGTATTAAATTCGGATGCAATTTCTGTGATTCATCGTCAATAAGAAGGTCCAAGGGATACAGTAAACCTGAAGTGAAGCATCGGAATCTAAAACTGGAGTCACAGGAGAGGTTCAAATCATATTGAGTTAGAGTTGTAGTCGTCTTTTACTTAAGTCTTCATTGTGCCTTTTGTATTAAATTTGGATGCAATTTCTGTGTTTCATCTTCAATAAGAAGGTCCAAGGGATACAGTAAACCTAAAGTGAAGCATCGGAATCAAAAACTGGACTCACAGGAGAGGTTCAAATCATAGAAAGTTAGAGTGTCAGTCCTCTTGTACTCAAGTCGGCATTGTGCCTTTTGTATTAAATTCGGATGCAATTTCTGTGTTTCTTTGTCAATAAGAAGGTCCAAGGGGTAAAGTAAACCTGAAGTGAAGCATCGGAATCTAAAACTGGACTCAATGGAGAGGTTCAAATCATAGAAAGTTAGAGTGTCAGTCCTCTTGTACTTAAGTCGGCATTGTGCCTTTTGTATTAAATTCGGATGCAATTTCCTTGATTCATCCTCAATAAGAAGGTCCAAGGGATACAGTAAACCTGAAGTGAAGCATCGGAATCTAAAACTGGACTCACAGGAGAGGTTCAATTCATTGAGAGTCAGAGTGTCAGTCCTCTTGTACTTAAGTCGGCATTGTGCCTTTTGTATTAAATTCGGATGCAATTTCTGTGTTTCATCGTCTATAAGAAGGTCCAAGGTATACAGTAAACCAGAAGTGAAGCATCGGAATCTAAAACTGGACTCACAGGAGAGGTTCAAATCATAGAAAGTTAGAGTGTCAGTCCTCTTGCACTTAAGTCGGCATTGTGCCTATTGTATTAAATTCGGATGCAATTTCTGTGTTTCATCGTCAATAAGAAGGTCCAAGGGATACAGTAAACCTGAAGTGAAGCATCGGAATCTAAAACTGGACTCACAGGAGAGGTTCAAGTCATAGAAAGTTAGAGTGTCAGTCCTCGTGTACTTAAGTCGGCATTGTGCCTTTTGTATTAAATTCGGATTCAATTTCTGTGTTTCATCGTCAATAAGAAGGTCCAAGGGATACAGTAAACCTGAAGTGAAGCATCGGAATCTAAAACTGGATTCACTGCAGAGGTTCAAGTCATAGAAAGTTAGAGTGTCAGTCCTCTTGCACTTTAGTCGCCATTGTGGCTTTTGTATTAAATTCGGATGCAATTTCTGTGTTTTATCGTCAATCAGAAGGTCCAAGGGATACAGTAAACCTGAAGTGAAGCATCGGAATCTAAAACTGGACTCACAGGAGAGGTTCAAATCACAGACTGTGAGAGTGTCAGTCCTCTTGTACTTAAGCCTCCATTGTGCATTTTGTATTAAATTCGGATGCAGTTTCTGTGTCTTATCGTCAATAAGAAGGTCCAAGGGATACAGGAAACCTGAAGTGAAGCATCGGAATGTAAAACTGGACTCACAGGAGAGGTTCAAATCATAGAGAGTTAGAGTGCCAGTCCTCTTGTACTTAAGTCGGCATTGTGCCTTTTGTATTAAATTCGGATGCAATTTCCTTGATTCATCCTCAATAAGAAGGTCCAAGGGATACAGTAAACCTGAAGTGAAGCATCGGAATCTAAAACTGGACTCACAGGAGAGGTTCAATTCATTGAGAGTCAGAGTGTCAGTCCTCTTGTACTTAAATCGGTATTGTGCCTTTTGTATTGAATTCGGGTGTAATTTCTGTGTTTCATCATCAATCAGAAGGTCCTAGGGATACAGTAAACCTGATGTGAAGCATCGGAATCTAAGAGTGGACTCACAGGAGAGGTTCAAATCATCGAAAGTTAGCGTGTCAGTCCTCTTGCACTTAAGTCGGCATTGTGCCTTTTGTATTAAATTCGGATTCAATTTCTGTGTTTCGTCGTCAATAAGAAGGTCCAAGGGATACAGTAAACCTGAAATAAAGCACCGGAATCTAAAACTGGACTCACAGGAGAGGTTCAATTCATTGTGAGTCAGAGTGTCAGTCCTCTTGTACTTAAGTCGGCATTGTGCCTTTTGTATTACATTCGGATGCAATTTCTGTGTTTCATCGTCAATAAGAAGGTCCAAGGGATACAGTAAACCTGAAGTGAAGCATCGGAATCTAAAACTGGACTCACAGGAGTGGTTCAAATCATAGAAAGTTAGAGTGTCAGTCCTCTTCTGCTTAAGTCGGCATTGTGCCTTTTGTATTAAATTCGGATTCAATTTCTGTGTCTCATCGTCAGTAAGAAGGTCCAAGGGATACAGTAAACCTGAAGTGAAGCATCGGAATCTAAAACTGCACTCATAGGAGAGGTTCAAATCAGAGAAAGTTAGAATGTCAGTCCTATTGTAATTAGGTCGGCACTGTGCCTTTTGTATTAAATTAGGATGCAATTTCTGTGATTCATTGTAAATAAGAGGGTCCAAGGGATACAGTAAACCTGAAGTGAAGCATCGGAATCTAAAACTGGACTCACAGGAGAGGATCAAATCGTAGAGAGTTAGAATGTCATTCCTGTTGCACTTAATACGGCATTGTGCATTTTCTGTTAAATTCGGATGCAAATTCTGTGTTTCATCGTCAATAAATAGGTCCAAGAGGTACAATAAACCTGAAGTGAAGTATTCCAATTTAAAACTGGACTCACAGGTGAGGTTCAAATCATAGAAAGTTAGAGTGTCAGTCCTCTTGTACTTAAGTCGGCATTGTGCCTTTTGTATTAAATTCGGATGCAATTTCTGTGTTTCTTCGACAATAAGAAGGTCAAAGGGATACAGTAAACCTGAAGTGATGCATCGGAATGTAAAACTGGACTCACAGCAGAGGTTCAAATCGCAGAGAGTTAGAGTGTCAGTCCTGTTGTACTTAAGTCGCCATTGTGCCTTTTGTATTAAATTCGGATGCAATTTCTGTGTTTCATCGTCAATAAGAAAGTCCAGGGTGTAATGTAAACCTGAAGTGAAGCATCGGAATCTAAAACTGGACTCACAGGAGAGGTTCAAATGATAGAGAGTTAGAGTGTCAGTCCTCTTGTACTTAAGTCGGTATTGTGCCTTTTGTATTGAATTCGGATGTAATTTCTGTGTTTCATCATCAATGAGAAGGTCCAAGGGATACAGTAAACCTGAAGTGAAGCATCGGAATCTAAAACTGGACTCACAGTAGAGGTTCAATTCATAGAGAGTTAGAGTGTCAGTCCTCTTATACTTAAGTCAGCATTGTGAATTTTGTATTGAATTCGGAAGCAATTTCCGTGTTTCATCGTCAAAAAGAAGGTCCAAGGGATACAGTAAACCTGAAGTTAAGCATCGGAATCTAAAACTGGACTCACAGGAGAGGTTCAAATCATAGAGAGTTAGAGTGTCAGTCCTCTTTTACTTAAGTCAGCATTGTGCGTTTTGTATTAAATTTGGATTCAATATCTGTGTTCCATCTTCAATAAGAAGGTCCAAGGGATACAGTAAACCTGAAGTGAAGCTTCGGAATCTAAAACTGGACTCACAGGAGAGGTTCAAATCATAGAGAGTGAGAGTGTCAGTCCTCTTTTACTTAAGTCTTCATTGTGCCTTTTGTATTAAATTTGGATGCAATTTCTGTGTTTCATCTTCAATAAGAAGGTCCAAGGGATACAGTACACCTGATTGAAGCATCGTAATCCAAAACTGGACCCGCAGGAGAGGTTCAAATCATAGAAAGTTAGAGTGTCAGTCCTCTTGTACTTAGGTCGGCATTGTGCTTTTTGTATTAAATTCGGATGCAATTTCTGTGTTTCTTTGTCAATAAGAAGGTCCAACGGGTGAAGTAAACCAGAAGTGAAGCATCGGAATCTAAAACTGGACTCAATGGAGAGGTTCAAATCATAGAAAGTTAGAGTGTCAGTCCTCTTGTACTTAAGTCGGCATTGTGCCTTTTGTATTAAATTCGGATGCAATTTCTGTGTTTCATCGACAATAAGAAGGTCCAAGGGATACAGTAAACCTGAAGTGAAGCATCGGAATCGAAAACTCGGCTCACAGGAGAGGTTCAAAACGTAGAGCGTTAGAGTGTCAGTCCTCTTGTACTTAAGTCGGCATTGTGCCTTTTGTATTAAATTCGGATGCAATATCTGTGTTTCATCGACAATAAGAAGGTCCAAGGGATACAGTCAACCTGATTGAAGCATCGGAATCTAAAACTGGACCCACAGGAGAGGTTCAAATCACAGAAAGTTAGAGTGTCAGTCCTCTTGTACTTAGGTCGGCATTGTGCCTTTTGTATTAAATTCGGATGCAATTTCTGTGTTTCATCATCAATGAGAAGGTCCTAGGGATACAGTAAACCTGATGTGAAGCATCGGAATCTAAAGGTGGACTCACAGGAGAGGTTCAAATCATAGAAAGTTAGAGTGTCAGTCCTCTTGCACTTAAGTCGGCATTGTGCCTTTTGTATTAAATTCTGATTCAATTTCTGTGTTTCATCGTCAATAAGAAGGTCCAAGGGATACAGTAAACCTTAAGTGAAGCATCGGAATCTAAAACTGGACTCACAGGAGAGGTTCAAGTCATAGAAAGTTAGAGTGTCAGTCATCTTGTACTTAAGTCGGCATTGTGCCTTTTGTATTAAATTCGGATGCAATTTCTGTGTTTTATCGTCAATCAGAAGGTCCAAGGGATACAGTAAACCTGAAGTGAAGCATCGGAATCTGAAACTGGACTCACAGGAGAGGTTCAAATCATAGAGAGTGAGAGTGTCAGTCCTCTTGTACTTAAGCCGCCATTGTGCCTTTTGTATTAAATTCGGATGCAGTTTCTGTGTCTTATCGTCAATAAGAAGGTCCAAGGGATACAGGAAACCTGAAGTGAAGCATCGGAATGTAAAACTGGACTCACAGGAGAGGTTCAAATCATACAGAGTTAGAGTGCCAGTCCTCTTGTACTTAAGTCGGCATTGTGCCTTTTGTATTAAATTCGGATGCAATTTCCTTGTTTCATCCTCAATAAGAAGGTCCAAGGGATACAGTAAACCTGAAATGAAGCATCGGAATCTAAAACTGGACTCACAGGAGAGGTTCAATTCATTGTGAGTCAGAGTGTCAGTCCTCTTGTACTTAAGTCGGCATTGTGCCTTTTGTATTAAATTCGGATGCAATTTCTGTGTTTCATCGTCAATAAGAAGGTCCAAGGGATACAGTAAACCTGAAGTGAAGCATCGGAATCAAAAACTGGACTCACAGGATTGGTTGAAATCATAGAAAGTTAGAGTGTCAGTCCTCTTCTACTTAAGTCGGCATTGTGCCTTTTGTATTAAATTCGGATTCAATTTCTGTGTTTCATCGTCAGTAAGAAGGTCCAAGGGATACAGTAAACCTGAAGTGAAGCATCGGAATCTAAAACTGCACTCACAGGAGAGGTTCAAATCAGAGAAAGTTAGAATGTCAGTCCTCTTGTAATTAGGTCGGCACTGTGCCTTTTGTATTAAATTAGGATGCAATTTCTGTGATTCATTGTACATAAGAGGGTCCAAGGGATACAGTAAACCTTAAGTGAAGCATCGGAATCTAAAACTGGACTTACAGGAGAGGATCAAATCGTAGAGAGTTAGAATGTCATTCCTGTTGCACTTAAGACGGCATTGTGCATTTTGTGTTAAATTCGGATGCAAATTCTGTGTTTCATCGTCAATAAATAGGTCCAAGAGGTACAATAAACCTGAAGTGAAGTATTGCAATTTAAAACTGTACTCACAGGTGAGGTTCAAATCATAGAAAGTTAGAGTGTCAGTCCTCTTGTACTTAAGTCGCCATTGTGCCCTTTGTATTAAATTCGGATGCAATTTCTGTGTTTCATCGACAGTAAGAAGGTCCAAGGGATACAGTAAACCTGAAGTGAAGCATCGGAATCGAAAACTGGGCTAACAGGAGAGGTTCAAATCGTAGAGCGTTAGAGTGTCAGTCCTCTTGTACTTAAGTCGGCATTGTGCCTTTTGTATTAAATTCGGATGCAATTTCTGTGTTTCATCGACATTAAGAAGGTCCAAGGGATACAGTAAACCTGATTGAAGCATCGGAATCTAAAACTGGACCCACAGGAGGGGTTCAAATCATAGAAAGTTAGAGTGTCAGTCCACTTGTACTTAGGTCGGCATTGTTCCTTTTGTATTAAATTCGGATGCAATTTCTGTGTTTTATCATCAATGAGAAGGTCCTAGGGATACAGTAAACCTGATGTGAAGCATCGGAATCTAAAAGTGGACTCACAGGAGAGGTCCAAATCATAGAAAGTTAGAGTGTCAGTCCGCTTGCACTTCAGTCGGCATTGTGCCTTTTGTATTAAATTCGGATTCAATTTCTGTGTTTCATCGTCAATAAGAAGGTCCAAGAGATACAGTGAACCTGAAGTGAAGCATCAGAATCTAAAACTGGACTCACAGGAAAGGTTCAAGTCATGGGAAGTTAGAGTGTCAGTCATCTTGTACTTAAGTCGGCATTGTGCCTTTTGTATTAAATTTGGATGCAATTTCTGTGTTTCATCTGCAATAAGGAGGTCCAAGGGATACAGTGAACCTGAAGTGAAGCATCGGAATCTAAAACTGGACTCACTGGAGAGGTTCAAGTCATAGAAAGTTAGAGTGTCAGTCCTCTTGTACTTAAGTCGGCATTGTGCCTTTTGTATTAAATTCGGATGCAATTTCTGTGTTTTATCGTCAATCAGAAGGTCAAAGGGATACAGTAAACCTGAAGTGAAGCATCGGAATCTAAAACTGGACTCACAGGAGAGGTTCAAATCATAGAGAGTGAGAGTGTCAGTCCTCTTGTACTTAAGCCGCCATTGTGCCTTTTGTATTAAATTCGGATGCAGTTTCTGTGTCTTATCGTCAATAAGAAGGTCCAAGGGATACAGGAAACCTGAAGTGAGGCATCGGAATGTAAAACTGGACTCACAGGTGAGGTTCAAATCATAGAGAGTTAGAGTGCCAGTCCTCTTGTACTTAAGTTGGCATTGTGCCTTTTGTATTAAATTTGGATGCAATTACCATGTTTCAACCTCAATAAGAAGGTCCAAGTTATACAGTAAACCTGAAATGAAGCATCGGAATCTAAAACTGGACTCACAGGAGAGGTTCAATTCATTGTGAGTCAGAGTGTCAGTCCTCTTGTACTTAAGTCGGCATTGTGCTTTTTGTATTAAATTCGGATGCAATTTCTGTGTTTCATCGTCAATAAGAAGGTCCAAGGGATACAGTAAACCTGAAGTGAAGCATCGGAATCAAAAACTGGACTCACAGGATTGGTTGAAATCATAGAAAGTTAGAGTGTCAGTCCTCTTCTACTTAAGTCGGCATTGTGCCTTTTGTATTAAATTCGGATTCAATTTCTGTGTTTCATCGTCAGTAAGAAGGTCCAAGGGATACAGTAAACCTGAAGTGAAGCATCGGAATCTAAAACTGCACTCACAGGAGAGGTTCAAATCAGAGAAAGTTAGAATGTCAGTCCTCTTGTAATTAGGTCGGCACTGTGCCTTTTGTATTAAATTAGGATGCAATTTCTGTGATTCATTGTACATAAGAGGGTCCAAGGGATACAGTAAACCTTAAGTGAAGCATCGGAATCTAAAACTGGACTTACAGGAGAGGATCAAATCGTAGAGAGTTAGAATGTCATTCCTGTTGCACTTAAGACGGCATTGTGCATTTTGTGTTAAATTCGGATGCAAATTCTGTGTTTCATCGTCAATAAATAGGTCCAAGAGGTACAATAAACCTGAAGTGAAGTATTGCAATTTAAAACTGGACTCACAGGTGAGGTTCAAATCATAGAAAGTTAGAGTGTCAGTCCTCTTGTACTTAAGTCGCCATTGTGCCCTTTGTATTAAATTCGGATGCAATTTCTGTGTTTCATCGACAGTAAGAAGGTCCAAGGGATACAGTAAACCTGAAGTGAAGCATCGGAATCGAAAACTGGGCTAACAGGAGAGGTTCAAATCGTAGAGCGTTAGAGTGTCAGTCCTCTTGTACTTAAGTCGGCATTGTGCCTTTTGTATTAAATTCGGATGCAATTTCTGTGTTTCATCGACATTAAGAAGGTCCAAGGGATACAGTAAACCTGATTGAAGCATCGGAATCTAAAACTGGACCCACAGGAGGGGTTCAAATCATAGAAAGTTAGAGTGTCAGTCCACTTGTACTTAGGTCGGCATTGTTCCTTTTGTATTAAATTCGGATGCAATTTCTGTGTTTTATCATCAATGAGAAGGTCCTAGGGATACAGTAAACCTGATGTGAAGCATCGGAATCTAAAAGTGGACTCACAGGAGAGGTCCAAATCATAGAAAGTTAGAGTGTCAGTCCTCTTGCACTTAAGTCGGCATTGTGCCTTTTGTATTAAATTCGGATTCAATTTCTGTGTTTCATCGTCAATAAGAAGGTCCAAGAGATACAGTGAACCTGAAGTGAAGCATCAGAATCTAAAACTGGACTCACAGGAAAGGTTCAAGTCATGGAAAGTTAGAGTGTCAGTCATCTTGTACTTAAGTCGGCATTGTGCCTTTTGTATTAAATTTGGATGCAATTTCTGTGTTTCATCTGCAATAAGGAGGTCCAAGGGATACAGTGAACCTGAAGTGAAGCATCGGAATCTAAAACTGGACTCACTGGAGAGGTTCAAGTCATAGAAAGTTAGAGTGTCAGTCCTCTTGTACTTAAGTCGGCATTGTGCCTTTTGTATTAAATTCGGATGCAATTTCTGTGTTTTATCGTCAAGCAGAAGGTCAAAGGGATACAGTAAACCTGAAGTGAAGCATCGGAATCTAAAACTGGACTCACAGGAGAGGTTCAAATCATAGAGAGTGAGAGTGTCAGTCCTCTTGTACTTAAGCCGCCATTGTGCCTTTTGTATTAAATTCGGATGCAGTTTCTGTGTCTTATCGTCAATAAGAAGGTCCAAGGGATACAGGAAACCTGAAGTGAGGCATCGGAATGTAAAACTGGACTCACAGGTGAGGTTCAAATCATAGAGAGTTAGAGTGCCAGTCCTCTTGTACTTAAGTTGGCATTGTGCCTTTTGTATTAAATTTGGATGCAATTACCATGTTTCAACCTCAATAAGAAGGTCCAAGTTATACAGTAAACCTGAAATGAAGCATCGGAATCTAAAACTGGACTCACAGGAGAGGTTCAATTCATTGTGAGTCAGAGTGTCAGTCCTCTTGTACGTAAGTCGGCATTGTGCCTTTTGTATTAAATTCGGATGCAATTTCTGTGTTTCATCGTCAATAAGAAGGTCCAAGGGATACAGTAAACCTGAAGTGAAGCATCGGAATCAAAAACTGGACTCACAGGATTGGTTGAAATCATAGAAAGTTAGAGTGTCAGTCCTCTTCTACTTAAGTCGGCATTGTGCCTTTTGTATTAAATTCGGATTCAATTTCTGTGTTTCATCGTCAGTAAGAAGGTCCAAGGGATACAGTAAACCTGAAGTGAAGCATCGGAATCTAAAACTGCACTCACAGGAGAGGTTCAAATCAGAGAAAGTTAGAATGTCAGTCCTCTTGTAATTAGGTCGGCACTGTGCCTTTTGTATTAAATTAGGATGCAATTTCTGTGATTCATTGTACATAAGAGGGTCCAAGGGATACAGTAAACCTTAAGTGAAGCATCGGAATCTAAAACTGGACTTACAGGAGAGGATCAAATCGTAGAGAGTTAGAATGTCATTCCTGTTGCACTTAAGACGGCATTGTGCATTTTGTGTTAAATTCGGATGCAAATTCTGTGTTTCATCGTCAATAAATAGGTCCAAGAGGTACAATAAACCTGAAGTGAAGTATTGCAATTTAAAACTGGACTCACAGGTGAGGTTCAAATCATAGAAAGTTAGAGTGTCAGTCCTCTTGTACTTAAGTCGCCATTGTGCCCTTTGTATTAAATTCGGATGCAATTTCTGTGTTTCATCGACAGTAAGAAGGTCCAAGGGATACAGTAAACCTGAAGTGAAGCATCGGAATCGAAAACTGGGCTAACAGGAGAGGTTCAAATCGTAGAGCGTTAGAGTGTCAGTCCTCTTGTACTTAAGTCGGCATTGTGCCTTTTGTATTAAATTCGGATGCAATTTCTGTGTTTCATCGACATTAAGAAGGTCCAAGGGATACAGTAAACCTGATTGAAGCATCGGAATCTAAAACTGGACCCACAGGAGGGGTTCAAATCATAGAAAGTTAGAGTGTCAGTCCACTTGTACTTAGGTCGGCATTGTTCCTTTTGTATTAAATTCGGATGCAATTTCTGTGTTTTATCATCAATGAGAAGGTCCTAGGGATACAGTAAAACTGATGTGAAGCATCGGAATCTAAAAGTGGACTCACAGGAGAGGTCCAAATCATAGAAAGTTAGAGTGTCAGTCCTCTTGCACTTAAGTCGGCATTGTGCCTTTTGTATTAAATTCGGATTCAATTTCTGTGTTTCATCGTCAATAAGAAGGTCCAAGAGATACAGTGAACCTGAAGTGAAGCATCAGAATCTAAAACTGGACTCACAGGAAAGGTTCAAGTCATGGAAAGTTAGAGTGTCAGTCATCTTGTACTTAAGTCGGCATTGTGCCTTTTGTATTAAATTTGGATGCAATTTCTGTGTTTCATCTGCAATAAGGAGGTCCAAGGGATACAGTGAACCTGAAGTGAAGCATCGGAATCTAAAACTGGACTCACTGGAGAGGTTCAAGTCATAGAAAGTTACAGTGTCAGTCCTCTTGTACTTAAGTCGGCATTGTGCCTTTTGTATTAAATTCGGATGCAATTTCTGTGTTTTATCGTCAATCAGAAGGTCTAAGGGATACAGTAAACCTGAAGTGAAGCATCGGAATCTAAAACTGGACTCACAGGAGAGGTTCAAATCATAGAGAGTGAGAGTGTCAGTCCTCTTGTACTTAAGCCGCCATTGTGCCTTTTGTATTAAATTCGGATGCAGTTTCTGTGTCTTATCGTCAATAAGAAGGTCCAAGGGATACAGGAAACCTGAAGTGAGGCATCGGAATGTAAAACTGGACTCACAGGTGAGGTTCAAATCATAGAGAGTTAGAGTGCCAGTCCTCTTGTACTTAAGTTGGCATTGTGCCTTTTGTATTAAATTTGGATGCAATTACCATGTTTCAACCTCAATAAGAAGGTCCAAGTTATACAGTAAACCTGAAATGAAGCATCGGAATCTAAAACTGGACTCACAGGAGAGGTTCAATTCATTGTGAGTCAGAGTGTCAGTCCTCTTGTACTTAAGTCGGCATTGTGCCTTTTGTATTAAATTTGGATGCAATTTCTGTGTTTCATCTTCAATAAGAAGGTCCAAGGGATACAGTAAACCTGAAGTGAAGCATCGGAATCAAAAACTGGACTCACAGGAGAGGTTCAGACCATAGAAAGTTAGAGTGTCAGTCCTCTTGTACCAAAGCCGGCATTGTGCCTTTTGTATTAAATTCGGATGCAATTTCTGTGTTTCTTCGTCAATAAGAAGGTCCAAGGCGTAAAGTAACACTGAAGTTAATCATCAGAATCTAAAACTGGACTCACAGGAAAGGTTCAAATCATAGAGAATTAGAGTGTCAGTCCTCTTTTACTTAAGTCAGCATTGTGCCTTTTGTATTAAATTTGGATTCAATTTCTGTGTTCCATCTTCAATAAGGAGGTCCAAGGGATACAGTAAACCTGAAGTGAAGCACCGGAATCTAAAACTGGACTCACAGGAGAGGTTCAAATCATAGAAAGTTAGAGTGTCTGTCCTCTTGTACTTAAGTCGGCATTGTGCCTTTTGTATTAAATTCGGATGCAATTTCTGTGTTTCATCGTCAATAAGTAGGTCCAAGGGATACAGTAAACCTGAAGTGAAGCATCGGAATCTAAAACTGGACTCACAGGCGATGTTCAAATCATATTGAGTTAGAGTTGCAGTCGTCTTTTACTTAAGTCTTCATTGTGCCTTTTGTATTAAATTTGGATGCAATTTCTGTGTTTCATCTTCAATAAGAAGGTCCAAGGGATACAGTAAACCTGAAGTGAAGCATCGGAATCTAAAACTGGACTCACAGGAGAGGTTCAAGACATAGAAAGTTAGAGTGTCAGTCCTCTTCTACTTAAGTCGGCATTGTGCCTTTTGTATAAAATTCGGAATCAATTTCTGTGTTTCATCGTCAGGAGGAAGGTCCAAGGGATACAGTAAAACTGAAGTGAAGCATCGGAATCTAAAACTGCACTCACAGGAGAGGTTCAAATCAGAGAAAGTTAGAATGTCAGTCCTCTTGTAATTAGGTCGGCACTGTGCCTTTTGTATTAAATTTGGATGCAATTTCTGTGTTTCATCTCCAATAAGAAGGTCCAAGGGATACAGTAAACCTGAAGTGAAGCATCGGAATGTAAAACTGGACTCACAGGAGAGGTTCAAGTCATAGAAAGTTAGAGTGTCAGTCCTCTTGTACTTAAGTCGGCATTGTGCGTTTTGTATTAAATTCGGATTCAATTTCTGTGTTTCATCGTCAATAAGAAGGTCCAAGGGATACAGTAAACCTGAAGTGAAGAATCGGAATCTAAAACTGGACTCACTGCAGAGGTTCAAATCATAGAGAGTTAGAGTGTCAGTCCTCTTGTACTTAAGTCATCATTGTGCCTTTTGTATTAAATTAGGATGCAATTTCTGTGTTTTATCGTCAATCAGAAGGTCCAAGGGATACAGTAAACCTGAAGTGAAGCATCGGAATCTAAAACTGGACTCACAGGAGAGGTTCAAATCATAGAGAGTGAGAGTGTCAGTCCGCTTGTACTTAAGCCGCCATTGTGCCTTTTGTATTAAATTCGGATGCAGTTTCTGTGTCTTATAGTCAATACGAAGGTCCAAGGGATACAGGAAACCTGAAGTGAAGCATCGGAAAGTAAAACTGGACTCACAGGAGAGGTTCATATCATAGAGAGTTAGAGTGCCAGTCCTCTTGTACTTAAGTCGGCATTGTGCCTTTTGTATTAATTTCGGATTCAATTTCTGTGTTTCATCGTCAGTAAGAAGGTCCAACGGATACAGTAAACCAAGAAGTGAAGCATCGGAATCTAAAACTGCACTCACAGGAGAGGTTCAAATCAGAGAATGTTAGAGTGTCAGTCCTCTTGTAATTAGGTCGGCATTGTGCCTTTTGTACTAAATTCGGATGCAATTTCTGTGATTCATTGTAAATAAGAGGGTCCAAGGGATACAGTAAGCCTGAAGTGAAGCATCGGAATCTAAAACTGGACTCACAGGAGAGGATCAAATCGTAGAGAATTAGAATGTCATTCCTGTTGCACTTAAGACGGCATTGTGCATTTTGTGTTAAATTCGGATGCAAATTCTGTGTTTCATCGTCAATAAATTGGTCCAAGAGGTACAGTAAACCTGAAGTGAAGTATTGCAATTTAAAACTGGACGCACAGGTGAGGTTCAAATCATAGAAACTTAGAGTGTCAGTCCTCTTGTACTTAAGTCGGCATTGTCCCTTTTGTATTAAATTTGGATGCAGTTTCTGTGTTTCTTCGACAATAAGAAGGTCCATGGGATACAGTATACCTGAAGTGATCCATCGGAATCTAAAACTGGACTCACAGGAGAGGTTCAAATCATAGAGAGTTAGAGTGTCAGTCCTCTTTTACTTAAGTCTTCATTGTGCCTTTTGTATTGAATTCGGATGTAATTTCTGTGTTTCATCATCAATGAGAAGGTCCAAGGGATACAGTCAACCTGAAGTGAAGCATCGGAATCTAAAACTGGACTCACAGTAGAGGTTCAATTCATAGAGAGTTAGAGTGTCAGTCCTCTTGTACTTAAGTCGGCATTGTGAATTTTGTATTGAGTTTAGATACAATTTTTGTGTTTCATCGTCAATAAGAAGGTCCAAGGGATACAGTAAACCTGAAGTTAACCATCGGAATCTAAAACTGGACTCACAGGAGAGGGTCAAATCATAGAGAGTTAGAGTGTCAGTCCTCTTTTCCTTAAGTCAGCATTGTGCCTTTTGTATTAAATTTGGACTCAATATCTGTGTTCCATCTTCAATTAGAAGGTCCAAGGGATACAGTAAACCTGAAGTGAAGCATCGGAATCTAAAACTGGACTCACAGGAGATGTTCAAATCATAGAAAGTTAGAGTGTCAGTCCTCTTGTACTTAAGTCGGCATTGTGCCTTTTGTATTAAATTCGGATGCAATTTCTGTGTTTCATCGTCAATAAGAAGGTCCAAGGGATACAGTAAACCCGAAGTGAAGCATCGGAATCTGAAACTGGACTCACAGGAGAGGTTCAAATCATAGAGAGTTAGAGTGTCAGTCCTCTTTTACTTAAGTCTTCATTGTGCCTTTTGCATTGAATTCGGATGCAATTTCTGTGTTTCATCGTCAATAAGAAGGTCCAAGGGATACAGTAAACCTGAAGTTAAGCATCGGAATCTAAAACTGGACTCAATGGAGAGGTTCAAATCATAGAAAGTTAGAGTGTCAGTCCTCTTGTACTTAAGTCGGCATTGTGCCTTTTGTATTAAATTCGGATGCAATTTCTGTGTTTCATCGTCACTAATAAGGTCCAAGTGATACAGTAAACCTGAAGTGAGGCATCGGAATATAAAACTGGACTCACAGGAGAGGTTCAAATCATAGAGAGTTAGAGTGTCAGTCCTCTTGTACTTAAGTCGGTATTGTGAGTTTTGTATTGAATTCGGATGTAATTTCTGTGTTTCATCATCAATGAGAAGGTCCTAGGGATACAGTAAACCTGATGTGAAGCATCGGAATCTAAAATTGGACTCACAGGAGAGGTTCAAATCATAGCAAGTTGGAGTGTCAGTCCTCTTGCACTTAAGTCGGCATTGTGCCTTTTGTATTAAATTCGGATGCAATTTCTGTGTTTCATCGTCAATAAGAAGGTCCAAGGGATACAGTAAACCTAAAGTGAAGCATCGGAATCTAAAACTGAACTCACAGGAGAGGTTCAAGTCATAGAAAGTTAGTGTGTCAGTCATCTTGTACTTAAGTCGGCATTGTGCCTTTTGTATTAAATTTGGATGCAATTTCTGTGTTTCATCTTCAATAAGAACGTCCAAGGGATTCAGTAAACCTGAAGTGAAGCATCGGAATCTAAAACTGGACTCACTGGAGAGGTTCAAGTCATAGAAAGTTAGAGTGTCAGTCCTCTTGTACTTAAGTCGGCATTGTGCCTTTTGTATTAAATTCGGATTCAATTTCCGTGTTTCATCGTCAATAAGAAGGTCCAAGGGATACAGTAAACCTGAAGTGAAGAATCGGAATCTAAAACTGGACTCACTGCAGAGGTTCAAATCATAGAGAGTTAGAGTGTCAGTCCTCTTGTACTTAAGTCATCATTGTGCCTTTTGTATTAAATTAGGATGCAATTTCTGTGTTTTATCGTCAATCAGAAGGTCCAAGGGATACAGTAAACCTGAAGTGAAGCATCGGAATCTAAAACTGGACTCACAGGAGAGGTTCAAATCATAGAGAGTGAGAGTGTCAGTCCTCTTGTACTTAAGCCGCCATTGTGCCTTTTGTATTAAATTCGGATGCAGTTTCTGTGTCTTATAGTCAATACGAAGGTCCAAGGGATACAGGAAACCTGAAGTGAAGCATCGGAATGTAAAACTGGACTCACAGGAGAGGTTCATATCATAGAGAGTTAGAGTGCCAGTCCTCTTGTACTTAAGTCGGCATTGTGCCTTTTGTATTAATTTCGGATTCAATTTCTGTGTTTCATCGTCAGTAAGAAGGTCCAACGGATACAGTAAACCAAGAAGTGAAGCATCGGAATCTAAAACTGCACTCACAGGAGAGGTTCAAATCAGAGAAAGTTAGAGTGTCAGTCCTCTTGTAATTAGGTCGGCATTGTGCCTTTTGTACTAAATTCGGATGCAATTTCTGTGATTCATTGTAAATAAGAGGGTCCAAGGGATACAGTAAGCCTGAAGTGAAGCATCGGAATCTAAAACTGGACTCACAGGAGAGGATCAAATCGTAGAGAATTAGAATGTCATTCCTGTTGCACTTAAGACGGCATTGTGCATTTTGTGTTAAATTCGGATGCAAATTCTGTGTTTCATCGTCAATAAATTGGTCCAAGAGGTACAGTAAACCTGAAGTGAAGTATTGCAATTTAAAACTGGACGCACAGGTGAGGTTCAAATCATAGAAACTTAGAGTGTCAGTCCTCTTGTACTTAAGTCGGCATTGTCCCTTTTGTATTAAATTTGGATGCAGTTTCTGTGTTTCTTCGACAATAAGAAGGTCCATGGGATACAGTATACCTGAAGTGATCCATCGGAATCTAAAACTGGACTCACAGGAGAGGTTCAAATCATAGAGAGTTAGAGTGTCAGTCCTCTTTTACTTAAGTCTTCATTGTGCCTTTTGTATTGAATTCGGATGTAATTTCTGTGTTTCATCATCAATGAGAAGGTCCAAGGGATACAGTCAACCTGAAGTGAAGCATCGGAATCTAAAACTGGACTCACAGTAGAGGTTCAATTCATAGAGAGTTAGAGTGTCAGTCCTCTTGTACTTAAGTCGGCATTGTGAATTTTGTATTGAGTTTAGATACAATTTCTGTGTTTCATCGTCAATAAGAAGGTCCAAGGGATACAGTAAACCTGAAGTTAAGCATCGGAATCTAAAACTGGACTCACAGGAGAGGGTCAAATCATAGAGAGTTAGAGTGTCAGTCCTCTTTTCCTTAAGTCAGCATTGTGCCTTTTGTATTAAATTTGGACTCAATATCTGTGTTCCATCTTCAATTAGAAGGTCCAAGGGATACAGTAAACCTGAAGTGAAGCATCGGAATCTAAAACTGGACTCACAGGAGATGTTCAAATCATAGAAAGTTAGAGTGTCAGTCCTCTTGTACTTAAGTCGGCATTGTGCCTTTTGTATTAAATTCGGATGCAATTTTTGTGTTTCATCGTTAATAAGAAGGTCCAAGGGATACAGTAAACCTGAAGTTAAGCATCGGAATCTAAAACTGGACTCAATGGAGAGGTTCAAATCATAGAAAGTTAGAGTGTCAGTCCTCTTGTACTTAAGTCGGCATTGTGCCTTTTGTATTAAATTCGGATGCAATTTCTGTGTTTCATCGTCACTAATAAGGTCCAAGTGATACAGTAAACCTGAAGTGAGGCATCGGAATATAAAACTGGACTCACAGGAGAGGTTCAAATCATAGAGAGTTAGAGTGTCAGTCCTCTTGTACTTAAGTCGGTATTGTGAGTTTTGTATTGAATTCGGATGTAATTTCTGTGTTTCATCATCAATGAGAAGGTCCTAGGGATACAGTAAGCCTGATGTGAAGCATCGGAATCTAAAAGTGGACTCACAGGAGAGGTTCAAATCATAGCAAGTTAGAGTGTCAGTCCTCTTGCACTTAAGTCGGCATTGTGCCTTTTGTATTAAATTCGGATGCAATTTCTGTGTTTCATCGTCAATAAGAAGGTCCAAGGGATACAGTAAACCTAAAGTGAAGCATCGGAATTTAAAACTGGACTCACAGGAGAGGTTCAAGTCATAGAAAGTTAGTGTGTCAGTCATCTTGTACTTAAGTCGGCATTGTGCCTTTTGTATTAAATTTGGATGCAATTTCTGTGTTTCATCTTCAATAAGAACGTCCAAGGGATTCAGTAAACCTGAAGTGAAGCATCGGAATCTAAAACTGGACTCACTGGAGAGGTTCAAGTCATAGAAAGTTAGAGTGTCAGTCCTCTTGTACTTAAGTCGGCATTGTGCCTTTTGTATTAAATTCGGATTCAATTTCTGTGTTTCATCGTCAATAAGAAGGTCCAAGGGATACAGTAAACCTGAAGTGAAGCATCGGAATCTAAAACTGGACTCACAGTAGAGGTTCTAATCATAGAGAGTTAGAGTGTCAGTCCTCTTGAACTTAAGTCAGCATTGTGCCTTTTGTATTAAATTCGGATGCAATTTCTGTGTTTTATCGTCAATCAGAAGGTCGAAGGGATACAGTAAACCTGAAGTGAAGCATCGGAATCTAAAACTGGACTCACAGGAGAGGTTCATATCATAGAGAGTGAGAGTGTCAGTCCTCTTGTACTTAAGCCGCCATTGTGCCTTTTGTATTAAATTCGGATGCAGTTTCTGTGTCTTATCGTCAATAAAAAGGTCCAAGGGATACAGGAAACCTGAAGTGAAGCATCGGAAAGTAAAACTGGACTCACAGGAGAGGTTCAAATCATAGAGAGTTAGAGTGCCAGTCCTCTTGTACTTAAGTCGGCATTGTTCCTTTTGTATTAAATTCGGATGCAATTTCCTTGTTTCATCCTCAATAAGAAGGTCCAAGGGATACAGTAAACCTGAAATGAAGCATCGGAATCTAAAACTGGACTCACAGGAGAGGTTCAATTCATTGTGAGTCAGAGTGTCAGTCCTCTTGTACTTAAGTCGGCATTGTGCCTTTCGTATTAAATTCAGATGCAATTTCTGTGTTTCATCGTCAATAAGAAGGTCCAAGGGATACAGTAAACCTGAAGTGAAGCATCGGAATCTAAAACTGGACTCACAGGAGTGGTTCAAATCATAGAAAATTAGAGTGTCAGTCCTCTTGTACTTAAGTCGGCATTGTGCCAGTAGTATTAAATTCGGATTCAATTTCTGTGTTTCATCGTCAGTAAGAAGGTCCAAGGGATACAGTAAACCTGAAGTGAAGCATCGGAATCTAAAACTGCACTCACAGGAGAGGTTCAAATCAGAGAAAGTTAGAATGTCAGTCCTCTTGTAATTAGGTCGGCACTGTGCTTTTTGTATTAAATTAGGATGCAATTTCTGTGATTCATTGTAAATAAGAGGGTCCAAGGGATACAGTAAACCTGAAGTGAAGCATCGGAATCTAAAACTGGACTCACAGGAGAGGTTCAAATCGCAGAGAGTTAGAGTGTCAGTCCTCTTTTACTTAAGTCAGCATTGTGCCTTTTGTATTAAATTCGGATGCAATTTCTGTGTTTCTTCGTCAATATGAATGTCCAAGGGGTAAAGTAAACCTTAAGTGAAGCATCGGAATCTTAAACTGGACTCTCAGGAGAGGTTCAAACCAATAAAAGTTAGAGTGTCAGTCCTCTTGTACTTAAGTCGGCATTGTGCCTTTTGTATTAAAGTCGGTTGCAATTTCTGTGTTTCATCGACAATAAGAAGGTCCAACGGATTCAGTAAACCTGAAGTGAAATATCGGAATCTAAAACTGGACTCACTGGAGAGGTTCAAATCGTAGAGAGTTAGAGTGTCAGTCCTCTTGTACTTATCTCGGCATTGTGCCTTTTGTATTGAATTCGGATGCAATTTCTGTGATTCATCGTCAATAAGAAGGTCCAAGGGATACAGTAAACCTGAAGTGAAGCATCGGAATCTAAAACTGGACTCACAGTAGAGGTTCTAATCATAGTGAGTTAGAGTGTCAGTCCTCTTTTACTTAAGTCGGCATTGTGCCTTTTGTATTAAATTCGGATGCAATTTCTGTGTTTTATCGTCAATCAGAAGGTCCAAGGGATACAGTAAACCTTAAGTGAAGCATCGGAATCTAAAACTGGACTCACAGGAGAGGTTCAAATCATGGAGAGTGAGAGTGTCAGTCCTCTTGTACTTAAGTCGGCATTGTGTCTTTTGTATTAAATTCGGATGCAATTTCCTTGTTTCATCCTCAATAAGAAGTTCCAAGGGATACAGTAAACCTGAAATGAAGCATCGGAATCTAAAACTGGACTCACAGGAGAGGTTCAATTCATTGAGAGTCAGAGTGTCTGTCCTCTTGTACTTAAGTCGGCATTGTGCCTTTTGTATTAAATTCGGATGCAATTTCTGTGTTTCATCGTCAATAAGAAGGTCCAAGGGATACAGTAAACCTGAAGTGAAGCATCGGAATCTAAAACTGGACTCACAGGAGTGGTTCAAATCATAGAAAGTTAGAGTGTCAGTCCTCTTCTACTTAAGTCGGCATTGTGCCTTTTGTATTAAATTCGGATGCAATTTCTGTGTTTCTTTGTCAATAAGAAGGTCCCACGGGTAAAGTAAACCTGAAGTGAAGCATCGGAATCTAAAACTGGACTCAATGGAGAGGTTCAAATCATAGAAAGTTAGAGTGTCAGTCCTCTTGTACATAAGTCGGCATTAAGCCTTTTGTATTAAATTCGGATGCAATATCTGTGTTTCATCGACAATAAGAAGGTCCAAGGGATACAGTAAACCTGAAGTGAAGCATCGGAATCTAAAACTGGGTTCCCAGGAGAGGTTCAAATCGTAGAGCGTTAGAGTGTCAGTCGTCTTGTACTTAAGTCGGCATTGTACCTTTTGTATTAAATTCGGATGCAATTTCTGTGTTTCATCGTCAATAAGAAGGTCCAAGGGATACAGTAAACCTGAAGTGAAGCATCGGAATCTTAAATTGGACTCTCAGGAGAGGTTCAAATCATAGAAAGTTAGAGTGTCAGTCCTCTTGTACTTAAGTCGGCATTGTGCCTTTTGTATTAAATTCGTTTGCAATTTTTGTGTTTCATCGACAATACGAAGGTCCAAGGGATACAGGAAACCTGATGTGAAGCATCGGAATCTAAAACTGGACTCACAGGAGAGGTTCAAATCATAGAAAGTTAGAGTGTCAGTCCTCTTGTACTTAAGTCGGCATTGTGCGTTTTGTATTAAATTTGGATGCAATTTCTGTGTTTCATCTTCAGTAAGAAGGTGCAAGGGATACAGTAAACCTGAAGTGAAGCATCGGAATCTAAAACTGGACTCACAGGAGAGGTTCAAGTCATAGAAAGTTAGTGTCAGTCCTCTTGTACTTAAGTCGGCATTGTGCCTTTTGTATTAAATATGGATGCAATATCTGTGTTTCATCTTCAATAAGAAGGTCCAAGGGATACAGTAAACCTGAAGTGAAGCATCGGAATCTAAAACTGGACTCACAGGAGTGGTTCAAATCATAGAACGTTAGATTGTCAGACCTTCTGTACTTAAGTCGGCATTGTGCCTTTTGTTTTAAATTCGTATGCAATTTCTGTGTTTCATCGTCAGTAAGAAGCTCCAAGGGATACAGGAAACCTGAAGTGAAGCATCGGAATCTAAAACTGGACTCAGAGGTGAGGTTGAAATCATAGAAAATTAGGGTGTCAGTCCTCTTGTACTTAAGTCTGCATTGTGCCTTTTGTATTATATGCGGATGCAATTTCTGTGTTTCATCGTCAATAAGAAGGTCCAAGGAATACAGTAAACCTGAAGTGAAGCATCGGAATCTAAAACTGGGCTCACAGGAGTGGTTCAAATCATAGAAAGTTAGAGTGTCAGACCTCTTCTACTTAAGTCGGCATTGTGCCTTTTGTATTAAATTCGGATTCAATTTCTGTGTTTCACCGTCAGTAAGAAGGTCCAAGGGATACAGGAAACCTGAAGTGAAGCATCGGAATCTAAAACTGGACTCACACGAGAGGTTCAAATCTTAGAGAGTTAGAGTGTCAGTCCTCTAGTACTTAAGTCGGTATTGTGCCTTTTATATTGAATTCGGATGTAATTAATGTGTTTCATCATCAATGAGAAGGTCCAAGGGATACAGTAAACCTGATGTGAAGCATCGGAATCTAAAACTGGACTCACAGGAGAGGTTCAAATCATAGAAAGTTAGAGTGTCAGTCCTCTTGTACTTAAGTCGGCATTGTGCCTTTTGTATTAAATTCGGATGCAATTTATGTGTTTCATCGTCAATAAGTAGATCCAAGGGATACAGAAAACCTGAAGTGATGCATCGGAATCTTAAACTGGACTCACAGGAGAGCTTCAAGTCATAGAAAGCTAAAGTGTCAGTCCTCTTGTACTTAAGTCGGCATTGTGCCTTTTGTATTAAATTTGGATGCAATTTCTGTGTTTCATCTTCAGTAAGAATGTCCAAGGGATACAGTAAACCTGAAGTGAAGCATCGGAATCTAAAACTGGACTCACAGGAGAGGTTCAAGTCATAGAAAGTTAGAGTGTCAGTCCTCTTGTACTTAAGTCGGCATTGTGCCTTTTGTATTAAATTCGGATTCAATTTCTGTGTTTCATCGTCAGTAAGAAGGTCCAAGGGATACATGAAACCTAAAGTGAAGCATCGGAATCTAAAACTGGACTCACAGGAGAGGTTCAAATCATAGAGAGTTAGAGGTTCAGTCCTCTAGTACTTAAGTCGGTATTGTGCCTTTTATATTGAATTCGGATGTAATTTATGTGTTTCATCATCAATGAGAAGGTCCAAGGGATACAGTAAACCTGATGTGAAGCATCGGAATCTAAAACTGGACTCACAGGAGAGGTTCAAATCATAGAAAGTTAGAGTGTCAGTCCTCTTGTACTTAAGTCGGCATTGTGCCTTTTGTATTAAATTCGGATGCAATTTATGTGTTTCATCGTCAATAAGTAGATCCAAGGGATACAGTAAACCTGAAGTGAAGCATCGGAATCTAAAACTGGACTCACAGGAGTGGTTCAAATCATAGAAAGATAGATTGTCAGACCTTCTGTACTTAAGTCGGCATTGTGCCTTTTGTTTTAAATTCGTATGCAATTTCTGTGTTTCATCGTCAGTAAGGAGCTCCAAGGGATACAGGAAACCTGAAGTGAAGCATCGGAATCTAAAACTGGACTCAGAGGTGAGGTTGAAATCATAGAAAGTTAGGGTGTCAGTCCTCTTGTACTTAAGTCTGCATTGTGCCTTTTGTATTATATTCGGATGCAATTTCTGTGTTTCATCGTCAATAAGAAGGTCCAAGGAATACAGTAAACCTGAAGTGAAGCATCGGAATCTAAAACTGGGCTCACAGGAGTGGTTCAAATCATAGAAAGTTAGAGTGTCAGACCTCTTCTACTTAAGTCGGCATTGTGCTTTTGTATTAAATTCGGATTTAATTTCTGTGTTTCATCGTCAGTAAGAAGGTCCAAGGGATACAGGAAACCTGAAGTGAAGCATCGGAATCTAAAACTGGACTCACAGGAGAGGTTCAAATCATAGAGAGTTAGAGTGTCAGTCCTCTAGTACTTAAGTCGGTATTGTGCCTTTTATATTGAATTCGGATGTAATTTATGTGTTTCATCATCAATGAGAAGGTCCAAGGGATACAGTAAACCTGATGTGAAGCATCGGAATCTAAAACTGGACTCACAGGAGAGGTTCAAATCATAGAAAGTTAGAGTGTCAGTCCTCTTGTACTTAAGTCGGCATTGTGCCTTTTGTATTAAATTCGGATGCAATTTATGTGTTTCATCGTCAATAAGTAGATTCAAGGGATACAGAAAACCTGAAGTGATGCATCGGAATCTTAAACTGGACTCACAGGAGAGCTTCAAGTCATAGAAAGTTAGAGTGTCAGTCCTCTTGTACTTAAGTCGGCATTGTGCCTTTTGTATTAAATTCGGATGCAATTTCTGTGTTTCATCGTCAATCAGAAGGTCCAAGGGATACAGTAAACCTCAAGTGAAGATACGGAACCTAAAACTGGACTCACAGGAGAGGTTCAAATCATAGAGAGTGAGAGTGTCAGTCCTCTCGTACCTAAGTCGCCATTGTGCCTTTTGTATTAAATTCAGATGCAGTTTCTGTGTCTCATCGTCAATAAGAAGGTCCAAGGGATACAGGAAACCTGAAGTGAAGCATCGGAATGTAAAACTGGACTCACAGGAGAGGTTCAAATCATAGAGAGTTAGAGTGCCTGTCCTCTTGTACTTATGTCGGCATTGTGCCTTTTGTGTTAAATTCGGATGCAATTTCCTTGTTTCATCCTCAGTAAGAAGGTCCCACGGATACAGTAAACCTGAAGTGAAGCATCGGAATCTAAAACTGGACTCACAGGAGTGGTTCAAATCATAGAAAGTTAGAGTGTCAGTCCTCTTGTACTTAAGTCGGCATTGTGTCTTTTGTATTAAATTCATATGCAATTTCTGTGTTTCATCGTCAATAAGAAGGTCCAAGGGATACAGTAAACCTGAAGTGAAGCATCGGAATCTTAAACTGGACTCTCAGGAGAGGTTCAAATCATAGAAAGTTAGAGTGTCAGTCCTCTTGTACTTAAGTCGGCATTGTGCCTTTTGTATTAAATTCGTTTGCAATTTCTGTGTTTCATCGACAATACGAAGGTCCAAGGGATACAGGAAACCTGATGTGAAGCATCGGAATCTAAAACTGGACTCACAGGAGAGGTTCAAATCATAGAAAGTTAGAGTGTCAGTCCTCTTGTACTTAAGTCGGCATTGTGCCTTTTGTAATAAATTTGGATGCAATTTCTGTGTTTCATCTTCAGTAAGAAGGTCCAAGGGATACAGTAAACCTGAAGTGAAGCATCAGAATCTAAAACTGGACTCACAGGAGAGGTTCAAGTCATAGAAAGTTAGTGTCAGTCCTCTTGTACTTAAGTCGGCATTGTGCCTTTTGTATTAAATATGGATGCAATTTCTGTGTTTCATCTTCAATAAGAAGGTCCAAGGGATACAGTAAACCTGAAGTGAAGCATCGGAATCTTAAACTGGACTCACAGGAGTGGTTCAAATCATAGAAAGTTAGATTGTCAGACCTTCTGTACTTAAGTCGGCATTGTGGCTTTTGTTTTAAATTCGTATGCAATTTCTGTGTTTCATCGTCAGTAAGAAGCTCCAAGGGATACAGGAAACCTGAAGTGAAGCATCGGAATCTAAAACTGGACTCAGAGGTGAGGTTGAAATCATAGAAAGTTAGGGTGTCAGTCCTCTTGTACTTAAGTCTGCATTGTGCCTTTTGTATTACATTCGGATGCAATTTCTGTTTTCATCGTCAATAAGAAGGTCCAAGGAATACAGTAAACCTGAAGTGAAGCATCGGAATCTAAAACTGGGCTCACAGGAGTGGTTCAAATCATAGAAAGTTAGAGTGTCAGACCTCTTCTACTTAAGTCGGCATTGTGCCTTTTGTATTAAATTCGGATTCAATTTCTGTGTTTCATCGTCAGTAAGAAGGTCCAAGGGATACAGGAAACCTGAAGTGAAGCATCGGAATCTAAAACTGGACTCACAGGAGAGGTTCAAATCATAGAGAGTTAGAGTGTCAGTCCTCTAGTACTTAAGTCGGTATTGTGCCTTTTATATTGAATTCGGATGTAATTTATGTGTTTCATCATCAATGAGAAGGTCCAAGGGATACAGTAAACCTGATGTGAAGCATCGGAATCTAAAACTGGACTCACAGGAGAGGTTCAAATCATAGAAAGTTAGAGTGTCAGTCCTCTTGTACTTAAGTCGGCATTGTGCCTTTTGTATTAAATTCGGATGCAATTTATGTGTTTCATCGTCAATAAGTAGATCCAAGGGATACAGAAAACCTGAAGTGATGCATCGGAATCTTAAACTGGACTCACAGGAGAGCTTCAAGTCATAGAAAGTTAGAGTGTCAGTCCTCTTTACTTAAGTCGGCATTGTGCCTTTTGTATTAAATTCGGATGCAATTTCTGTGTTTCATCGTCAATCAGAAGGTCCAAGGGATACAGTAAACCTCAAGTGAAGATACGGAATCTAAAACTGGACTCACAGGAGAGGTTCAAATCATAGAGAGTGAGAGTGTCAGTCCTCTCGTACCTAAGTCGCCATTGTGCCTTTTGTATTAAATTCAGATGCAGTTTCTGTGTCTCATCGTCAATAAGAAGGTCCAAGGGATACAGGAAACCTGAAGTGAAGCATCGGAATGTAAAACTGGACTCACAGGAGAGGTTCAAATCATAGAGAGTTAGAGTGCCTGTCCTCTTGTACTTATGTCGGCATTGTGCCTTATGTGTTAAATTCGGATGCAATTTCCTTGTTTCATCCTCAATAAGAAGGTCCCACGGATACAGTAAACCTGAAGTGTAGCATCGGAATCTAAAACTGGACTCACAGGAGTGGTTCAAATCATAGAGAGTTAGAGTGTCAGTCCTCTTGTAATTAAGTCGCATTGTTCCTTTTGTATTATATTCGGATGCAATTTCTGTGTTTCATCGTCAATAAGAAGGTCCAAGGGATACAGTAAACCTCAATTGAAGCATCGGAATCTAAAACTGGACTCACAGGAGAGGTTCAAATCATCGAAAGATAGAGTGTCCGTCCTCTTGTACTTAAGTCGGCATTGTGCCTTTTATATTAAATTTGGATGCAATTTCTGTGCTTCATCGTCAATAAGAAGGTCCAAGGGATACAGTAAACCTGAAGTGAAGCATCGGAATCTAAAACTGGACTCAATGGAGAGGTTCAAATCATAGAAAGTTAGAGTGTCAATCCTCTTGTACGTAAGTCGGCATTGTGCCTTTTGTATTAAATTCGGATGCAATTTCTGTGTTTCATCGACAATAAGGAAATCCAAGGAATACAGTAAACCTGAAGTGAAGCATCGGAATCTAAAACTGGATCACTGGAGAGGTTCAAATCGTAGAGAGTTAGAGTGTCGGTCCTCTTGTACTTAAGTCGGCATTCTGCCTTCTGTATTAATTTCGGATTCAATTTCTGTGTTTCATCGTCAATAAGAAGGTCGAAGGGATACAGTTAACCTGAATTGAAGCAACGGAATCTAAAACTGGACTCACAGGAGAGGTTCAAATCATAGAAAGTTACAGTGTCAGTCCTCTTGTGCTTAAGTCGGCATTGTTTGTTTTGTATTAAATTTGGATGTAGTTTCGGTGTTTCATCGTCAATAAGAAGGTCTAAGGGATACAGTAAACCTGAAGTGAAGCATCGGAATCTAAAACTGGACTCACAGAAGAGGTTCAAAATATAGAGAGTTAGAGTGTCAGTTCTCTTGTACTTAAGTCGGCATTGTGCCTTTTGTATTAAATTCGAACGCAATTTCTGTGTTTCATCGTCAATAAGAAGGTCCAAAGGATAAATTAAACCTGAAGTGAAGCATCGGAATCTAAAACTGGACTCACAGGAGAGGTTGAAATCATAAAGAGTTTGAGTGTCAGTCCTCTTATACTTAAGTCGGCATGGTGCCTTTTGTATTACATTCGGATGCAGTTTCTATGTTTCATCGTCAATAAGAAGGTCCAAGGAATACAGGCAACCTGAAGTGAAGCATCGGAATCTAAAACTGGACTCATAGGAGAGGAATCAAATCATAGAGAGTTAGAGTGTCAGTCCTCTTGTTATTAGGTCGGGATTGTGCCTTTTGTATTAAATTCGGATGCAATTTCTGTGTTTCATCGTCAATAAGAAGGTCCAAGGGTTACATTAAACCTGAAATGAAGCATCGGAATCTAAAACAGGACTCACAGGCGAGGTACAATTCGTTTAGAATTAGAGTGTCATTCCTGTTGTACTTAAGTCGGCATTGGGACTTTAGTATTAAATTCGGATGATATTTCTGTGTTTCGTCGTCAATAAGAAGGTCCAAGTTATACAGTAAACCTGAAGTGAAGCATCGGAATCTAAAACTGGACTCACAGGACAGGTTAAAATCGTATAGAATTAGAGTGTCACTCCTCTTGTACTTAAGTCGGTATTGTGCCTTTTGTATTAAATTCTGATGCAATTTCTGTGATTCATCATCAATAAGGAGGTCCAACGGGTACAGTAAACCTGAAGTGAAGCAACGGAATCTAAAACTGGACTCACAGGAGAGGTTCAAATCATCGAAAATTAGAGTGTCAATCCTTTTGTACTGAAGTCGGCATTGTGCATTTTGTAATAAATTTTGATGTAATTTCTGTGTTTCATCGTCAATAAGAAGGTCCAAGGGATACAGTAAACCTGAAGTGAAGCATCGAAATCTAAAACTGGATTCACAGGAGAGGTTCAAATCATAGAAAGTTAGAGTTTCAGTCCTCTTGTACTTAAGTCGGCATTGTGCCTTTTGTATTAAATTTGGATGCAATTTCTGTGTTTCATCGTCAATAAGAAGGTCCAAGGGATACGGTAAACCTGAAGTGAAGCATCGGAATCTAAAACTGGACTCACAGGAGAGGTTCAAATCATAGAGAGTTAGAGTGTCAGTCCTCTTGTACTTAAGTCGGTATTGTGCCTTTTGTATTGAATTCGGATGTAATTTCTGTGTTTCATCATTAATGAGAAGGTCCAAGGGATACAGTAAACCTGACGTGAAGGATCGGAATCTAAAACTGGACTCACAGTAGAGGTTCAATTCATAGAGAGTTAGAGTGTCAGTCCTCTTGTACTTAAGTCGGCATTGTGAATTTTGTATTTAATTCAGATGCAATTTCTGTGTTTCATCGTCAATAAGAAGGTCCAAGGGATACAGTAAAACTGAAGGTAAGCATCGGAATCTAAAACTGGACTCACAGGAGAGGTTCAAATAATAGAGAGTTAGAGTGTCAGTCCTCCTTTACTTAAGTCGGCATTGTGCCTTTTGTATTAAATTTGGATGCAATTTCTGTGTTTCATCTTCAATAAGAAGGTCCAAGGGATACAGAAAAACCTGAAGTGAAGCATCAGAATCTAAAACTGGACTCACAGGAGACGTTCAAATCATAGAAAGTTAGAGTGTCAGTCGTCTTGTACTTAAGTCGGCATTGTGCCTTTTGTAATAAATTCGGTTGCAATTTCCGTGTTTCTTCGTCAATAAGAAGGTCCAAGGGGTAAAGTAAACCTGAAGTGAAGCATCGGAATCTAAAACTGGACTCAATGGAGAGGTTCAAATCATAGAAAGTTAGAGTGTCAGTGCTCTTGTACTTAAGTCGGCATTGTGCCTTTTGTATTAAATTCGGATGCAATTTCTGTGTTTCATCAACAATAAGAAGGTCCAAGGAATACAGAAAACCTGAAGTGAAGCATCGGAATCTAAAACTGGACTCACTGGAGAGGTTCAAATCGTAGAGAGTTAGAGTGTCGGTCCTCTTGTACTTAAGTCGGCATTCTGCCTTCTGTATTAATTTCGGATGCAATTTCTGTGTTTCATCGTCAATAAGAAGGTCCAAGGGATACAGTTAACCTGAATCGAAGCAACGGAATCTAAAACTTGACTCACAGGAGAGGTTCAAATCATAGTGAGTTAGAGTGTCAGTCCTCTTTTACTTAAGTCGGCATTGTGCATTTTGTATTAAATTTGGATTCAATTTCTGTGTTTCATCTTCAATAAGAAGGTCCAAGTGATACAGTAAACCTGAAGTGAAGCATCGTAATCTAAAACTGGACTCACAGGAGAGGTTCAAATCATAGAAAGTTACGGTGTCAGTCCTCTTGTGCTTAAGTCGGCATTGTGCGTTTAGTATTAAATTTGGATGTAGTTTCTGTGTTTCATCGTCAATAAGATGGTCTAAGGGATACAGTAAACCTGAAGTGAAGTATCGGAATCCAAAACTGGACTCACAGAAGAGGTTCAAAATATAGAGAATTAGAGTGTCAGTCCTCTTGTACTTAAGTCGGCATTGTGCCTTTTGTATTAAATTCGGATGCAATTTCTGTGTTTCATTGTCAATAAGAAGGTCCAAAGGATACAGTAAACCTGAAGTGAAGCATCAGAATCTAAAACTGGACTCACAGGAGAGGTTGAAATCATAAAGAGTTTGAGCGTCAGTCCTCTTATACTTAAGGCGGCATTGTGCCTTTTGTATTATATTCGGATGCAATTTCTATGTTTCATCGTCAATAAGAAGGTCCAAGGAATACAGAAAAACTGAAGTGAAGCATCGGAATCTAAAACTGGACTCATAGGAGAGGAATCAAATCATAGAGAGTTAGAGTGTCAGTCCTCTTGTTATTAGGTCGGGATTGTGCCTTTTGTATTAAATTCGGATGCAATTTCTGTGTTTCATCGTCAATAAGAAGGTCCAATTGTTACAGTAAACCTGAAGTGAAGCATCGGAATCTAAAACAGGACTCACAGGCGAGGTACAAATCGTTTAGAGTTAGAGTGTCATTCCTGTTGTACTTACGTCGGCATTGTGCCTTTAGTATTAAATTCGGACGATATTTCTGTGTTTCATCGTCAATAAGAGGGTTCAAGGTATACAGTAAACCTGAAGTGAAGCATCGGAATCTAAAACTGGACTCACAGGAGAGGTTAAAATCGTAGAGAGATAGAGTGTCACTTCTCTTGTACTTAAGTCGGCATTGTGCCTTTTGTTTTAAATTCTGATGCAATTTCTGTGATTCATCATCAATAAGAAGGTCCAACGGATACAGTAAACCTGAAGTAAAGCAACGGAATCTAAAACTGGACTCACCGGAGAGGTTCAAATCATCGAAAGTTAGAGTGTCAGTCCTCTTGTACTTAAGTCGGCATTGTGCATTTTGTATTAAATTTTGATGCAATTTCTGTGTTTCATCGTCAATAAGAAGGTCCAAGGGATACAGTAAACCTGAAGTGAAGCATCGAAATGTAAAACTGGAGTCACAGGAGAGGTTCAAATCATCGAAAGTTAGAGTGTCAGTCCTCTTGTACTTAAGTCGGCATTGTGCATTTTGTATTAAATTTTGATGCAATTTCTGTGTTTCATCGTCAATAAGAAGGTCCAAGGGATACAGTAAACCTGAAGTGAAGCATCGAAATGTAAAACTGGAGTCACAGGAGAGGTTCAAATCATAGAAAGTTAGAGTTTCAGTCCTCTTGTACTTAAGTCGGCATTGTGCCTTTTGTATTCAATTTGGATGCAATTTCTGTGTTTCATCGTCAATAAGAAGGTCCAAGGGATACGGTAAACCTGAAGTGAAGCATCGGAATCTAAAACTTGACTCCCAGGAGAGGTTCAAATCATCGAAAGTTAGAGTGTCAGTCCTCTTGTACTGAAGTCGGCATTGTGCCTTTTGTATAAAATACGGATGTAATTTCTGTGTTTCATCGTTAATAAGAAGGTCCAAGGGATACAGTAAACCTGAAGTGAAGCACCGGAATCTAAAACTGAACTCACAGGAGAGGTTCAAATCATAGAGAGTTGGAGTGCCAGTCCTCTTGTACTTAAGTCGGCATTGTGCCTTTTGTATTAAATTTGGATACAATTTCTGTGTTTCATCATCAATGAGAAGGTCCAAGGGATACAGTAAACCTGAAGTGAAGCATCGGAATCTAAAACTGGACTCACAGGAGAGGTTCAAATCATAGAAAGTTAGAGTGTCAGTCGTCTTGTACTTAAGTCGGCATTGTGCCTTTTGTATTAAATTCTTATGCAATTTCTGTGTTTCTTCGTCAATAAGAAGGTCCAAGGGGTAAAGTAAACCTGAAGTGAAGCATCGGAATCTAAAACTGGACTCAATGGAGAGGTTCAAATCATAGAAAATTAGAGTGTCAGTCCTCTTGTACTTAAGTCGGCATTGTGCCTTTTGTATTAAATTCGGATGCAATTTCTGTGTTTCATCGACAATAAGAAGGTCCAAGGGATACAGTAAACCTGAAGTGAAGCATCGGAATCTAAAACTGGACTCACTGGAGAGGTTCAAATACTAGAGCGTTAGAGTGTCGGTCCTTTTGTACTTAAGTCGGCATTCTGCCTTCTGTATTAATTTCGGATATAATTTCTGTGTTTCATCGTCAATAAGAAGGTCCAAGGGATACAGTTAACCTGAATCGAAGCAACGGAATCTAAAACTTGACTCACAGGAGAGGTTCAAATCATAGAGAGTTAGAGTGTCAGTCCTCTTTTACTTAAGTCGGCATTGTGCCTTTTGTATTAAATTTGGATTCAATTTCTGTGTTTCATCTTCAATAAGAAGGTCCAAGTGATACAGTAAACCTGAAGTGAAGCATCGGAATCTAAAACTGGTCTCACAGGAGAGGTTCAAATCATAGAAAGTTACAGTGTCAGTCCTCTTGTGCTTAAGTCGGCATTGTGCGTTTTGTATTAAATTTGGATGTAGTTTCTGGGTTTCATTGTCAATAAAAAGGTCTACGGGATACAGTAAACCTGAAGTGAAGCATCGGAATCCAAAACTGGACTCACAGAAGAGGTTCAAAATATAGAGAATTAGAGTGTCAGTCCTCTTGTACTTAAGTCGGCATTGTGCCTTTTGTATTAAATTCGGATGCAATTTCTATGTTTCATCGTCAATAAGACGGTCCAAAGGATACAGTAAACCTGAAGTGAAGCATCGGAATCTAAAACTGGACTCACAGGAGAGGTGGAAACCATAAAGAGTTTGAGTGTCAGTCCTCTTATACTTAAATCGGCATTGTGCCTTTTGTATTACATTCGGATGCAATTTCTATGTTTCATCGCCAATAAGAAGGTACAAGGAATACAGGAAAACTGAAGTGAAGCATCGGAATCTAAAACTGGACTCATAGGAGAGGAATCAAATCATAGAGAGTTAGAGTGTCAGTCCTCTTGTTATTAGGTCGGGATTGTGCCTTTTGTATTAAATTCGGATGCAATTTCTGTGTTTCATCGTCAATAAGAAGGTCCAATTGTTACAGTAAACCTGAAGTGAAGCATCGGAATCTAAAACAGGACTCACAGGCGAGGTACAAATCGTTTAGAGTTAGAGTGTCATTCCTGTTGTACTTACGTCGGCATTGTGCCTTTAGTATTAAATTCGGACGATATTTCTGTGTTTCACCGTCAATAAGAGGGTTCAAGGTATACAGTAAACCTGAAGTGAAGCATCGGAATCTAAAACTGGACTCACAGGAGAGGTTAAAATCGTAGAGAGTTAGAGTGTCACTCCTCTTGTACTTAAGTCGGCATTGTGCCTTTTGTTTTAAATTCTGATGCAATTTCTGTGATTCATCATCAATAAGAAGGTCCAACGGATACAGTAAACCTGAAGTAAAGCAACGGAATCTAAAACTGGACTCACTGGAGAGGTTCAAATCATCGAATGTTAGAGTGTCAGTCCTCTTGTACTTAAGTCGGCATTGTGCATTTTGTATTAAATTTTGTTGCAATTTCTGTGTTTCATCGTCAATAAGAAGGTCCAAGGGATACAGTAAACCTGAAGTGAAGCATCGAAATGTAAAACTGGAGTCACAGGAGAGGTTCAAATCATCGAAAGTTAGAGTGTCAGTCCTCTTGTACTTAAGTCGGCATTGTGCATTTTGTATTAAATTTTGATGCAATTTCTGTGTTTCATCGTCAATAAGAAGGTCCAAGGGATACAGTAAACCTGAAGTGAAGCATCGAAATGTAAAACTGGAGTCACAGGAGAGGTTCAAATCATAGAAAGTTAGAGTTTCAGTCCTCTTGTACTTAAGTCGGCATTGTGCCTTTTGTATTCAATTTGGATGCAATTTCTGTGTTTCATCGTCAATAAGAAGGTCCAAGGGATACGGTAAACCTGAAGTGAAGCATCGGAATCTAAAACTTGACTCACAGGAGAGGTTCAAATCATCGAAAGTTAGAGTGTCAGTCCTCTTGTACTGAAGTCGGCATTGTGCCTTTTGTATAAAATACGGATGTAATTTCTGTGTTTCATCGTTAATAAGAAGGTCCAAGGGATACAGTAAACCTGAAGTGAAGCACCGGAATCTAAAACTGAACTCACAGGAGAGGTTCAAATCATAGAGAGTTGGAGTGCCAGTCCTCTTGTACTTAAGTCGGCATTGTGCCTTTTGTATTAAATTTGGATGCAATTTCTGTGTTTCATCATCAATGAGAAGGTCCAAGGGATACAGTAAACCTGAAGTGAAGCATCGGAATCTAAAACTGGAACCACAATAGAGGTTCAATTCATAGAGAGTTAGGGTGTCAGTCCTCTTGTACTTAAGTCGGCATTGTAAATTTTGTATTGAATTCGGATGCAATTTCTGTGTTTCATCGTCAATAAGAAGGTCCAAGGGTTACAGTAAAACTGAAGTTAAGCATCGGAATCTAAAACTGGACTCACAGGAGAGGTTCAAATCATAGAGAGTTAGAGTGTCAGTCCTCTTTTACTTAAGTCGGCATTGTGCCTTTTGTATTAAATTTGGATTCAATTTCTGTGTTCCATCTTCAATAAGAAGGTCCAAGGGATACAGTAAACCTGAAGTGAAGCATCGGAATCTAAAACTGGACTCACAGGAGAGGTTCAAATCATAGAAAGTTAGAGTGTCAGTCGTCTTGTACTTAAGTCGGCATTGTGCCTTTTGTATTAAATTCGGATGCAATTTCTGTGTTTCTTCGTCAATAAGAAGGTCCAAGGGGTAAAGTAAACCTGAAGTGAAGCATCGGAATCTAAAACTGGACTCAATGGAGAGGTTCAAATCATAGAAAATTAGAGTGTCAGTCCTCTTGTACTTAAGTCGGCATTGTGCCTTTTGTATTAAATTCGGATGCAATTTCTGTGTTTCATCGACAATAAGAAGGTCCAAGGGATACAGTAAACCTGAAGTGAAGCATCGGAATCTAAAACTGGACTCACTGGAGAGGTTCAAATACTAGAGCGTTAGAGTGTCGGTCCTTTTGTACTTAAGTCGGCATTCTGCCTTCTGTATTAATTTCGGATATAATTTCTGTGTTTCATCGTCAATAAGAAGGTCCAAGGGATACAGTTAACCTGAATCGAAGCAACGGAATCTAAAACTTGACTCACAGGAGAGGTTCAAATCATAGAGAGTTAGAGTGTCAGTCCTCTTTTACTTAAGTCGGCATTGTGCCTTTTGTATTAAATTTGGATTCAATTTCTGTGTTCCATCTTCATTAAGAAGGTCCAAGTGATACAGTAAACCTGAAGTGAAGCATCGGAATCTAAAACTGGTCTCACAGGAGAGGTTCAAATCATAGAAAGTTACAGTGTCAGTCCTCTTGTGCTTAAGTCGGCATTGTGCGTTTTGTATTAAATTTGGATGTAGTTTCTGGGTTTCATTGTCAATAAAAAGGTCTAAGGGATACAGTAAACCTGAAGTGAAGCATCGGAATCCAAAACTGGACTCACAGAAGAGGTTCAAAATATAGAGAATTAGAGTGTCAGTCCTCTTGTACTTAAGTCGGCATTGTGCCTTTTGTATTAAATTCGGATGCAATTTCTATGTTTCATCGTCAATAAGACGGTCCAAAGGATACAGTAAACCTGAAGTGAAGCATCGGAATCTAAAACTGGACTCACAGGAGAGGTTGAAACCATAAAGAGTTTGAGTGTCAGTCCTCTTATACTTAAATCGGCATTGTGCCTTTTGTATTACATTCGGATGCAATTTCTATGTTTCATCGCCAATAAGTAGGTACAAGGAATACAGGAAAACTGAAGTGAAGCATCGGAATCTAAAACTGGACTCATAGGAGAGGAATCAAATCATAGAGAGTTAGAGTGTCAGTCCTCTTGTTATTAGGTCGGGATTGTGCCTTTTGTATTAAATTCGGATGCAATTTCTGTGTTTCATCGTCAATAAGAAGGTCCAAGCGTTACAGTAAACCTGAAGTGAAGCATCGGAATCTAAAACAGGACTCACAGGCGAGGTACAAATCGTTTAGAGTTAGAGTGTCATTCCTGTTGTACTTAAGTCGGAATTGTGCCTTTAGTATTAAACTCGGATGATATTTCTGTGTTTCATCGTCAATAAGAAGGTCCAAGGTATACAGTAAACCTGAAGTGAAGCATGGAAATGTAAAATTGGAGTCACAGGAGAGGTTCAAATCATAGATAGTTAGAGTTTCAGTCCTCTTGTACTTAAGTCGGCATTGTGCCTTTTGTATTCAATTTGGATGCAATTTCTGTGTGTCATCGTCAATAATAAGGTCCAAGGAATACGGTAAACCTCAAGTGAAGCATCGGGATCTAAAACTTGACTCACAGGAGAGGTTAAAATCATCGAAAGTTAGAGTGTCGGTCCTCTTGTACTTAAGTCGGCATTGTGCCTTTTGTATTTAATTCGGATGCAATTTCTGTGTTTCATCGTTAATAAGTAGGTCCAAGGGATACAGTAAACCTGAAGCGAAGCATCGGTATCTAAAACTGGACTCACAGGAGAGGTTCCAATCATAGAGAGTTGGAGTGCCAGTGCTCTTGTACTTAAGTCGGAATTGTGCCTTTTGTATTAAATTTGGATGCAATTTCTGTGTTTCATCATCAATGAGAAGGTCCAAGGGATACAGTAAACCTGAAGTGAAGCATCGGAATCTAAAACTGGACTCACAGTAGAGGTTCAATTCAAAGAGAGTTACAGTGTCAGTCCTCCTGTACTTAAGTCGGCATTGTGAATATTGTATTGAATTCGGATGCAATTTCTGACTTTCATCGTCAATAAGAAGGTCTAAGGGATACAGTAAAACTGAAGTTAAGCATCGGAATCTAAAACTGGACTCACAGGAGAGGTTCAAATCATAGAGAGTTAGAGTGTCAGTCCTCTTTTACTTAAGTCGGCATTGTGCCTTTTGTATTAAATTTGGATTAAATTTCTGTGTTCCATCTTCAATAAGAAGGTCCAAGGGATACAGTAAACCTGAAGTGAAGCATCGGAATCTAAAACTGGACTCACAGGAGAGGTTCAAATCATAGAATGTAAGAGTGTCAGTCCTCTTGTACATAAGTCGGCATTGTGCCTTTTGTATTAAATTCGGATGCAATTTCTGTGTTTCATCGTCAATAAGAAGGTCCAAGGGATACAGTAAACCTGAAGTGAAGCATCGGAATCTAAAACTGGACTCACAGGAGAGGTTCAAATCATAGAGAGTTAGAGTGTCAGTCGTCTTGTACTTAAGTCGGCATTGTGCCTTTTGTATTAAATTCGGATGCAATTTCTGTGTTTCTTCGTCAATAAGAAGGTCCAAGGGGTAAAGTAAACCTGAAGTGAAGCATCGGAATCTAAAACTGGACTCAATGGAGAGGTTCAAATCATAGAAAGTTGGAGTGTCAGTCCTCTTGTACTTAAGTCGGCATTGTGCCTTTTGTATTAAATTCGGATGCAATTTCTGTGTTTCATCGACAATAAGAAGGTCCAAGGGATACAGTAAACCTGAAGTGAAGCATCGGAATCTAAAACTGGACTCACTGGAGAGGTTCAAATACTAGAGCGTTAGAGTGTCGGTCCTTTTGTACTTAAGTCGGCATTCTGCCTTCTGTATTAATTTCGGATATAATTTCTGTGTTTCATCGTCAATAAGAAGGTCCAAGGGATACAGTTAACCTGAATCGAAGCAACGGAATCTAAAACTTGACTCACAGGAGAGGTTCAAATCATAGAGAGTTAGAGTGTCAGTCCTCTTTTACTTAAGTCGGCATTGTGCCTTTTGTATTAAATTTGGATTCAATTTCTGTGTTTCATCTTCAATAAGAAGGTCCAAGTGATACAGTAAACCTGAAGTGAAGCATCGGAATCTAAAACTGGTCTCACAGGAGAGGTTCAAATCATAGAAAGTTACAGTGTCAGTCCTCTTGTGCTTAAGTCGGCATTGTGCGTTTTGTATTAAATTTGGATGTAGTTTCTGGGTTTCATTGTCAATAAAAAGGTCTAAGGGATACAGTAAACCTGAAGTGAAGCATCGGAATCCAAAACTGGACTCACAGAAGAGGTTCAAAATATAGAGAATTAGAGTGTCAGTCCTCTTGTACTTAAGTCGGCATTGTGCCTTTTGTATTAAATTCGGATGCAATTTCTATGTTTCATCGTCAATAAGACGGTCCAAAGGATACAGTAAACCTGAAGTGAAGCATCGGAATCTAAAACTGGACTCACAGGAGAGGTTGAAACCATAAAGAGTTTGAGTGTCAGTCCTCTTATACTTAAGTCGGCATTGTGCCTTTTGTATTACATTCGGATGCAATTTCTATGTTTCATCGCCAATAAGAAGGTACAAGGAATACAGGAAAACTGAAGTGAAGCATCGGAATCTAAAACTGGACTCATAGGAGAGGAATCAAATCATAGAGAGTTAGAGTGTCAGTCCTCTTGTTATTAGGTCGGGATTGTGCCTTTTGTATTAAATTCGGATGCAATTTCTGTGTTTCATCGTCAATAAGAAGGTCCAAGCGTTACAGTAAACCTGAAGTGAAGCATCGGAATCTAAAACAGGACTCACAGGCGAGGTACAAATCGTTTAGAGTTAGAGTGTCATTCCTGTTGTACTTAAGTCGGAATTGTGCCTTTAGTATTAAACTCGGATGATATTTCTGTGTTTCATCGTCAATAAGAAGGTCCAAGGTATACAGTAAACCTGAAGTGAAGCATCGAAATGTAAAACTGGAGTCACAGGAGAGGTTCAAATCATAGAAAGTTAGAGTTTCAGTCCTCTTGTACTTAAGTCGGCATTGTGCCTTTTGTATTCAATTTGGATGCAATTTCTGTGTTCCTTCGTCAATAAGAAGGTCCAAGGGGTAACGTAAACCTGAAGTGAAGCATCGGAATCTAAAACTGGACTCAATGGAGAGGTTCAAATCATAGAAAGTTGGAGTGTCAGTCCTCTTGTACTTAATTCGGCATTGTGCCTTTTGTATTAAATTCGGAAGCAATTTCTGTGTTTCATCGACAATAAGAAGGTCGAAGGGATACAGTAAACCTGAAGTGAAGCATCGGAATCTAAAACTGGACTCACAGGAGAGGTTCAAATCATAGAGAGTTAGAGTGTCAGTCCTGTTTTACTTAAGCCTTCATTGTGCCTTTTGTATTAAATTTGGATGCAATTTCTGTGTTTCATCTTCAATAAGAAGGTCCAAGGGATACAGAAAAACCTGAAGTGAAGCATCGGAATCTAAAACTGCTCTCACAGGAGTGGTTCAAATCATAGAAAGTTAGAGTGTCAGTCGTCTTGTACTTAAGTCGGCATTGTGCCTTTTGTATTAAATTCGGATGCAATTTCTGTGTTCCTTCGTCAATAAGAAGGTCCAAGGGGTAAAGTAAACCTGAAGTGAAGCATCGGAATCTAAAACTGGACTCAATGGAGAGGTTCAAATCATAGAAAGTTGGAGTGTCAGTCCTCTTGTACTTAAGTCGGCATTGTGCCTTTTGTCTTGAATTCGGATGCAATTTCTGTGTTTCATCGTCAATAAGAAGGTCCAAGGGATACAGTAAACCTGAAGTGAAGCATCGGAATCTAAAACTGGACTCACTGGAGAGGTTCAAATCGTAGAGAGTTAGAGTGTCGGTCCTCTTGTACTTAAGTCGGCATTCTGCCTTCTGTATTAATTTCGGATGCAATTTCTGTGTTTCATCGTCAATAAGAAGGTCCAAGGGATACAGTTAACCTGAATTGAAGCAACGGAATCTAAAACTGGACTCACAGGAGAGGTTCAAATCATAGAGAGTTAGAGTGCCAGACCTCTTTTACTTAAGTCGGTATTGTGCCTTTTGTATTGAATTCGGATCTAATTTCTGTGTTTCATCATCAATGTGAAGGTCCAAGGAATACAGTAAACCTGATGTGAAGCATCTGAATCTAAAACTGGACTCACAGGAGATGTTCAAATCATAGAAAGTTAGAGTGTCAGTCCTCTTGTACTTAAGTCGGCATTGTGCCTTTTGTCTTGAATTCGGATGCAATTTCTGTGTTTCATCGTCAATAAGAAGGTCCAAGGGATACAGTAAACCTGAAGTGAAGCATCGGAATCTAAAACTGGACTCACAGGAGAGGTTCAAATCATAGAGAGTTAGAGTGTCAGTCCTCTTGTTATTAGGTCGGGATTGTGCCTTTTGTATTAAATTCGGATGCAATTTCTGTGTTTCATCGTCAATAAGAAGGTCCAAGGGTTACAGTAAACCAGAAGTGAAGCATCGGAATCTAAAACAGGACTCACAGGCGAGGTACAAATCATAGAGAGTTAGAGTGTCAGTCCTCTTTTACATAAGTCGGCATTGTGCCTTTTGTATTAAATTTCTATTCAATTTCTGTGTTTCATCTTCAATAAGAAGGTCCAAGTGATACAGTAAACCTGAAGTGAGGCATCGGAATCTAAAACTGGACTCACAGGAGAGGTTCAAATCATAGAAAGTTAGAGTTTCAGTCCTCTTGTACTTAAGTCGGCATTGTGCCTTTTGTATTCAATTTGGATGCAATTTCTGTGTGTCATCGTCAATAATAAGGTCCAAGGAATACGGTAAACCTCAAGTGAAGCATCGGGATCTAAAACTTGACTCACAGGAGAGGTTAAAATCATCGAAAGTTAGAGTGTCGGTCCTCTTGTACTTAAGTCGGCATTGTGCCTTTTGTATTAAATTCGGATGCAATTTCTGTGTTTCATCGTTAATAAGTAGGTCCAAGGGATACAGTAAACCTGAAACGAAGCATCGGTATCTAAAATTGGACTCACAGGAGAGGTTCCTATCATAGAGAGTTGGAGTGCCAGTGCTCTTGTACTTAAGTCGGCATTGTGCCTTTTGTATTAAATTTGGATGCAATTTCTGTGTTTCAACATCAATGAGAAGGTCCAAGGGATACAGTAAACCTGAAGTGAAGCATCGGAATCTAAAACTGGACTCTCAGTAGAGGTTCAATTCAAAGAGAGTTACAGTGTCAGTCCTCCTGTACTTAAGTCGGCATTGTGAATATTGTATTGAATTCGGATGCAATTTCTGACTTTCGTCGTCAATAAGAAGGTCTAAGGGATACAGTAAAACTGAAGTTAAGCATCGGAATCTAAAACTGGACTCACAGGAGAGGTTCAAATCATAGAGAGTTAGAGTGTCAGTCCTCTTTTACTTAAGTCGGCATTGTGCCTTTTGTATTAAATTTGGATTAAATTTCTGTGTTCCATCTTCAATAAGAAGGTCCAAGGGATACAGTAAACCTGAAGTGAAGCATCGGAATCTAAAACTGGACTCACAGGAGAGGTTCAAATCATAGAATGTAAGAGTGTCAGTCCTCTTGTACATAAGTCGGCATTGTGCCTTTTGTATTAAATTCGGATGCAATTTCTGTGTTTCATCGTCAATAAGAAGGTCGAAGGGATACAGTAAACCTGAAGTGAAGCATCGGAATCTAAAACTGGACTCACAGGAGAGGTTCAAATCATAGAGAGTTAGAGTGTCAGTCCTGTTTTACTTAAGCCTTCATTGTGCCTTTTGTATTAAATTTGGATGCAATTTCTGTGTTTCATCTTCAATAAGAAGGTCCAAGGGATACAGAAAAACCTGAAGTGAAGCATCGGAATCTAAAACTGCTCTCACAGGAGTGGTTCAAATCATAGAAAGTTAGAGTGTCAGTCGTCTTGTACTTAAGTCGGCATTGTGCCTTTTGTATTAAATTCGGATGCAATTTCTGTGTTCCTTCGTCAATAAGAAGGTCCAAGGGGTAAAGTAAACCTGAAGTGAAGCATCGGAATCTAAAACTGAACTCAATGGAGAGGTTCAAATCATAGAAAGTTGGAGTGTCAGTCCTCTTGTACTTAATTCGGCATTGTGCCTTTTGTATTAAATTCGGAAGCAATTTCTGTGTTTCATCGACAATAAGAAGGTCCAAGGGATACAGTAAACCTGAAGTGAAGCATCGGAATCTAAAACTGGACTCACTGGAGAGGTTCAAATCGTAGAGAGTTAGAGTGTCGGTCCTCTTGTACATAAGTCGGCATTCTGCCTTCTGTATTAATTTCGGATGCGATTTCTGTGTTTCATCGTCAATAAGAAGGTCCAAGGGATACAGTTAACCTGAATTGAAGCAACGGAATCTAAAACTGGACTCACAGGAGAGGTTCAAATCATAGAGAGTTAGAGTGTCAGACCTCTTTTACTTAAGTCGGTATTGTGCCTTTTGTATTGAATTCGGATCTAATTTCTGTGTTTCATCATCAATGTGAAGGTCCAAGGAATACAGTATACCTGATGTGAAGCATCTGAATCTAAAACTGGACTCACAGGAGATGTTCAAATCATAGAAAGTTAGAGTGTCAGTCCTCTTGTACTTAAGTCGGCATTGTGCCTTTTGTCTTGAATTCGGATGCAATTTCTGTGTTTCATCGTCAATAAGAAGGTCCAAGGGATACAGTAAACCTGAAGTGAAGCATCGGAATCTAAAACTGGACTCACAGGAGAGGTTCAAATCATAGAGAGTTAGAGTGTCAGTCCTCTTGTTATTAGGTCGGGATTGTGCCTTTTGTATTAAATTCGGATGCAATTTCTGTGTTTCATCGTCAATAAGAAGGTCCAAGGGTTACAGTAAACCAGAAGTGAAGCATCGGAATCTAAAACAGGACTCACAGGCGAGGTACAAATCATAGAGAGTTAGAGTGTCAGTCCTCTTTTACATAAGTCGGCATTGTGCCTTTTGTATTAAATTTGGATTCAATTTCTGTGTTTCATCTTCAATAAGAAGGTCCAAGTGATACAGTAAACCTGAAGTGAGGCATCGGAATCTAAAACTGGACTCACAGGAGAGGTTCAAATCATAGAAAGTTACAGTGTCAGTCCACTTGTGCTTAAGTCGGCATTGTGCGTTTTGTATAAAATTTGGATGTAGTTTCTGTGTTTCATCGTCAATAAGAAGGTCTAAGGGATACAGTAAACCTGAAGTGAAGCATCGGAATCCAAAACTGGACTCACAGAAGAGGTTCAAAATATAGAGAATTAGAGTGTCAGTCCTCTTGTACTTAAGTCGGCATTGTGCCTTTTGTATTAAATTCGGATGCAATTTCTATGTTTCATCGTCAATAAGAAGGTCCAAAGGATACAGTAAACCTGAAGTGAAGCATCGGAATTTAAAACTGGACTCACAGGAGAGGTTGAAATCATGAAGAGTTTGAGTGTCAGTCCTCTTATACTTAAGTCGGCATTGTGCCTTTTGTATTACATTCGGATGCAATTTCTATGTTTCATCGCCAATAAGAAGGTCCAAGGAATACAGGAAAACTGAAGTGAAGCATCGGAATCTAAGACTGGACTCATAGGAGAAGAATCAAATCATAGAGAGTTAGAGTGTCAGTCCTCTTGTTATTAGGTCGGGATTGTGCCTTTTGTATTAAATTCGGATGAAATTTCTGTGTTTCATCGTCAATATGAAGGTCCAAGGGTTACAGTAAACCTGAAGTGAAGCATCGGAATCTAAAACAGGACTCACAGGCGAGGTACAAATCGTTTAGAGTTAGAGTGTCATTCCTGTTGTACTTAAGTCGGCATTCTGCCTTTAGTATTTAATTCGGATGATATTTCTGTGTTTCATCGTCAATAAGAAGGTCCAAGGTATACAGTAAACCTGAAGTGAAGCATCGAAATGTAAAACTAAAGTCACAGGAGAGGTTCAAATCATAGAAAGTTAGAGTTTCAGTCCTCTTGTACTTAAGTCCGCATTGTGCCTTTTGTATTCAATTTGGATGCAATTCCTGTGTTTCATCGTCAATAATAAGGTCCAAGGGATACGGTAAACCTCAAGTGAAGCATCGGAATCTAAAACTTGAGTCACAGGAGAGGTTCAAATCATCGAAAGTTAGAGTGTCAGTCCTCTTGTACTTCAGTCGGCATTGTGCCTTTTGTATTAAATTCGGATGCAATTTCTGTGTTTCATCGTTAATAAGGAGGTCCAAGGGATACAGTAAACCTGAAGTGAAGCATCGGAATCTAAAACTGGACTCACAGTAGAGGTTCAATTCAAAGAGAGTTACAGTGTCAGTCCTCTTGTACTTAAGTCGGCATTGTGAATTTTGTATTGAATTCGGATGCAATTTCTGTGTTTCATCGTCAATAAGAAGGTCCAAGGGATACAGTAAAACTGAAGTAAAGCATCGGAATCTAAAACTGGACTCACAGGAGAGGTTCAAATCATAGAGAGTTAGAGTGTCAGTCCTCTTTTACTTCAGTCGGCATTGTGCCTTTTGTATTAAATTTGGATTCAATTTTGTGTTCCATCTTCAATACGAAGGTCCAAGGGATACAGTAAACCTGAAGTGAAGCATCGGAATCTAAAACTGGACTCACAGGAGAGGTTCAAATCATAGAATGTAAGAGTGTCAGTCCTCTTGTACATAAGTCGGCATTGTGCCTTTTGTATTAAATTCGGATGCAATTTCTGTGTTTCATCGTCAATAAGAAGGTCCAAGGGATACAGTGAACCTGAAGTGAAGCATCGGAATCTAAAACTGGACTCACAGGAGAGGTTCAAATCATAGAGAGTTAGAGTGTCAGTCCTGTTTTACTTAAGTCTTCATTGTGCCTTTTGTATTAAATTTGGATGCAATTTCTGTGTTTCATCTTCAATAAGAAGGTCCAAGGGATACAGAAAAACCTGAAGTGAAGCATCGGAATCTAAAACTGGGCTCACAGGAGAGGTTCAAATCATAGAAAGTTAGAGTGTCAGTCGTCTTATACTTAATTCGGCATTGTGCCTTTTGTATTAAATTCGGATGCACTTTCTGTGTTCCTTCGTCAATAAGAAGGTCCAAGGGGTAAAGTAAACCTGAAGTGAAGCATCGGAATCTAAAACTGGACTCAATGGAGAGGTTCAAATCATAGAAAGTTGGAGTGTCAGTCCTCTTGTACTTAATTCGGCATTGTGCCTTTTGTATTAAATTCGGATGCAATTTCTGTGTTTCATCGTCAATAAGAAGGTCCAAGCGATACAGTTAACCTGAATTGAAGCAACGGAATCTAAAACTGGACTCACAGGAGAGGTTCAAATCATAGAAAGTTACAGTGTCAGTCCACTTGTGCTTAAGTCGGCATTGTGCGTTTTGTATTAAATTCGGATGCAATTTCTGTGTTTCATCGACAATAAGAAGGTCCAAGGGATACAGTAAACCTGAAGTGAAGCATCGGAATCTAAAACTGGACTCACTGGAGAGGTTCAAATACTAGAGCGTTAGAGTGTCGGTCCTTTTGTACTTAAGTCGGCATTCTGCCTTCTGTATTAATTTCGGATATAATTTCTGTGTTTCATCGTCAATAAGAAGGTCCAAGGGATACAGTTAACCTGAATCGAAGCAACGGAATCTAAAACTTGACTCACAGGAGAGGTTCAAATCATAGAGAGTTAGAGTGTCAGTCCTCTTTTACTTAAGTCGGCATTGTGCCTTTTGTATTAAATTTGGATTCAATTTCTGTGTTTCATCTTTAATAAGAAGGTCCAAGTGATACAGTAAACCTGAAGTGAAGCATCGGAATCTAAAACTGGTCTCACAGGAGAGGTTCAAATCATAGAAAGTTACAGTGTCAGTCCTCTTGTGCTTAAGTCGGCATTGTGCGTTTTGTATTAAATTTGGATGTAGTTTCTGGGTTTCATTGTCAATAAAAAGGTCTAAGGGATACAGTAAACCTGAAGTGAAGCATCGGAATCCAAAACTGGACTCACAGAAGAGGTTCAAAATATAGAGAATTAGAGTGTCAGTCCTCTTGTACTTAAGTCGGCATTGTGCCTTTTGTATTAAATTCGGATGCAATTTCTATGTTTCATCGTCAATAAGACGGTCCAAAGGATACAGTAAACCTGAAGTGAAGCATCGGAATCTAAAACTGGACTCACAGGAGAGGTTGAAACCATAAAGAGTTTGAGTGTCAGTCCTCTTATACTTAAGTCGGCATTGTGCCTTTTGTATTACATTCGGATGCAATTTCTATGTTTCATCGCCAATAAGAAGGTACAAGGAATACAGGAAAACTGAAGTGAAGCATCGGAATCTAAAACTGGACTCATAGGAGAGGAATCAAATCATAGAGAGTTAGAGTGTCAGTCCTCTTGTTATTAGGTCGGGATTGTGCCTTTTGTATTAAATTCGGATGCAATTTCTGTGTTTCATCGTCAATAAGAAGGTCCAAGCGTTACAGTAAACCTGAAGTGAAGCATCGGAATCTAAAACAGGACTCACAGGCGAGGTACAAATCGTTTAGAGTTAGAGTGTCATTCCTGTTGTACTTAAGTCGGAATTGTGCCTTTAGTATTAAACTCGGATGATATTTCTGTGTTTCATCGTCAATAAGAAGGTCCAAGGTATACAGTAAACCTGAAGTGAAGCATCGAAATGTAAAACTGGAGTCACAGGAGAGGTTCAAATCATAGAAAGTTAGAGTTTCAGTCCTCTTGTACTTAAGTCGGCATTGTGCCTTTTGTATTCAATTTGGATGCAATGTCTGTGTGTCATCGTCAATAATAAGGTCCAAGGAATACGGTAAACCTCAAGTGAAGCATCGGGATCTAAAACTTGACTCACAGGAGAGGTTAAAATCATCGAAAGTTAGAGTGTCGGTCCTCTTGTACTTAAGTCGGCATTGTGCCTTTTGTATTAAATTCGGATGCAATTTCTGTGTTTCATCGTTAATAAGTAGGTCCAAGGGATACAGTAAACCTGAAGCGAAGCATCGGTATCTAAAATTGGACTCACAGGAGAGGTTCCAATCATAGAGAGTTGGAGTGCCAGTGCTCTTGTACTTAAGTCGGCATTGTGCCTTTTGTATTAAATTTGGATGCAATTTCTGTGTTTCATCATCAATGAGAAGGTCCAAGGGATACAGTAAACCTGAAGTGAAGCATCGGAATCTAAAACTGGACTCACAGTAGAGGTTCAATTCAAAGAGAGTTACAGTGTCAGTCCTCCTGTACTTAAGTCGGCATTGTGAATATTGTATTGAATTCGGATGCAATTTCTGACTTTCATCGTCAATAAGAAGGTCTAAGGGATACAGTAAAACTGAAGTTAAGCATCGGAATCTAAAACTGGACTCACAGGAGAGGTTCGAATCATAGAGAGTTAGAGTGTCAGTCCTCTTTTACTTAAGTCGGCATTGTGCCTTTTGTATTAAATTTGGATTAAATTTCTGTGTTCCACCTTCAATAAGAAGGTCCAAGGGATACAGTAAACCTGAAGTGAAGCATCGGAATCTAAAACTGGACTCAATGGAGAGGTTCATTCATAGAAAGTTGGAGTGTCAGTCCTCTTGTACTTAATTCGGCATTGTGCCTTTTGTACTAAATTCGGATGCAATTTCTGTGTTTCATCGTCAATAAGAAGGTCCAAGCGATACAGTTAACCTGAATTGAAGCAACGGAATCTAAAACTGGACTCACAGGAGAGGTTCAAATCATAGAAAGTTACAGTGTCAGTCCACTTGTGCTTAAGTCGGCATTGTGCGTTTTGTATTAAATTCGGATGCAATTTCTGTGTTTCATCGACAATAAGAAGGTCCAAGGGATACAGTAAACCTGAAGTGAAGCATCGGAATCTAAAACTGGACTCACTGGAGAGGTTCAAATACTAGAGCGTTAGAGTGTCGGTCCTTTTGTACTTAAGTCGGCATTCTGCCTTCTGTATTAATTTTGGATATAATTTCTGTGTTTCATCGTCAATAAGAAGGTCCAAGGGATACAGTTAACCTGAATCGAAGCAACGGAATCTAAAACTTGACTCACAGGAGAGGTTCAAATCATAGAGAGTTAGAGTGTCAGTCCTCTTTTACTTAAGTCGGCATTGTGCCTTTTGTATTAAATTTGGATTCAATTTCTGTGTTTCATCTTCAATAAGAAGGTCCAAGTGATACAGTAAACCTGAAGTGAAGCATCGGAATCTAAAACTGGTCTCACAGGAGAGGTTCAAATCATAGAAAGTTACAGTGTCAGTCCTCTTGTGCTTAAGTCGGCATTGTGCGTTTTGTATTAAATTTGGATGTAGTTTCTGGGTTTCATTGTCAATAAAAAGGTCTAAGGGATACAGTAAACCTGAAGTGAAGCATCGGAATCCAAAACTGGACTCACAGAAGAGGTTCAAAATATAGAGAATTAGAGTGTCAGTCCTCTTGTACTTAAGTCGGCATTGTGCCTTTTGTATTAAATTCGGATGCAATTTCTATGTTTCATCGTCAATAAGACGGTCCAAAGGATACAGTAAACCTGAAGTGAAGCATCGGAATCTAAAACTGGACTCACAGGAGAGGTTGAAACCATAAAGAGTTTGAGTGTCAGTCCTCTTATACTTAAGTCGGCATTGTGCCTTTTGTATTACATTCGGATGCAATTTCTATGTTTCATCGCCAATAAGAAGGTACAAGGAATACAGGAAAACTGAAGTGAAGCATCGGAATCTAAAACTGGACTCATAGGAGAGGAATCAAATCATAGAGAGTTAGAGTGTCAGTCCTCTTGTTATTAGGTCGGGATTGTGCCTTTTGTATTAAATTCGGATGAAATTTCTGTGTTTCATCGTCAATAAGAAGGTCCAAGCGTTACAGTAAACCTGAAGTGAAGCATCGGAATCTAAAGCAGGACTCACAGGCGAGGTACAAATCGTTTAGAGTTAGAGTGTCATTCCTGTTGTACTTAAGTCGGAATTGTGCCTTTAGTATTAAACTCGGATGATATTTCTGTGTTTCATCGTCAATAAGAAGGTCCAAGGTATACAGTAAACCTGAAGTGAAGCATCGAAATGTAAAACTGGAGTCACAGGAGAGGTTCAAATCATAGAAAGTTAGAGTTTCAGTCCTCTTGTACTTAAGTCGGCATTGTGCCTTTTGTATTCAATTTGGATGCAATTTCTGTGTGTCATCGTCAATAATAAGGTCCAAGGAATACGGTAAACCTCAAGTGAAGCATCGGGATCTAAAACTTGACTCATAGGAGAGGTTAAAATCATCGAAAGTTAGAGTGTCGGTCCTCTTGTACTTAAGTCGGCATTGTGCCTTTTGTATTAAATTCGGATGCAATTTCTGTGTTTCATCGTTAATAAGTAGGTCCAAGGGATGCAGTAAACCTGAAGCGAAGCATCGGTATCTAAAATTGGACTCACAGGAGAGGTTCCAATCATAGAGAGTTGGAGTGCCAGTGCTCTTGTACTTAAGTCGGCATTCTGCCTTTTGTATTAAATTTGGATGCAATTTCTGTGTTTCATCATCAATGAGAAGGTCCAAGGGATACAGTAAACCTGAAGTGAAGCATCGGAATCTAAAACTGGACTCACAGTAGAGGTTCAATTCAAAGAGAGTTACAGTGTCAGTCCTCCTGTACTTAAGTCGGCATTGTGAATATTGTATTGAATTCGGATGCAATTTCTGACTTTCATCGTCAATAAGAAGGTCTAAGGGATACAGTAAAACTGAAGTTAAGCATCGGAATCTAAAACTGGACTCACAGGAGAGGTTCGAATCATAGAGAGTTAGAGTGTCAGTCCTCTTTTACTTAAGTCGGCATTGTGCCTTTTGTATTAAATTTGGATTAAATTTCTGTGTTCCATCTTCAATAAGAAGGTCCAAGGGATACAGTAAACCTGAAGTGAAGCATCGGAATCTAAAACTGGACTCACAGGAGAGGTTCAAATCATAGAAAGTTAGAGTGTCAGTCGTCTTATACTTAATTCGGCATTGTGCCTTTTGTATTAAATTCGGATGCACTTTCTGTGTTCCTTCGTCAATAAGAAGGTCCAAGGGGTAAAGTAAACCTGAAGTGAAGCATCGGAATCTAAAACTGGACTCAATGGAGAGGTTCAAATCATAGAAAGTTGGAGTGTCAGTCCTCTTGTACTTAATTCGGCATTGTGCCTTTTGTATTAAATTCGGATGCAATTTCTGTGTTTCATCGTCAATAAGAAGGTCCAAGCGATACAGTTAACCTGAATTGAAGCAACGGAATCTAAAACTGGACTCACAGGAGAGGTTCAAATCATAGAAAGTTACAGTGTCAGTCCACTTGTGCTTAAGTCGGCATTGTGCGTTTTGTATTAAATTCGGATGCAATTTCTGTGTTTCATCGACAATAAGAAGGTCCAAGGGATACAGTAAACCTGAAGTGAAGCATCGGAATCTAAAACTGGACTCACTGGAGAGGTTCAAATACTAGAGCGTTAGAGTGTCGGTCCTTTTGTACTTAAGTCGGCATTCTGCCTTCTGTATTAATTTCGGATATAATTTCTGTGTTTCATCGTCAATAAGAAGGTCCAAGGGATACAGTTAACCTGAATCGAAGCAACGGAATCTAAAACTTGACTCACAGGAGAGGTTCAAATCATAGAGAGTTAGAGTGTCAGTCCTCTTTTACTTAAGTCGGCATTGTGCCTTTTGTATTAAATTTGGATTCAATTTCTGTGTTTCATCTTCAATAAGAAGGTCCAAGTGATACAGTAAACCTGAAGTGAAGCATCGGAATCTAAAACTGGTCTCACAGGAGAGGTTCAAATCATAGAAAGTTACAGTGTCAGTCCTCTTGTGCTTAAGTCGGCATTGTGCGTTTTGTATTAAATTTGGATGTAGTTTCTGGGTTTCATTGTCAATAAAAAGGTCAAAGGGATACAGTAAACCTGAAGTGAAGCATCGGAATCCAAAACTGGACTCACAGAAGAGGTTCAAAATATAGAGAATTAGAGTGTCAGTCCTCTTGTACTTAAGTCGGCATTGTGCCTTTTGTATTAAATTCCGATGCAATTTCTATGTTTCATCGTCAATAAGACGGTCCAAAGGATACAGTAAACCTGAAGTGAAGCATCGGAATCTAAAACTGGACTCACAGGAGAGGTTGAAACCATAAAGAGTTTGAGTGTCAGTCCTCTTATACTTAAGTCGGCATTGTGCCTTTTGTATTACATTCGGATGCAATTTCTATGTTTCATCGCCAATAAGAAGGTACAAGGAATACAGGAAAACTGAAGTGAAGCATCGGAATCTAAAACTGGACTCATAGGAGAGGAATCAAATCATAGAGAGTTAGAGTGTCAGTCCTCTTGTTATTAGGTCGGGATTGTGCCTTTTGTATTAAATTCGGATGCAATTTCTGTGTTTCATCGTCAATAAGAAGGTCCAAGCGTTACAGTAAACCTGAAGTGAAGCATCGGAATCTAAAGCAGGACTCACAGGCGAGGTACAAATCGTTTAGAGTTAGAGTGTCATTCCTGTTGTACTTAAGTCGGAATTGTGCCTTTAGTATTAAACTCGGATGATATTTCTGTGTTTCATCGTCAATAAGAAGGTCCAAGGTATACAGTAAACCTGAAGTGAAGCATCGAAATGTAAAACTGGAGTCACAGGAGAGGTTCAAATCATAGAAAGTTAGAGTTTCAGTCCTCTTGTACTTAAGTCGGCATTGTGCCTTTTGTATTCAATTTGGATGCAATTTCTGTGTGTCATCGTCAATAATAAGGTCCAAGGAATACGGTAAACCTCAAGTGAAGCATCGGGATCTAAAACTTGACTCACAGGAGAGGTTAAAATCATCGAAAGTTAGAGTGTCGGTCCTCTTGTACTTAAGTCGGCATTGTGCCTTTTGTATTAAATTCGGATGCAATTTCTGTGTTTCATCGTTAATAAGTAGGTCCAAGGGATACAGTAAACCTGAAGCGAAGCATCGGTATCTAAAATTGGACTCACAGGAGAGGTTCCAATCATAGAGAGTTGGAGTGCCAGTGCTCTTGTACTTAAGTCGGCATTGTGCCTTTTGTATTAAATTTGGATGCAATTTCTGTGTTTCATCATCAATGAGAAGGTCCAAGGGATACAGTAAACCTGAAGTGAAGCATCGGAATCTAAAACTGGACTCACAGTAGAGGTTCAATTCAAAGAGAGTTACAGTGTCAGTCCTCCTGTACTTAAGTCGGCATTGTGAATATTGTATTGAATTCGGATGCAATTTCTGACTTTCATCGTCAATAAGAAGGTCTAAGGGATACAGTAAAACTGAAGTTAAGCATCGGAATCTAAAACTGGACTCACAGGAGAGGTTCAAATCATAGAGAGTTAGAGTGTCAGTCCTCTTTTACTTCAGTCGGCATTGTGCCTTTTGTATTAAATTTGGATTCAATTTCTGTGTTCCATCTTCAATACGAAGGTCCAAGGGATACAGTAAACCTGAAGTGAAGCATCGGAATCTAAAACTGGACTCACAGGAGAGGTTCAAATCATAGAATGTAAGAGTGTCAGTCCTCTTGTACATAAGTCGGCATTGTGCCTTTTGTATTAAATTCGGATGCAATTTCTGTGTTTCATCGTCAATAAGAAGGTCCAAGGGATACAGTGAACCTGAAGTGAAGCATCGGAATCTAAAACTGGACTCACAGGATAGGTTCAAATCATAGAGAGTTAGAGTGTCAGTCCTGTTTTACTTAAGTCTTCATTGTGCCTTTTGTATTAAATTTGGATGCAATTTCTGTGTTTCATCTTCAATAAGAAGGTCCAAGGGATACAGAAAAACCTGAAGTGAAGCATCGGAATCTAAAACTGGGCTCACAGGAGAGGCTCAAATCATAGAAAGTTAGAGTGTCAGTCGTCTTATACTTAATTCGGCATTGTGCCTTTTGTATTAAATTCGGATGCACTTTCTGTGTTCCTTCGTCAATAAGAAGGTCCAAGGGGTAAAGTAAACCTGAAGTGAAGCATCGGAATCTAAAACTGGACTCAATGGAGAGGTTCAAATCATAGAAAGTTGGAGTGTCAGTCCTCTTGTACTTAATTCGGCATTGTGCCTTTTGTATTAAATTCGGATGCAATTTCTGTGTTTTATCGTCAATAAGAAGGTCCAAGCGATACAGTTAACCTGAATTGAAGCAACGGAATCTAAAACTGGACTCACAGGAGAGGTTCAAATCATAGAAAGTTACAGTGTCAGTCCACTTGTGCTTAAGTCGGCATTGTGCGTTTTGTATTAAATTCGGATGCAATTTCTGTGTTTCATCGACAATAAGAAGGTCCAAGGGATACAGTAAACCTGAAGTGAAGCATCGGAATCTAAAACTGGACTCACTGGAGAGGTTCAAATACTAGAGCGTTAGAGTGTCGGTCCTTTTGTACTTAAGTCGGCATTCTGCCTTCTGTATCAATTTCGGATATAATTTCTGTGTTTCATCGTCAATAAGAAGGTCCAAGGGATACAGTTAACCTGAATCGAAGCAACGGAATCTAAAACTTGACTCTCAGGAGAGGTTCAAATCATAGAGAGTTAGAGTGTCAGTCCTCTTTTACTTAAGTCGGCATTGTGACTTTTGTATTAAATTTGGATTCAATTTCTGTGTTTCATCTTCAATAAGAAGGTCCAAGTGATACAGTAAACCTGAAGTGAAGCATCGGAATCTAAAACTGGTCTCACAGGAGAGGTTCAAATCATAGAAAGTTACAGTGTCAGTCCTCTTGTGCTTAAGTCGGCATTGTGCGTTTTGTATTAAATTTGGATGTAGTTTCTGGGTTTCATTGTCAATAAAAAGGTCTAAGGGATACAGTAAACCTGAAGTGAAGCATCGGAATCCAAAACTGGACTCACAGAAGAGGTTCAAAATATAGAGAATTAGAGTGTCAGTCCTCTTGTACTTAAGTCGGCATTGTGCCTTTTGTATTAAATTCGGATGCAATTTCTATGTTTCATCGTCAATAAGACGGTCCGAAGGATACAGTAAACCTGAAGTGAAGCATCGGAATCTAAAACTGGACTCACAGGAGAGGTGGAAACCATAAAGAGTTTGAGTGTCAGTCCTTTTATACTTAAGTCGGCATTGTGCCTTTTGTATTACATTCGGATGCAATTTCTATGTTTCATCGCCAATAAGAAGGTACAAGGAATACAGGAAAACTGAAGTGAAGCATCGGAATCTAAAACTGGACTCATAGGAGAGGAATCAAATCATAGAGAGTTAGAGTGTCAGTCCTCTTGTTATTAGGTCGGGATTGTGCCTTTTGTATTAAATTCGGATGCAATTTCTGTGTTTCATCGTCAATAAGAAGGTCCAAGCGTTACAGTAAACCTGAAGTGAAGCATCGGAATCTAAAACAGGACTCACAGGCGAGGTACAAATCGTTTAGAGTTAGAGTGTCATTCCTGTTGTACTTAAGTCGGAATTGTGCCTTTAGTATTAAACTCGGATGATATTTCTGTGTTTCATCGTCAATAAGAAGGTCCAAGGTATACAGTAAACCTGAAGTGAAGCATCGAAATGTAAAACTGGAGTCACAGGAGAGGTTCAAATCATAGAAAGTTAGAGTTTCAGTCCTCTTGTACTTAAGTCGGCATTGTGCCTTTTGTATTCAATTTGGATGCAATTTCTGTGTGTCATCGTCAATAATAAGGTCCAAGGAATACGGTAAACCTCAAGTGAAGCATCGGGATCTCAAACTTGACTCACAGGAGAGGTTAAAATCATCGAAAGTTAGAGTGTCGGTCCTCTTGTACTTAAGTCGGCATTGTGCCTTTTGTATTAAATTCGGATGCAATTTCTGTGTTTCATCGTTAATAAGTAGGTCCAAGGGATACAGTAAACCTGAAGCGAAGCATCGGTATCTAAAATTGGACTCACAGGAGAGGATCCAATCATAGAGAGTTGGAGTGCCAGTGCTCTTGTACTTAAGTCGGCATTGTGCCTTTTGTATTAAATTTGGATGCAATTTCTGTGTTTCATCATCAATGAGAAGGTCCAAGGGATACAGTAAACCTGAAGTGAAGCATCGGAATCTAAAACTGGACTCACAGTAGAGGTTCAATTCAAAGAGAGTTACAGTTGTCAGTCCTCCTGTACTTAAGTCGGCATTGTGAATATTGTATTGAATTCGGATGCAATTTCTGACTTTCATCGTAAATAAGAAGGTCTAAGGGATACAGTAAAACTGAAGTTAAGCATCGGAATCTAAAACTGGACTCACAGGAGAGGTTCAAATCATAGAGAGTTAGAGTGTCAGTCCTCTTTTACTTAAGTCGGCATTGTGCCTTTTGTATTAAATTTGGATTAAATTTCTGTGTTCCATCTTCAATAAGAAGGTCCAAGGGATACAGTAAACCTGAAGTGAAGCATCGGAATCTAAAACTGGACTCACAGGAGAGGTTCAAATCATAGAATGTAAGAGTGTCAGTCCTCTTGTACATAAGTCGGCATTGTGCCTTTTGTATTAAATTCGGATGCAATTTCTGTGTTTCATCGTCAATAAGAAGGTCCAAGGGATACAGTAAACCTGAAGTGAAGCATCGGAATCTAAAACTGGACTCACAGGAGAGGTTCAAATCATAGAGAGTTAGAGTGTCAGTCCTGTTTTACTTAAGCCTTCATTGTGCCTTTTGTATTAAATTTGGATGCAATTTCTGTGTTTCATCTTCAATAAGAAGGTCCAAGGGATACAGAAAAACCTGAACTGAAGCATCGGAATCTAAAACTGCTCTCACAGGAGTGGTTCAAATCATAGAAAGTTAGAGTGTCAGTCGTCTTGTACTTAAGTCGGCATTGTGCCTTTTGTATTAAATTCGGATGCAATATCTGTGTTCCTTCGTCAATAAGAAGGTCCAAGGGGTAAAGTAAACCTGAAGTGAAGCATCGGAATCTAAAACTGGACTCAATGGAGAGGTTCAAATCATAGAAAGTTGGAGTGTCAGTCCTCTTGTACTTAATTCGGCATTGTGCCTTTTGTATTAAATTCGGAAGCAATTTCTGTGTTTCATCGACAATAAGAAGGTCCAAGGGATACAGTAAACCTGAAGTGAAGCATCGGAATCTAAAACTGGACTCACTGGAGAGGTTCAAATCGTAGAGAGTTAGAGTGTCGGTCCTCTTGTACTTAAGTCGGCATTCTGCCTTCTGTATTAATTTCGGATGCAATTTCTGTGTTTCATTGGTAATAAGAAGGTCCAAGGGATACAGTTAACCTGAATTGAAGCAACAGAATCTAAAACTGGACTCACAGGAGAGGTTCAAATTATAGGGAGTTAGAGTGTCAGACCTCTTTTACTTAAGTCGGTATTGTGCCTTTTGTATTGAATTCGGATCTAATTTCTGTGTTTCATCATCAATGTGAAGGTCCAAGGAATACAGTAAACCTGATGTGAAGCATCTGAATCTAAAACTGGACTCACAGGAGATGTTCAAATCATAGAAAGTTAGAGTGTCAGTCCTCTTGTACTTAAGTCGGCATTGTGCCTTTTGTCTTGAATTCGGATGCAATTTCTGTGTTTCATCGTCAATAAGAAGGTCCAAGGGATACAGTAAACCTGAAGTGAAGCATCGGAATCTAAAACTGGACTCACAGGAGAGGTTCAAATCATAGAGAGTTAGAGTGTCAGTCCTCTTGTTATTAGGTCGGGATTGTGCCTTTTGTATTAAATTCGGATGCAATTTCTGTGTTTCATCGTCAATAAGAAGGTCCAAGGGTTACAGTAAACCAGAAGTGAAGCATCGGAATCTAAAACAGGACTCACAGGCGAGGTACAAATCATAGAGAGTTAGAGTGTCAGTCCTCTTTTACGTAAGTCGGCATTGTGCCTTTTGTATTAAATTTGGATTCAATTTCTGTGTTTCATCTTCAATAAGAAGGTCCAAGTGATACAGTAAACCTGAAGTGAGGCATCGGAATCTAAAACTGGACTCACAGGAGAGGTTCAAATCATAGAAAGTTACAGTGTCAGTCCACTTGTGCTTAAGTCGGCATTGTGCGTTTTGTATAAAATTTGGATGTAGTTTCTGTGTTTCATCGTCAATAAGAAGGTCTAAGGGATACAGTAAACCTGAAGTGAAGCATCGGAATCCAAAACTGGACTCACAGAAGAGGTTCAAAATATAGAGAATTAGAGTGTCAGTCCTCTTGTACTTAAGTCGGCATTGTGCCTTTTGTATTAAATTCGGATGCAATTTCTATGTTTCATCGTCAATAAGAAGGTCCAAAGGATACAGTAAACCTGAAGTGAAGCATCGGAATTTAAAACTGGACTCACAGGAGAGGTTGAAATCATGAAGAGTTTGAGTGTCAGTCCTCTTATACTTAAGTCGGTATTGTGCCTTTTGTATTACATTCGGATGCAATTTCTATGTTTCATCGCCAATAAGAAGGTCCAAGGAATACAGGAAAACTGAAGTGAAGCATCGGAATCTAAGACTGGACTCATAGGAGAGGAATCAAATCATAGAGAGTTAGAGTGTCAGTCCTCTTGTTATTAGGTCGGGATTGTGCCTTTTGTATTAAATTCGGATGAAATTTCTGTGTTTCATCGTCAATAAGAAGGTCCAAGGGTTACAGTAAACCTGAAGTGAAGCATCGGAATCTAAAACAGGACTCACAGGCGAGGTACAAATCGTTTAGAGTTAGAGTGTCATTCCTGTTGTACTTAAGTCGGCATTCTGCCTTTAGTATTAAATTCGGATGATATTTCTGTGTTTCATCGTCAATAAGAAGGTCCAAGGTATACAGTAAACCTGAAGTGAAGCATCGAAATGTAAAACTAAAGTCACAGGAGAGGTTCAAATCATAGAAAGTTAGAGTTTCAGTCCTCTTGTACTTAAGTCCGCATTGTGCCTTTTGTATTCAATTTGGATGCAATTCCTGTGTTTCATCGTCAATAATAAGGTCCAAGGGATACGGTAAACCTCAAGTGAAGCATCGGAATCTAAAACTTGAGTCACAGGAGAGGTTCAAATCATCGAAAGTTAGAGTGTCAGTCCCCTTGTACTTCAGTCGGCATTGTGCCTTTTGTATTAAATTCGGATGCAATTTCTGTGTTTCATCATTAATAAGGAGGTCCAAGGGATACAGTAAACCTGAAGTGAAGCATCGGAATCTAAAACTGGACTCACAGTAGAGGTTCAATTCAAAGAGAGTTACAGTGTCAGCCCTCTTGTACTTAAGTCGGCATTGAGAATTTTGTATTGAATTCGGATGCAATTTCTGTGTTTCATCGTCAATAAGAAGGTCCAAGCGATACAGTAAAACTGAAGTTAAGCATCGGAATCTAAAACTGGACTCACAGGAGAGGTTCAAATCATAGAGAGTTAGAGTGTCAGTCCTCTTTTACTTCAGTCGGCATTGTGCCTTTTGTATTAAATTTGGATTCAATTTCTGTGTTCCATCTTCAATACGAAGGTCCAAGGGATACAGTAAACCTGAAGTGAAGCATCGGAATCTAAAACTGGACTCACAGGAGAGGTTCAAATCATAGAATGTAAGAGTGTCAGTCCTCTTGTACATAAGTCGGCATTGTGCCTTTTGTATTAAATTCGGATGCAATTTCTGTGTTTCATCGTCAATAAGAAGGTCCAAGGGATACAGAGAACCTGAAGTGAAGCATCGGAATCTAAAACTGGACTTACAGGAGAGGTTCAAATCATAGAGAGTTAGAGTGTCAGTCCTGTTTTACTTAAGTCTTCATTGTTCCTTTTGTATTAAATTTGGATGCAATTTCTGTGTTTCATCTTCAATAAGAAGGTCCAAGGGATACAGAAAAACCTGAAGTGAAGCATCGGAATCTAAAACTGGGCTCACAGGAGAGGTTCAAATCATAGAAAGTTAGAGTGTCAGTCGTCTTATACTTAATTCGGCATTGTGCCTTTTGTATTAAATTCGGATGCACTTTCTGTGTTCCTTCGCCAATAAGAAGGTCTAAGGGGTAAAGTAAACCTGAAGTGAAGCATCGGAATCTAAAACTGGACTCAATGGAGAGGTTCAAATCATAGAAAGTTGGAGTGTCAGTCCTCTTGTACTTAATTCGGCATTGTGCCTTTTGTATTAAATTCGGATGCAATTTCTGTGTTTCATCGTCAATAAGAAGGTCCAAGCGATACAGTTAACCTGAATTGAAGCAACGGAATCTAAAACTGGACTCACAGGAGAGGTTCAAATCATTGAGAGTTAGAGTGTCAGTCCTCTTTTACTTGAGTCGGTATTGTGACTTTTGTATTGAATTCGGATATAATTTCTGTGTTTCATCATCAATGAGAAGGTCCAAGGAATACAGTAAACCTGATGTGAAGCATCGGAATCTAAAACTGGACTCACAGGAGATGTTCAAATCATAGAAAGTTAGAGTGTCAGTCCTCTTGTACTTAAGTCGGCATTGTGCCTTTTGTCTTGAATTCGGATGCAATTTCTGTGTTTCATCGTCAATAAGAAGGTCCAAGGGATACAGTAAACCTGAAGTGAAGCATCGGAATCTAAAACTGGACTCACAGGAGAGGTTCAAATCATAGAGAGTTAGAGTGTCAGTCCTCTTTTACTTAAGTCGGCATTGTGCCTTTTGTATTAAATTTGGATTCAATTTCTGTGTTTCATCTTCAATAAGAAGGTCCAAGAGATACAGTAAACCTGAAGTGAAGCATCGGAATCTAAAACTGGACTCACAGGAGAGGTTCAAATCATAGAAAGTTAAAGTGTCAGTCCTCTTGTACTGAAGTCGGCTTTGTGGGTTTATATTAAATTTGGATGTAGTTTCTGTGTTTCATCGTCAATAAGAAGGTCTAAGGGATACAGTAAACCTGAAGTAAAGCATCGGAATCTAAAACTGGACTCACAGAAGAGGTTCAAACTATAGAGAGTTAGAGTGTCAGTCCTCTTGTACATAAGTCGGCATTGTGCCTTTTGTATTAATTTCGAATGCAATTTCTGTGTTTCATCGTCCATAAGAAGGTCCAAGGGTTACAGTAAACCTGAAGTGAAGCATCGGAATCTAAAACTGGACTCACAGGAGAAATTCAAATCGTAGAGAGTTAGAGTGTCCCTCCTCTTGTACTTAAGTCGGCATTGTGCCTTTTGTATTAAATTCTGATGCAATTTCTGTGATTCATCATCAATAAGAAGGTCCAACGGATGCAGTAAACCTGAAATGAAGCAACGGAAGTTAAAACTGGACTCACAGGAGCAGTTAAAATCATCGAAAGATAGAAGGTCTGTCCTCTTGTACTTAAGTCGGCATTGTGCCTTTTGTATTAAATTTGGATGCAATTTCTGTGTTTCATCGTCAATAAGAAGGTCCAAGGGATACAGTAAACCTTAAGTGAAGCATCGGAATCTAAAACTTGAGTCACACGAGAGGTTCAAATCATAGGGTGTTAGAGTGTCAGTCCTCTTGTACTTAAGTCGGCACTGTGCCTTTTGTATTAAATTCGGATGCAATTTATGTGTTTCATCGTCAATAAGAAGGTCCAAGGGATACAGTAAACCTAAAGTGAAGCATCGGAATATAAAACTTGACTCACACGAGAGGTTCAAATCATCGAAAGTTAGAGTGTCAGTCCTCTTGTACTTAAGTCGGCATTGTGCCTTTTGTCTTGAATTCGGATGCAATTTCTGTGTTTCATCGTCAATAAGAAGGTCCAAGGGATACAGTAAACCAGAAGTGAAGCATCGGAATCTAAAACAGGACTCACAGGCGAGGTACAAATCATAGAGAGTTAGAGTGTCAGTCCTCTTTTACATAAGTCGGCATTGTGCCTTTTGTATTAAATTTGGATTCAATTTCTGTGTTTCATCTTCAATAAGAAGGTCCAAGTGATACAGTAAACCTGAAGTGAGGCATCGGAATCTAAAACTGGACTCACAGGAGAGGTTCAAATCATAGAAAGTTACAGTGTCAGTCCACTTGTGCTTAAGTCGGCATTGTGCGTTTTGTATAAAATTTGGATGTAGTTTCTGTGTTTCATCGTCAATAAGAAGGTCTAAGGGATACAGTAAACCTGAAGTGAAGCATCGGAATCCAAAACTGGACTCACAGAAGAGGTTCAAAATATAGAGAATTAGAGTGTCAGTCCTCTTGTACTTAAGTCGGCATTGTGCCTTTTGTATTAAATTCGGATGCAATTTCTATGTTTCATCGTCAATAAGAAGGTCCAAAGGATACAGTAAACCTGAAGTGAAGCATCGGAATTTAAAACTGGACTCACAGGAGAGGTTGAAATCATGAAGAGTTTGAGTGTCAGTCCTCTTATACTTAAGTCGGTATTGTGCCTTTTGTATTACATTCGGATGCAATTTCTATGTTTCATCGCCAATAAGAAGGTCCAAGGAATACAGGAAAACTGAAGTGAAGCATCGGAATCTAAGACTGGACTCATAGGAGAGGAATCAAATCATAGAGAGTTAGAGTGTCAGTCCTCTTGTTATTAGGTCGGGATTGTGCCTTTTGTATTAAATTCGGATGAAATTTCTGTGTTTCATCGTCAATAAGAAGGTCCAAGGGTTACAGTAAACCTGAAGTGAAGCATCGGAATCTAAAACAGGACTCACAGGCGAGGTACAAATCGTTTAGAGTTAGAGTGTCATTCCTGTTGTACTTAAGTCGGCATTCTGCCTTTAGTATTAAATTCGGATGATATTTCTGTGTTTCATCGTCAATAAGAAGGTCCAAGGTATACAGTAAACCTGAAGTGAAGCATCGAAATGTAAAACTAAAGTCACAGGAGAGGTTCAAATCATAGAAAGTTAGAGTTTCAGTCCTCTTGTACTTAAGTCCGCATTGTGCCTTTTGTATTCAATTTGGATGCAATTCCTGTGTTTCATCGTCAATAATAAGGTCCAAGGGATACGGTAAACCTCAAGTGAAGCATCGGAATCTAAAACTTGAGTCACAGGAGAGGTTCAAATCATCGAAAGTTAGAGTGTCAGTCCCCTTGTACTTCAGTCGGCATTGTGCCTTTTGTATTAAATTCGGATGCAATTTCTGTGTTTCATCATTAATAAGGAGGTCCAAGGGATACAGTAAACCTGAAGTGAAGCATCGGAATCTAAAACTGGACTCACAGTAGAGGTTCAATTCAAAGAGAGTTACAGTGTCAGCCCTCTTGTACTTAAGTCGGCATTGAGAATTTTGTATTGAATTCGGATGCAATTTCTGTGTTTCATCGTCAATAAGAAGGTCCAAGCGATACAGTAAAACTGAAGTTAAGCATCGGAATCTAAAACTGGACTCACAGGAGAGGTTCAAATCATAGAGAGTTAGAGTGTCAGTCCTCTTTTACTTCAGTCGGCATTGTGCCTTTTGTATTAAATTTGGATTCAATTTCTGTGTTCCATCTTCAATACGAAGGTCCAAGGGATACAGTAAACCTGAAGTGAAGCATCGGAATCTAAAACTGGACTCACAGGAGAGGTTCAAATCATAGAATGTAAGAGTGTCAGTCCTCTTGTACATAAGTCGGCATTGTGCCTTTTGTATTAAATTCGGATGCAATTTCTGTGTTTCATCGTCAATAAGAAGGTCCAAGGGATACAGAGAACCTGAAGTGAAGCATCGGAATCTAAAACTGGACTTACAGGAGAGGTTCAAATCATAGAGAGTTAGAGTGTCAGTCCTGTTTTACTTAAGTCTTCATTGTTCCTTTTGTATTAAATTTGGATGCAATTTCTGTGTTTCATCTTCAATAAGAAGGTCCAAGGGATACAGAAAAACCTGAAGTGAAGCATCGGAATCTAAAACTGGGCTCACAGGAGAGGTTCAAATCATAGAAAGTTAGAGTGTCAGTCGTCTTATACTTAATTCGGCATTGTGCCTTTTGTATTAAATTCGGATGCACTTTCTGTGTTCCTTCGTCAATAAGAAGGTCCAAGGGGTAAAGTAAACCTGAAGTGAAGCATCGGAATCTAAAACTGGACTCAATGGAGAGGTTCAAATCATAGAAAGTTGGAGTGTCAGTCCTCTTGTACTTAATTCGGCATTGTGCCTTTTGTATTAAATTCGGATGCAATTTCTGTGTTTCATCGTCAATAAGAAGGTCCAAGCGATACAGTTAACCTGAATTGAAGCAACGGAATCTAAAACTGGACTCACAGGAGAGGTTCAAATCATTGAGAGTTAGAGTGTCAGTCCTCTTTTACTTGAGTTGGTATTGTGACTTTTGTATTGAATTCGGATCTAATTTCTGTGTTTCATCATCAATGAGAAGGTCCAAGGAATACAGTAAACCTGATGTGAAGCATCGGAATCTAAAACTGGACTCACAGGAGATGTTCAAATCATAGAAAGTTAGAGTGTCAGTCCTCTTGTACTTAAGTCGGCATTGTGCCTTTTGTCTTGAATTCGGATGCAATTTCTGTGTTTCATCGTCAATAAGAAGGTCCAAGGGATACAGTAAACCTGAAGTGAAGCATCGGAATCTAAAACTGGACTCACAGGAGAGGTTCAAATCATAGAGAGTTAGAGTGTCAGTCCTCTTTTACTTAAGTCGGCATTGTGCCTTTTGTATTAAATTTGGATTCAATTTCTGTGTTTCATCTTCAATAAGAAGGTCCAAGAGATACAGTAAACCTGAAGTGAAGCATCGGAATCTAAAACTGGACTCACAGGAGAGGTTCAAATCATAGAAAGTTAAAGTGTCAGTCCTCTTGTACTGAAGTCGGCTTTGTGGGTTTATATTAAATTTGGATGTAGTTTCTGTGTTTCATCGTCAATAAGAAGGTCTAAGGGATACAGTAAACCTGAAGTAAAGCATCGGAATCTAAAACTGGACTCACAGAAGAGGTTCAAACTATAGAGAGTTAGAGTGTCAGTCCTCTTGTACATAAGTCGGCATTGTGCCTTTTGTATTAATTTCGAATGCAATTTCTGTGTTTCATCGTCCATAAGAAGGTCCAAGGGTTACAGTAAACCTGAAGTGAAGCATCGGAATCTAAAACTGGACTCACAGGAGAAATTCAAATCGTAGAGAGTTAGAGTGTCCCTCCTCTTGTACTTAAGTCGGCATTGTGCCTTTTGTATTAAATTCTGATGCAATTTCTGTGATTCATCATCAATAAGAAGGTCCAACGGATGCAGTAAACCTGAAATGAAGCAACGGAAGTTAAAACTGGACTCACAGGAGCAGTTAAAATCATCGAAAGATAGAAGGTCTGTCCTCTTGTACTTAAGTCGGCATTGTGCCTTTTGTATTAAATTTGGATGCAATTTCTGTGTTTCATCGTCAATAAGAAGGTCCAAGGGATACAGTAAACCTTAAGTGAAGCATCGGAATCTAAAACTTGAGTCACACGAGAGGTTCAAATCATAGGGTGTTAGAGTGTCAGTCCTCTTGTACTTAAGTCGGCACTGTGCCTTTTGTATTAAATTCGGATGCAATTTATGTGTTTCATCGTCAATAAGAAGGTCCAAGGGATACAGTAAACCTAAAGTGAAGCATCGGAATATAAAACTTGACTCACACGAGAGGTTCAAATCATCGAAAGTTAGAGTGTCAGTCCTCTTGTACTTAAGTCGGCATTGTGCCTTTTGTATTATATTCGGATGCAATTTCTATGTTTCATCGTCAATAAGAAGGTCCAAGGAATACAGGAAAACTGAAGTGAAGCATCGGAATCTAAAACTGGACTCATAGGAGAGGAATCAAATCATAGAGAGTTAGAGTGTCAGTCCTCTTGTTATTAGGTCGGGATTGTGCCTTTTGTATTAAATTCGGGTGCAATTTCTGTGTTTCATCGTCAATAAGAAGGTCCAAGGGTTACAGTAAACCTGAAGTGAAGCATCGGAATCTAAAACAGGACTCACATGCGAGGTACAAATCGTTTGGAGTTAGAGTGTCATTCCTGTTGTACTTAAGTCGGCATTGTGCCTTTAGTTTTAAATTCGGATGATATTTCTGTGTTTCATCGTCAATAAGACGGTCCAAGGGATACGGTAAACCTGAAGTGAAGTATCGGAATCTAAAACTTGACTCACAGGAGAGGTTGAAATCATCGAAAGTTAGAGTGTCAGTCCTCTTGTACTTAAGTCGGCATTGTGCCTTTTGTATTAAATTCGGATGCAATTTCTGTGTTTCATCGTTAATTAGAAGGTCCAAGGGATACAGTAAACCTGAAGTGAAGCATCGGAATCTAAAACTGGACTCACAGGTGAGGTTCAAATCATAGAGAGTTGGAGTGCCAGTCCTCTTGTACTTAAGTCGGCATTGTGCCTATTGTATTAAATTTGGATGCAATTTCTGTGTTTCATCATCAATGAGAAGGTCCAAGGGATACAGTAAACCTGAAGTGAAGCATCGGAATCTAAAACTGGACTCACAGTAGAGGTTCAATTCATAGAGAGTTAGAGTCTCAGTCCTCTTGTACTTAAGTCGGCATTGTGAATTTTGTATTGAATTCGGATGCAATTTCTGTGTTTCATCGTCAATAAGAAGGTCCAAGTGATACAGTAAAACTGAAGTTAAGCATCGGAATCTAAAACTGGACTCACAGGAGAGGTTCAAATCATAGAGAGTTAGAGTGTCAGTCCTCTTTTACTTAAGTCGGCATTGTGCCTTTTGTATTAAATTTGGATTCAATTTCTGTGTTCCATCTTCAATAAGAAGGTCCAAGGGATACAGTAAACCTGAAGTGAAGCATCGGAATCTAAAACTGGACTCACTCGAGAGGTTCAAATCATAGAAAGTAAGAGTGTCAGTCCTCTTGTACATAAGTCGGCATTGTGCCATTTGTATTAAATTCGGATGCAATTTCTGTGTTTCATCGTCAATAAGAAGGTCCAAGCGATACAGTAAACCTGAAGTGAAGCATCGGAATCTAAAACTGGACTCACAGGAGAAGTTCAAATCATAGAGAGTTAGAGTGTCAGTCCTGTTTTACTTAAGTCTTCATTGTGCCTTTTGTATTAAATTTGGATGCAATTTCTGTGTTTCATCTTCAATAAGAAGGTCCAAGGGATACTGAAAAACCTGAAGTGAAACATCGGAATCTAAAACTGGGCTCACAGGAGAGGTTCAAATCATAGAAAGTTAGAGTGTCAGTCGTCTTGTACTTAAGTCGGCATTGTGCCTTTTGTATTAAACTCGGATGCAATTTCTGTGTTTCTTCGTCAATAAGAAGGTCCAAGGCGTAAAGTAAACCTGAAGTGAAGCATCGGAATCTAAAACTGGACTCAATGGAGAGGTTCAAATCATAGAAAGTTAGAGTGTCAGTCCTCTTGTACTTAAGTCGGCATTGTGCCTTTTGTATTAAATTCTTATGCAATTTCCGTGTTTCATCGACAATAAGAAGGTCCCAGGGATACAGTAAACCTGAAGTGAAGCATCGGAATCTAAAACTGGACTCAGTGGAGAGGTTCAAATCGTAGAGCGTTAGAGTGTCGGTCCTTTTGTACTTAAGTCGGCATTCTGCCTTCTGTATTAATTTCGGATGTAATTTCTGTGTTTCATCGTCAATAAGAAGGTCCAAGGGATACAGTTAACCTGAATTGAAGCAACGGAATCTAAAACTTGACTCACAGGAGAGGTTCAAATCATAGAGAGTTAGAGTGTCAGTCCTCTTTTACTTAAGTCGGCATTGTGCCTTTTGTATTAAATTTGGATTCAATTTCTGTGTTTCATCTTCAATAAGAAGGTCCAAGTGATACAGTAAACCTGAAGTGAAGCATCGGAATCTAAAACTGGACTCACAGGAGAGGTTCAAATCATAGAAAGTTACAGTGTCAGTCCTCTTGTGCTTAAGTCGGCATTGTGCGTTTTGTATTAAAGTTTGATGTAGTTTCTGTGTTTCATCGTCAATAAGAAGGTCTAAGGGATACAGTAAACCTGAAGTGAAGCATCGGAATCCAAAACTGGACTCACAGAAGTGGTTCAAAATATAGAGAATTAGAGTGTCAGTCCTCTTGTACTTAAGTCGGCATTGTGCTTTTTGTATTAAATTCGGATGCAATTTCTATGTTTCATCGTCAATAAGAAGGTCCAAAGGATACAGTAAACCTGAAGTGAAGCATCGGAATCTAAAACTGGACTCACAGGAGAGGTTGAAATCATAAAGAGTTTGAGTGTCAGTCCTCTTATACTTAAGTCGGCATTGTGCCTTTTGTATTACATTCGGATGCAATTTCTATGTTTCATCGTCAATAAGAAGGTCCAAGGAATACAGGAAAACTGAAGTGAAGCATCGGAATCTAAAACTGGACTCATAGGAGAGGAATCAAATCATAGAGAGTTAGAGTGTCAGTCCTCTTGTTATTAGGTCGGGATTGTGCCTTTTGTATTAAATTCGGATGCAATTTCTGTGTTTCATCGTCAATAAGAAGGTCCAAGCGTTACAGTAGACCTGAAGTGAAGCATCGGAATCTAAAACAGGACTCACAGGCGAGGTACAAATCGTTTAGAGTTAGAGTGTCATTCCTGTTGTACTTAAGTCGGCATTGTGCCTTTAGTATTAAATTCGGATGATATTTCTGTGTTTCATCGTCAATAAGAAGGTCCAAGGTATACAGTAAACCTGAAGTGAAGCATCGAAATGTAAAACTGGAGTCACAGGAGAGGTTCAAATCATTAAAAGTTAGAGTTTCAGTCCTCTTGTACTTAAGTCGGCATTGTGCTTTTTGTATTCAATTTGGATGCAATTTCTGTGTTTCATCGTCAATAAGAAGGTCCAAGGGATATGGTAAACCTCAAGTGAAGCATCGGAATCTAAAACTTGACTCACAGGAGAGGTTCAAATCATCGAAAGTTAGAGTGTCAGTCCTCTTGTACTTAAGTCGGCATTGTGCCTTTTGTATTAAATTCGGATGCAATTTCTGTGTTTCATCGTTAATAAGAAGGTCCAAGGGATACAGTAAACCTGAAGTGAAGCATCGGAATCTAAAACTGGACTCACAGTAGAGGTTCAATTCAAAGAGAGTTACAGTGTCAGTCCTCTTGTACTTAAGTCGGCATTGTGAATTTTGTATTGAAATCGGATGCAATTTCTGTGTTTCATCGTCAATAAGAAGGTCCAAGGGATACAGTAAAACTGAAGATAAGCATCGGAATCTAAAACTGGACTCACAGGAGAGGTTCAAATCACAGAGAGTTAGAGTGTCAGTCCTCTTTTACTTAAGTCGGCATTGTGCCTTTTGTATTAAATTTGGATTCTATTTCTGTGTTCCATCTTCAATAAGAAGGTCCAAGGGATACAGTAAACCTGAAGTGAAGCATCGGAATCTAAAACTGGACTCACAGGAGAGGTTCAAATCATAGAAAGTAAGAGTGTCAGTCCTCTTGTACATAAGTCGGCATTGTGCCTTTTGTATTAAATTCGGATGCAATTTCTGTGTTTCATCGTCAATAAGAATATCCAAGCGATACAGTAAACCTGAAGTGAAGCATCGGAATCTAAAACTGGACTCACAGGAAAGGTTCAAATCATAGAGAGTTAGAGTGTCAGTCCTGTTTTACTTAAGTCTTCATTGTGCCTTTTGTATTAAATTTGGATGCAATTTCTGTGTTTCATCTTCAATAAGAAGGTCCAAGGGATACAGAAAAACCTGAAGTGAAGCATCGGAATCTAAAACTGGGCTCACAGGAGAGGTTCAAATCATAGAAAGTTAGAGTGTCAGTCGTCTTGTACTTAAGTCGGCATTGTGCCTTTTGTATTAAACTCGGATGCAATTTCTGTGTTTCTTCGTCAATAAGAAGGTCCAAGGCGTAAAGTAAACCTGAAGTGAAGCATCGGAATCTAAAACTGGACTCAATGGAGAGGTTCAAATCATAGAAAGTTAGAGTGTCAGTCCTCTTGTACTTAAGTCGGCATTGTGCCTTTTGTATTAAATTCTTATGCAATTTCCGTGTTTCATCGACAATAAGAAGGTCCCAGGGATACAGTAAACCTGAAGTGAAGCATCGGAATCTAAAACTGGACTCAGTGGAGAGGTTCAAATCGTAGAGCGTTAGAGTGTCGGTCCTTTTGTACTTAAGTCGGCATTCTGCCTTCTGTATTAATTTCGGATGTAATTTCTGTGTTTCATCGTCAATAAGAAGGTCCAAGGGATACAGTTAACCTGAATTGAAGCAACGGAATCTAAAACTTGACTCACAGGAGAGGTTCAAATCATAGAGAGTTAGAGTGTCAGTCCTCTTTTACTTAAGTCGGCATTGTGCCTTTTGTATTAAATTTGGATTCAATTTCTGTGTTTCATCTTCAATAAGAAGGTCCAAGTGATACAGTAAACCTGAAGTGAAGCATCGGAATCTAAAACTGGACTCACAGGAGAGGTTCAAATCATAGAAAGTTACAGTGTCAGTCCTCTTGTGCTTAAGTCGGCATTGTGCGTTTTGTATTAAAGTTTGATGTAGTTTCTGTGTTTCATCGTCAATAAGAAGGTCTAAGGGATACAGTAAACCTGAAGTGAAGCATCGGAATCCAAAACTGGACTCACAGAAGTGGTTCAAAATATAGAGAATTAGAGTGTCAGTCCTCTTGTACTTAAGTCGGCATTGTGCTTTTTGTATTAAATTCGGATGCAATTTCTATGTTTCATCGTCAATAAGAAGGTCCAAAGGATACAGTAAACCTGAAGTGAAGCATCGGAATCTAAAACTGGACTCACAGGAGAGGTTGAAATCATAAAGAGTTTGAGTGTCAGTCCTCTTATACTTAAGTCGGCATTGTGCCTTTTGTATTACATTCGGATGCTATTTCTATGTTTCATCGTCAATAAGAAGGTCCAAGGAATACAGGAAAACTGAAGTGAAGCATCGGAATCTAAAACTGGACTCATAGGAGAGGAATCAAATCATAGAGAGTTAGAGTGTCAGTCCTCTTGTTATTAGGTCGGGATTGTGCCTTTTGTATTAAATTCGGATGCAATTTCTGTGTTTCATCGTCAATAAGAAGGTCCAAGCGTTACAGTAAACCTGAAGTGAAGCATCGGAATCTAAAACAGGACTCACAGGCGAGGTACAAATCGTTTAGAGTTAGAGTGTCATTCCCGTTGTACTTAAGTCGGCATTGTGCCTTTAGTATTAAATTCGGATGATATTTCTGTGTTTCATCGTCAATAAGAAGGTCCAAGGTATACAGTAAACCTGAAGTGAAGCATCGAAATGTAAAACTGGAGTCACAGGAGAGGTTCAAATCATTAAAAGTTAGAGTTTCAGTCCTCTTGTACTTAAGTCGGCATTGTGCTTTTTGTATTCAATTTGGATGCAATTTCTGTGTTTCATCGTCAATAAGAAGGTCCAAGGGATATGGTAAACCTCAAGTGAAGCATCGGAATCTAAAACTTGACTCACAGGAGAGGTTCAAATCATCGAAAGTTAGAGTGTCAGTCCTCTTGTACTTAAGTCGGCATTGTGCCTTTTGTATTATATTCGGATGCAATTTCTGTGTTTCATCGTTAATAAGAAGGTCCAAGGGATACAGTAAACCTGAAGTGAAGCATCGGAATCTAAAACTGGACTCACAGTAGAGGTTCAATTCAAAGAGAGTTACAGTGTCAGTCCTCTTGTACTTAAGTCGGCATTGTGAATTTTGTATTGAATTCGGATGCAATTTCTGTGTTTCATCGTCAATAAGTAGGTCCAACGGATACAGTAAAACTGAAGATAAGCATCGGAATCTAAAACTGGACTCACAGGAGAGGTTCAAATCACAGAGAGTTAGAGTGTCAGTCCTCTTTTACTTAAGTCGGCATTGTGCCTTTTGTATTAAATTTGGATTATATTTCTGTGTTCCATCTTCAATAAGAAGGTCCAAGGGATACAGTAAACCTGAAGTGAAGCATCGGAATCTAAAACTGGACTCACAGGAGAGGTTCAAATCATAGAAAGTAAGAGTGTCAGTCTTCTTGTACATAAGTCGGCATTGTGCCTTTTGTATTAAATTCGGATGCAATTTCTGTGTTTCATCGTCAATAAGAAGGTCCAAGGGATACAGTAAACCTGAAGTGAAGCATCGGAATCTAAAACTGGACTCACAGGAGAAGTTCAAATCATAGAGAGTTAGAGTGTCAGCCCTGTTTTACTTAAGTCTTCATTGTGCCTTTTGTATTAAATTTGGATGCAATTTCTGTGTTTCATCTTCAATAGGAAGGTCCAAGGGATACAGAAAACCTGAAGTGAAGCATCGGAATCTAAAACTGGGCTCACAGGAGAGGTTCAAATCATAGAAAGTTAGAGTGTCAGTCGTCTTGTACTTAAGTCGGCATTGTGCCTTTTGTATTAAATTCGGATGCAATTTCTGTGTTTCTTCGTCAATAAGAAGGTCCAAGGGGTAAAGTAAACCTGAAGTGAAGCATCGGAATCTAAAACTGGACTCAATGGAGAGGTTCAAATCATAGAAAGTTGGAGTGTCAGTCCTCTTGTACTTAATTCGGCATTGTGCCTTTTGTATTAAATTCGGATGCAATTTCTGTGTTTCATCGACAATAAGAAGGTCCAAGGGATACAGTAAACCTGAAGTGAAGCATCGGAATCTAAAACTGGACTCACTGGAGAGGTTCAAATCGTAGAGAGTTAGAGTGTCGGTCCTCTTGTACTTAAGTCGGCATTCTGCCTTCTGTATTAATTTCGGATGCAATTTCTGTGTTTCATCGTCAATAAGAAGGTCCAAGGGATACAGTTAACCTGAATTGAAGCAACGGATTCTAAAACTGTACTCACAGGAGAGGTTCAAATCATAGAGAGTTAGAGTGTCAGTCCCCTTTTACTTAAGTCGGTATTGTGCCTTTTGTATTGAATTCGGATCTAATTTCTGTGTTTCTTCATCAATGAGAAGGTCCAAGGAATACAGTAAACCTGATGTGAAGCATCGGAATCTAAAACTGGACTCACAGGAGATGTTCAAATCATAGAAAGTTAGAGTGTCAGTCCTCTTGTACTTAAGTCGGCATTGTGCCTTTTGTCTTGAATTCGGATGCAATTTCTGTGTTTCATCGTCAATAAGAAGGTCCAAGGGATACGGTAAACCTGAAGTGAAGCATCGGACTCTAAAACTGGACTCACAGGAGATGTTCAAATCTTAGAGAGTTAGAGTGTCAGTCCTCTTTTACTTAAGTCGGCATTGTGCCTTTTGTATTAATTTTGGATTCAATTTCTGTGTTTCATCTTCAATAAGAAGGTCCAAGGGATACAGTAAACGTGAAGCGAAGCATCGGAATCTAAAACTGGACTCACAGGAGAGGTTCAAATCATAGAAAGTTAGAGTGTCAGTCCTCTTGTACTTAAGTCGGCATTGTGCCTTTTGTATTAAATTCTTATGCAATTTCTGTGTTTCATCGACAATAAGAAGGTCCAAGGGATACAGTAAACCTGAAGTGAAGCATCGGAATCTAAAACTGGACTCACAGGAGAGGTTCAAATCATAGAAAGTTACAGTGTCAGTCCTCTTGTGCTTAAGTCGGCATTGTGCGTTTTGTATTAAATTTTGATGTAGTTTCTGTGTTTCATCGTCAATAAGAAGGTCTAAGGGATACAGTAAACCTGAAGTGAAGCATCGGAATCCAAAACTGGACTCACAGAAGTGGTTCAAAATATAGAGAATTAGAGTGTCAGTCCTCTTGTACTTAAGTCGGCATTGTGCTTTTTGTATTAAATTCGGATGCAATTCTATGTTTCATCGTCAATAAGAAGGTCCAAAGGATACAGTAAACCTGAAGTGAAGCATCGGAATCTAAAACTGGACTCACAGGAGAGGTTGAAATCATAAAGAGTTTGCGTGTCAGTCCTCTTATACTTAAGTCGGCATTGTGCCTTTTGTATTACATTCGGATGCAATTTCTATGTTTCATCGTCAATAAGAAGGTCCAAGGAATACAGGAAAACTGAAGTGAAGCATCGGAATCTAAAACTGGACTCATAGGAGAGGAATCAAATCATAGAGAGTTAGAGTGTCAGTCCTCTTGTTATTAGGTCGGGATTGTGCCTTTTGTATTAAATTCGGATGCAATTTCTGTGTTTCATCGTCAATAAGAAGGTCCAAGCGTTACAGTAAACCTGAAGTGAAGCATCCGAATCTAAAACAGGACTCACAGGCGAGGTACAAATCGTTTAGAGTTAGAGTGTTATTCCTGTTGTACTTAAGTCGGCATTGTGCCTTTAGTATTAAATTCGGATGATATTTCTGTGTTTCATCGTCAATAAGAAGGTCCAAGGTATACAGTAAACCTGAAGTGAAGCATCGAAATGTAAACTGGAGTCACAGGAGAGGTTCAAATCATAGAAAGTTAGAGTTTCAGTCCTCTTGTACTTAAGTCGGCATTGTGCTTTTTGTATTCAATTTGTATGCAATTTCAGTGTTTCATCGTCAATAAGAAGGTCCAAGGGATACGGTAAACCTCAAGTGAAGCATCGGAATCTAAAACTTGACTCACAGGAGAGGTTCAAATCATCGAAAGTTAGAGTGTCAGTCCTCTTGTACTTAAGTCGGCATTGTGCCTTTTGTATTAAATTCGGATGCAATTTCTGTGTTTCATCGTTAATAAGAAGGTCCAAGGGATACAGTAAACCTGAAGTGAAGCATCGGAATCTAAAACTGGACTCACAGGAGAGGTTCAAATCATAGCGAGTTGGAGTGCCAGTCCTCTAGTACTTAAGTCGGCATTGTGCCTTTTGTATTAAATTTGGATGCAATTTCTGTGTTTCATCATCAATGAGAAGGTCCAAGGGATACAGTAAACCTGAAGTGAAGCATCGGAATCTAAAACTGGACTCACAGTAGAGGTTCAATTCAAAGAGAGTTACAGTGTCAGTCCTCTTGTACTTAAGTCGGCATTGTGAATTTTGTATTGAATTCGGATGCAATTTCTGTGTTTCATCGTCAATAAGAAGGTCCAAGGGATACAGTAAAACTGAAGATAAGCATCGGAATCTAAAACTGGACTCACAGGAGAGGTTCAAATCACAGAGAGTGAGAGTGTCAGTCCTCTTTTACTTAAGTCGGCATTGTGCCTTTTGTATTAAATTTGGATTCTATTTCTGTGTTCCATCTTCAATAAGAAGGTCCAAGGGATTCAGTAAACCTGAAGTGAAGCATCGGAATCTAAAACTGGACTCACAGGAGAGGTTCAAATCATAGAAAGTAAGAGTGTCAGTCCTCTTGTACATAAGTCGGCATTGTGCCTTTTGTATTAAATTCGGATGCAATTTCTGTGTTTCATCGTCAATAAGAAGGTCCAAGGGATACAGTAAACCTGAAGTGAAGCATCGGAATCTAAAACTGGACTCACAGGAGAGGTTCAAATCATAGAGAGTTAGAGTGTCAGCCCTGTTTTACTTAAGTCTTCATTGTGCCTTTTGTATTAAATTTGGATGCAATTTCTGTGTTTCATCTTCAATAGGAAGTTCCAAGGGATACAGAAAACCTGAAGAGAAGCATCGGAATCTAAAACTGGGCTCACAGGACAGGTTCAAATCATAGAAAGTTAGAGTGTCAGTCGTCTTGTACTTAAGTCGGCATTGTGCATTTTGTATTAAATTCGGATGCAATTTCTGTGTTTCTTCGTCAATAAGAAGGTCCAAGGGGTAAAGTAAACCTGAAGTGAAGCATCGGAATCGAAAACTGGACTCAATGGAGAGGTTCAAATCATAGAAAGTTGGAGTGTCAGTCCTCTTGTACTTAAATCGGCATTGTGCCTTTTGTATTAAATTCGGATGCAATTTCTGTGTTTCATCGACAATAAGAAGGTCCAAGGGATACAGTAAACCTGAAGTGAAGCATCGGAATCTAAAACTGGACTCACAGGAGAGGTTCAAATCATAGAAAGTTACAGTGTCAGTCCTCTTGTGCTTAAGTCGGCATTGTGCGTTTTGTATTAAATTTTGATGTAGTTTCTGTGTTTCATCGTCAATAAGAAGGTCTAAGGGATACAGTAAACCTGAAGTGAAGCATCGGAATCCAAAACTGGACTCACAGAAGTGGTTCAAAATATAGAGAATTAGAGTGTCAGTCCTCTTGTACTTAAGTCGGCATTGTGCTTTTTGTATTAAATTCGGATGCAATTTCTATGTTTCATCGTCAATAAGAAGGTCCAAAGGATACAGTAAACCTGAAGTGAAGCATCGGAATCTAAAACTGGACTCACAGGAGAGGTTGAAATCATAAAGAGTTTGCGTGTCAGTCCTCTTATACTTAAGTCGGCATTGTGCCTTTTGTATTACATTCGGATGCAATTTCTATGTTTCATCGTCAATAAGAAGGTCCAAGGAATACAGGAAAACTGAAGTGAAGCATCGGAATCTAAAACTGGACTCATAGGAGAGGAATCAAATCATAGAGAGTTAGAGTGTCAGTCCTCTTGTTATTAGGTCGGGATTGTGCCTTTTGTATTAAATTCGGATGCAATTTCTGTGTTTCATCGTCAATAAGAAGGTCCAAGCGTTACAGTAAACCTGAAGTGAAGCATCCGAATCTAAAACAGGACTCACAGGCGAGGTACAAATCGTTTAGAGTTAGAGTGTTATTCCTGTTGTACTTAAGTCGGCATTGTGCCTTTAGTATTAAATTCGGATGATATTTCTGTGTTTCATCGTCAATAAGAAGGTCCAAGGTATACAGTAAACCTGAAGTGAAGCATCGAAATGTAAACTGGAGTCACAGGAGAGGTTCAAATCATAGAAAGTTAGAGTTTCAGTCCTCTTGTACTTAAGTCGGCATTGTGCTTTTTGTATTCAATTTGTATGCAATTTCAGTGTTTCATCGTCAATAAGAAGGTCCAAGGGATACGGTAAACCTCAAGTGAAGCATCGGAATCTAAAACTTGACTCACAGGAGAGGTTCAAATCATCGAAAGTTAGAGTGTCAGTCCTCTTGTACTTAAGTCGGCATTGTGCCTTTTGTA